>NC_072436.2:14895833-15198863 GCF_028878055.3 Symphalangus syndactylus | reverse complement strand
GGGGGCGGCTCTGTGCTCCAGAGGCAGCTATTAGGCCCCAGCCTTCCGGGAAAGGCCCCGGGTCAAACCTGTTGCCCTGAGCCTTCCCGCTCCTTCTGCTCCAGGTAGTTCTAGTGCCCAACAGACAGCAACACAGAGGTGGGCTTCACCCAGCAAGACACTGTGGAGGTCCCCAGGGGGTTGGAGGGGTCTCTGAGTCATGGTGGGGGGCACCCCGAGTCTTACCATTGAGAAAGCTGGGCTCCCTTCCCCCAGCTGGGTCACTTCCCTGTCTAGGTTGGTGGGCTGTTGGGGGTGGGGGGAGGGCTTTGGGGTGGAGGCCAGACCCTAGAAGCACAAATGGACTCTGCCTGGGGTTCATTCCACCCCACCTGGCTCGCCACCCTCATGGGCTCCATTCTCTCCCTGGCAGAGCCTGCTTCTTTGAGACAGTTCACAGCATCAACCAAATCATCTAAGTCTACGCGCTGTCGATGCCAGGCCTAGAATTTGGAGTAGGGCAATTCTCCTGCCTCAGCCTCCCAAGTAGCTGGGACTACGGGTACCCGTTACCACACCAGCCCTCGAGGGGTTTATGTTCCAGCAGAGGAGACGGATGGAAAGCAGGAAACTTTACATTTCACAGTGCCCACCTTTATTTCTGTCCCCTCCTGCGAGCTTCCTTTTTTGTTCTTTTTCTAACTTCTTGGGAAGGATACTTAGACCATTGATTCCCAGGCCCTTTTCCTTTGGAGTCTGCATCTAAGACTGAGTTTCCCTCAAGGCACCGTTTGAGCAGCAGCCACAAGTTGACACGTTGTATTTTCATTCTTCTTTGGTGCGAAACATTTCCAAATTTGCAGGATGGTCCCTTTGAACTATAGGCTGTTTAGAACTGTGCTGCTTTTTTTTTTTTTTTTCAGACGGAGTCTCGCTCTGTCGCCCACGCTGGAGTGCAGTGGCGCAATCTCGGCTCACTGCAAGCTCCGCCTCCCAGGTTCACGCCATTCTCCTGCCTCAGCCTCTCCCAGTAGCTGGGACTACAGGCGCCCGCCACCACGCCCGGCTAATTTTTTTTTGGTATTTTTAGTAGAGACGGGGTTTCACCGTGGTCTCGATATCCTGACCTCGTGATCCGCCCGCCTCGGCCTCCCAAAGTGCTGGGATTACAAGCGTGAGCCACCGTGCCCGGCCTCTGCTTTTTTTATCTTTTAAATTTCTAACTTAGCTTCTCTATGGTCAGAGAATGTTCCATATTATTTCAATCCTTTGACTTGATTGAGTCACACTTTAGGGCCCAGCTTTTGGACATTTTTGGTAAATGCTTTACATATTTAAAAATAATGTGCGTTCTGCAGAGACAGGGGTTCGCCATGTTGGCCAGGCTGGTCTTGAACTCCTGACCTCAGGTGATCCGCCTGCCTCAGCCTCCCAAAGTGCTGGGATTACAGGTGTGAGCCACCGCACCCGGCCCCTTCTTTTTATTTTCAAACTTTCTATGGCCTCTTTGAGCACAGCGCGAAAGCTGCCCCAGATAGTCCAAAACCAGGTTTGGCCCTTGTTGGGCTGGATCTGGCCCTGGGACTGACTTTTGCCAACCCCCTGTCCGGTGGGCTCACTGTGGCTCTGGCTGACAGGGAGGGGAGGGGCTGAGCTCTGGGCTCTGCACTGACAGTGAGGGCAGCCTCCAGTTGGTGAGGTCGGGTCGGATTCTCTGCTGTTCTTACTCCCACTGGGTAACCCATAGCAGCTGCAGCCAAAGCCCCTCCTCCCAGACAGGCCCTGGACAGCAGGAGGCCGCCCGGTGCCCTCTCAGTCCCACTGCTGACTGGCAGACGCCCGATGGGGCAGCCTGTACCGCCTGCACTCACCTCTCGGAGCTCCCCTGCTCTGGATCTTAGCACCCCTGCTTTGTTTGCTCATAATAAATGCGTACATACGCGAATGTCATAGCATATTAGAGGATGGGGAGTGCTTTGGGGAAAAGACCTGGTCCAGGGGGACGCAGGATGCTGGCGAGGGTGAGTGAAATATCAAACGGGGCAGGTAAAGATGACCTTGTTGGGATGCGACATTTGCAGAAAACATCGAAGAAGAGGGAGTCTGTCTTGCAGCCGGATGTCTAGGGAAGAGCAGGCCAGGCTGAGGGCCAGAGGTGCAAAGGCCCCAGGGCAGGGTGGCGCCTGGCTGAGGAGGCAAGGGGGCCACGTGGCTGCATCAGGAGGGGCAGGACCTGGGGGTCTCAGGTCAGAGGGATAGTGGGAGCCAGAGTACCTGACGCCCTTAGAGTCACCCTGTGTGAGAGGAGAGCCCTGGGAGGGTTCTGAGAGAGAGCCCTCCAGACACCAAGTTGAGGAAGGACCTTTAGAGGATAGACGTGGAGATACCAACCAGGGGGCTGTGGTGGTTGCCCAGACGAGAATGACCGTGGCCAGGGTGGTGCGGGCAGTGGGCTCTGTGTGTATTTCGCGATGGAGCCTGTAGTTACCCGCAGGTGGGCTGTGAGGATGGTGTGTGAATCAGCCTCACTCTTGCTGCTGTGACAAATAGACCCTGACATTGCCACACTCGCCCTGGAACAGCTCTGTTCTCGCTCCCGTAAGCCCAGCAAGGGTTCCCCTGATGGGCAGCTGTCTTCCCTTCTGAGGTGAGCCAGGACTCAGGCGCCCAACACCCTCAGTGCCACCAGCCCAGAGGTCCTGGAGTCCTGTGTGGCCAGTGAGCAGCTGGAGGCCGACGCCCACATCCACAAATGGCACCAAGGGGACCCAGGCCCCTGCTGCTCACAGGACCTGGGGGCTGGGAACTGCCAGGGCTAGGGGCCCTGAAGCCACCAGATGAGGGGGCTCCAGGCAGGTGAGTGTGGGTGGGACAGAGGACCAAGGAATGGGCTGGGGTCCCACCGGAAGCACTAAGTGGGGAGAGTAGCACCATCGAGGGAGACACACAGCCGGGAGATAGAAGGGCCCAGCTTAGGGGCCTGAGTAGGCAGGAGATGGGGGCGGAGGGTCTGCCGGGTGCTTCAGCCTGGAACGAGGCCCCTGCCAGGGGCACCCAGGGGCTGCAGGTGTCCTCATACTGCGTTGAGGCATGAACTGGGAGTGTGTGGCCCCAGGCCAGGCCCATTACACATTGGGAAGGGGCCCTTCAGGGATTTGGGCCCAGAGAGCACTGTGTACCCTGCTGACTGGAGGCCCACCCGGATGGACTCTCGCTACAGGGTTGCCCTTGGGGGCTGCCCACAGCCAGGTGGGGCTTGGGGATGGGAGAAGGTGTCTTCATTCCCACCCTCACACGCCCACCCTGCCCCCCAGCTGTTGTGACCCATGGCCCTGATCCTGCGCCCACCCCAGTTCACACCAGCACCCCCAACAGACACACCAGGCTGCGTCATTCACTTAATGCTGCTTTTCTTCCATTTTCCGGCAAAAGCTGGGTCCACCCTCACAGCTGCCGCCTCTTACCGGCCCCAACAGCTTCTGCCCAGGTGCGTGGTCACCGCGGTTACCCTATGGGAGCCCCTCAGCTGGCCAGGGCTGGTCATGGTGCTACTTCTTCTTTGGAATTTTCTCCTTTTTGATCAATTCAGAAAATTCTAGAGCAGGAGACCAATTTCTAGTAAGTACCCCTGTTTTGTGTCCCTCAGTTCTTGTAGGCCCTTTAACTCTCAGAGGAGGCAGAGGGAGTGTGCCTGGACTACACAGTCCAGGGGGTCCTGTCCCCAAGCCCTTGAGCAGGGACCAGGCCTCCAGCCCATCTGGCCGGGGGCCCCACGCCGGAGCTGTTTGTCCTGGGCCCAGCTGCTTGGTTGTCACGAGTTGACCCCAGCTGGGGACTGGGGGCTTGCAATGGCCTGGGTCTCTGCAGAGACTCTCAGGAATTCCCACCAGACCTTCTGAGAGCAGATGCTCACTCCTATGATCATCTGTCAGTGGGGAAACAGGCACGGAGCAGCTGGGGGGCCTGCATTCTGAGAGGGGTCAGGCTGCCTGTCAAGCCTTGTGACCCCCTACAAGCCAGGTTTGCTGGGGTTTCTAGGCCCAGGCAAATGAGGATGGCCTGTGGCTGGGCAAGGGGTGTCTGGAGGCCCAGCCCACCTCGTGTGCCCTCCACTCTCCAGGCCTGTGGCCAGCCACTGCGGTTGTGTGGGGGTGAGATGGCCCAGACCCAGACCTCAGGGCAGCCATGGAGAGCCTCAAAGACCGTGGGCCCCCCAGAAGATGGCACCCCTGAGCCCTGAGTCCCCATACCCGCTGGCTCCGCCACAGCTGGCCTTCCCAAAGCCCTCCCGGCCGCCTCTCTGCAGTGGTGCCCTTGGCCCAGGGAAGAGCCCCTTGGCTCCCAGCCCAGACCCCTGAGCCTGGGTTTCCTCATCTGTGAGTTGTGTACCAGTGCCCTCGGGGCGGGGCCATGGGCAAGGGTGGCAGCCTAGCAGGGGAAGGAGGGTCCTGAGGGTGCCCCGGCTGTGCTGCCCCCACCTTCGTAGTCGATCCTCCCGTCCCCGTCTGTGTCCGCCGCCTGGATCATGGCCTCGGCCTCCTCGTCTGTCAGCGGGGCGGTGGGCCCGCTGCTGGGGATGATGGACAGGATGTACCTGGGGCCGAGGGGGCTCGAGTCAGGGCCAAGGGGCTTCCGGCCAGTGCCCAGTGACTCACGAGCCATTCGCCCCGCACTTTGTAGGCAAGGGCACTTCGGGCTGGGAGTCTGGGCCTCTGGGCCTCCTGGGCCTCTAGCCGGTTCTGGCCCAGCCCTGCCAGCTGCAAGGCCAGCAGGGACCCGGTGGGGGAAGGCTGGGTCTGCCAGGTGGGCATTCGGCGTGGTCTGGGTGGCCTGGGCCCCACCCCTCCCTGGCCGCCGGCCATTACTTGATCTCGTTCCACTCAATGAAGCCGCTCTTGTCCTTGTCCAGGGCCTGGAAGGCCTTGCGGATGGCGTCGTCCAGCTGGCCCGAGGCGTGGAACTTGCGCATGTGCTCGAAGAACTTGAGGTAGTTGAAGGACCCTGGGGCAACCAGGCTGGGCTCACGGAGGGGCCCACCTCACTCCAGCCGGGCCTCCAGGGAAGACCCCGCCCTGGGATGGGGGCTGCCGGGCCCTGCACCCCCATGTCCCCGCCCGCCGCAGGTCCTGGTGTCCTGGACCCATCAGCCCCAGAAAAGGAGTGAGATCTCCTGACCACAGGTGGGCTGGACAGGTGGGGGGCCGCGCCAGGCGAGGGCATGCTGTACCGTGGTGTCTTATGTCCGTGGGCAGCAGCTCAATGTCCTTGTCTGATAGGGACGTGCCCAAGGCCAAGGCCATCTTCTTCATCTGGGAGGAGAAGTCCTCCTCCATCCTGGTCCTGGGGTGGATAGGGAGTCAATTTGTGGGGTGCACACACGGATTGGGGGTGCTGCTTGGGCCAGAGCAGACGTAGACGCCGCGTGGTGCTGGGTCCTGCCGTAAAGTGGGAATGGTGACAGGCGTCACAGTGTTGGCGTCGTGCCAGGGCCCCTGAGACATGCTGGGATCCCAGCCAGGCAGGTGGGGGTCTGGGCACAGGCAGAGGGGTCAGCGGGAGAGGCCGGGCCGTCCTGTGCCCCTCACGGCAGCGCCTTGTGACCTGCTGGGCTCTCAGTTGCTGTCCCCAGGGGGGGTTGGGTTCTGGGGCTTAGCATAGCAGCTATCTCAGAGCGCAAGGGGAAGCGGGTGTCCCAGCTTCTTGGCCCTCTTGAAAGTTCACGGGGTGGTAGAGCCTTCTGGAACGCTCTTGCTGCCAGGAGGGGCAGCCTGTGTTCTCGAGCGGGGCTGAGCAGTGGCTAGAGGCATCTCTGCTCTCCTCTGGATAGAGAGGCCATAGGTCAAGGGTTGCAACCCAACCCTGGCGCCCCAGAGGTGTGAGGAGCACCAGTTGCAGCCCCTGGACCAGGTCCTGCTCCCCAACCCATGGTGCCTCCAGCTGCCATGTGATGTGGGGAGATGCCTGCCCCTTCACAGGGTTGTGCGAGGAGCCAGGAGGGAAGGGAGATGGTGGGGAATGGGCTTGCCCGCTGCTGTGGGGCTGGAGCTGGGCCCCCACAGCCCCTGCAGTGGCTGATTCCCCCAGCCCGCAGGGTAGTGGTGAGCGGGCATGTGGGGCAGGCCTGGGCCTCGGAGGCCCTCAGGACAGGCCCCGCCCCACTTCATTCAGAGCTGGGACTCTGGCTTCCCTTCCCCAACCCTCGCATCTTGGGGACTCATTTTGGAAGAGGGGACACCCGCCTACCACTCGGGGCCCCAGGCCCAATGTCACCTCCTTTACAGAGGAGGGGCTGCGCTGAATTCCAGGCTAAACATGGCCAAGCCAGGAACCAATGTCCCATCTGCCCAGCGCTGGGGGCACCCCTGGGCTGGTCTCGTTCACCACTCCCAATCCCACTGCTCTCAGGGGTGCCCCCAACGAAGGCAGGGGAGCCCGAGATCCGGGCTGGAGACAGGGTGGGAGGCGGGCCTGGAGCTCCAGGCTGCTGCTTTATTTATAGCTCCTGCATCCCTGGCCCAGGCTGGAGTTTAATGGGATCTCAGTGAGCCGGGATGTCCGGCTGGGGGAGGCTGCAGGACACCACACAAGCTGTCCTTGAGCCCTGCTCAGATTCTGGGGGCTGCCCTCAGTGCCAGGAAAGGCCCTGCCGAAAGGCCTCTTTTTCCCCACTCCCTTTACCCACCCTCCACAGCTGGAGACCCTGGAGCCTCCAGGCTGGGCTAAGACCCCTCAGACCACACACCTCCCCAGCATTGCTACATCCGGGAGGCCCTGCCCCGGGCCATTCTGGACCTTCCATTCTCCACCCAGTCTCCAAGGGCAGATGCCGAGATGAGAGAGGCCTCTCGGGGGAAGGGGTGATGGAGGCAGTGGGGTCCCTCTGGGTCAGGGGCAGGGTGCGGGGACCAGAGCTGGCTCTGTGTGCCTGCTGGAGTCTGGGGGCCAGAGGCCTTGGACTCGCTGCCCTGCCAGCCCCACCCCATCTCTGTCCCCACTTAGAGCCTGGGGGCCTAGGGGCAGAGTGAGCAGGTCCAGCTCCCTATGCAGAGGCCCCAGCTCACAGCCGCCTCTTGCAGCCATGCCCACAGAGGCTCTTGCCAGCACACGCATGCACGCACGTGTGCCCCGCAGGACCAGGCACATGCAGCTGGTCTGATAGGGACGTGCCCAAGGCCAAGGCCATCTTCTTCATCTGGGAGGAGAAGTCCCCCTTGGGGCTCGTAGTGGTGCTGCTGGCAGGGAGGGTCATTTCTTCTGTTTCCACCTCATTTCCCCACCTCGCCTGGACCCCCTAGGGTCTCCCAGGGCCACTCTTGTCCTGTGGATGAAGAGAAGGCCCCCAAGTTCCCACCATCCAGCTTGGATAACCTCAGCGGCCAGAGACCCACACCCCACTCCTTGGCAGGGCTTACCTCTGCCTGGCTTCTTTCGAGAGTTCTGGAAGGTGGGTCAGGCTGGGGTGCGGAGAGGCCCAGGGGCTCCAGCTTTTATACCTGCAAGCCTGTTTACATCTCAGGGCTGCAGCTGTCCTCGCCCCTCCCTGACACTCCAGCCTGGCATGGGCAGCTCCCAGGGGCTCGCAGGCACTTGGTGTGTCCACATTGGGCTGGGCAGACTGACCCGTAGCAGTGCCTGGCCTCCTCAAATCTGGGGTGGGGTTAGGGAGGAACAGACGGCACCAGTGAGCTGGTGAGCGGGTGACCGAGGCCAGCTGGACAGACAGCAGCTGGAAGCCTCAGGTCAGAGGGGCTGAGGGACCTGCCCAAGGTCACGGGGCTGGAACCCACACCTCGGGCCTCCAGTGCAGCGGGTTGTACACAGTGGGAGGGGCTGCGGGCGGTGGGGGTGGTGCAGGGAGATTGAGGCTGGGGACCCTGCCCCCCCAGCTCTGGTGCAGGAAACAGGCTGCAGGGCCAGGCACGTGAGTGGGGTTTGAAGGGGCAGCCGAGTGGGTGCTGTGGCCCAGCCTGGGGGCTTGGGCCAGGTGGAAGGGGCACAGCACAGCCTGCAGGCCGGTGGCGGGGGGGAGGCTCCAGGTTCATGCGGGATAAAGTTTATCCAAGCCACGTCCTCCTCCCAAACCACGGTGCCTCCCTTGGTGGTGAGCAGGGAAGGCCAAGGTGATCCCTGGCTGGCACTGAATATACCAGGGGCACGGTTACCTTCTGCCAGGGACGGTGGTGCCAATAGCCCCGCCCCTGTGGGGTGGTCATGTTGGGCACCGCAGGCCTGTGAGCAAAGCCAGGGACGGTGCTGTCTGCTGGGGGCGGGGGTCTGGCTTTCTACTGGAGGCCACAGGACCATCCAGGCCTCTTACATAGGCTGCAGTAGCCTCTGTTCATGTTGGAGGTGTGAGGGTATTGTCCTCACTAATGAAGGTGACGGTCATGATGTGTGACAGGTGACAATGAATGTAATAAGTGTCATCCGCCATTGGCAGGGCCCCAGGGGTCTCAGATGACACAGCAGCCTCTTGAGGGAGGCTCCATTATCCTCCTTTTTCAAGAGACCCCAGGAGATGATGAGATGAATCCAGTTCCATGTGGTCCCCTTAGGGGCTGTGGGGCCCGTCCCAGCCAGGTGTAGAGGTCAGGGCCACCTGGAGCCTCAGGTCGGACATCAGGGAGATGTCCAGGCCCAGACAGGGAAGGGGACACTGGTGGGTCCTCCCAGGTCACTTTCCCAAAGGGTTGAGCCTTCCCCGGCCCCAGCAGCAATTAGTGGCCAGTTAAATTCTTGCCCAACTTTGGCCTTTCAATGAATGTGATTGTTTTAATTAGGATGATTGAAATATTATGTGTAATAGCTTTTGGATGAGATGAAGCAATCAGGTTTATTACAGAACATTTGGAATATGCAGACAAACACGGTGGAGATAAAGTCACCTGCAAAACACACGTTTGATGCTGGAGAATGTCCAGGCTCGGTGGATGCCTTTTCCTCCATTTCCTTAATGCTTTTCTTCCTTCTTGTGTGACTTTTTATCATGATAGAATTCACATAGCATAAATTTACCATCTTTGCCTTTTTTTTTCTTTTTTATTGAGACAGAGTCTTACTCTATCACCCTATCACCCAGGCTGGAGTGCAATAGTGCGATCTCAGCCCTGCAACCTCCGCCTCCCAGGTTCATGCAATTCTCCTGTCTTAAGCTCCCAAGTAGCTGGAATTACAGGTGCATGCTGCCACGCCCGGCTAATTTCCGTATTTTTAGTAGAGACTGAGTTTCACCATGGTGACTAGGCTGGTCTGGAACTCCTGACCTCAGGTGATCTGCCTGCCTCGGCCTCCCAAAGTGCTGGGCCTACAGGCATGATCCACTGTACCTGGCCGCCATTTTTTTTTTTTTTTTGAGATGGAGTTTCAAGCCTAGTGCAGTGGCTCATGCCTGCAATCCCAGCACTTTGGGAGACCAAGGCGGGCGGATCACCTGAGGTCAGGAATTTGAGACCAGCCTGGCCAACATGGTGAAACCCCCGTTTCTACTAAAAATATGGAAATTAGCCAGCGGTGGTGGTGTGAGCCTGGAGTCCCAGCTACTTCGGAGGCTGAGGCAGCAGAATCGCTGGAACTCCAGAGGCAGAGGTTGCAGTGAGCTGAGATCGCGCCACCGCACTCCAGCCTGGGTGACAAAAGGAGACTCTGTCTCAAAAAAAAAAAAAAAAAAAAAAAGGTGAATAATACTCCATTGCATGGTTGGACCACATTTTGAGTATTCATTTGCCTGTTCATGGACCCTGGATTCCACCTTTTGACAATTGTGAATAATGCTGCTATGAACATGGGTGTACAGATGTCTCCTTGAGACCCTGCTTTCAGTTCTTTTGGGATGGTAACCAGAAGTGGAATTGCTGGATGCTGCAGTCATTCTAATTTAAGTGTTTGACGAGCTGCCATAGTGTTTCCACGGCAGCTGCACTGTTTTCCATTCCCACCAGCAGTGCACAGGGGCCGATAGCCCCACATCCTCACCAACACTTGTGATTCTCTGGAGGTTTTTTTTTTTAAATAGCAGCCATCCTAAGGGGTGTGAGGTGGCATCTCATTGTGTTTTGTTTCGTTTTTGTTTTTGTTTTGAGATGGAGATTTGCTCTGTCACCCAGGCTGGAGTGCAGTGGCATGACCTAGGCTCACTGCAACCTCCGCTTTCCGGGTTCAAGTGATTCTCCTGCCTCAGCCTCCTGAGTAGCTGGGATTACAGGCACGTGCCACCATGCCTGGCTAATTTTTGTATTTTTAGTGGAGATGGGGTTTCACCATGTTGGCCAGGCTGGTCCTGAACTCCTGGCCTCAGGTGATCCACCCACTTTGGCCTCCCAAAGCGCTGGGATTACAGGCGTGAGCCACCATGCCCAGCCCTCACTGTGGCTTTGATTTCCATTTCCCTCATGATTAGTGATGGTGGGCATCTTCTCATGGGCTTATTAGGCATTTGATATCTTCTTTGGATAAATGTCTGTTTATTCAAGTCCTCTGCCCATTTTTGAATTGAATTTTGTTTATTTGTGATTAAGTTTTAGGAGTTCTTCATATGTTCTCTCTAAATTTCTGGTTATCCATCTATTTTCAGATAGACGATTTGCAAATATTTTCCGCCATTCTTTGGGTTGACTTTTTAGTCTGTTGATATTTTCTTTTGACCCACAAATTTTTTTAATTATCATGAAATCAAAGTTGTCTATTTTTTTTCTTCTGTTGCCTGTGCCTTTGCTGTCATATCCAAGAAATCTCTGTCAAATCCCACGCCATGAAGCCTTTGCTCTGTTTTGTTTTAAGAGTTTTATGTCTTACATGTAGGTCTTTGATCCATTTTGTTATTTTCATGTATGGTGTGAGGTAAGGGTCCAATTTCATTATTTTGCATGTGGACATCTAGTTTTCCCAGCACCATTTGTTGAAAGATGGTTTTTTACCCATTGAATGGTCTTGGCACCCTTGTCAACAATCGTTTGGCCATATTATGTGAAGGTTTATTTCTGGGCTCTCTGTTCTATTCCACTGGTTTATATGTCTGTCTGTCTGTGGGTACCATTACATTTTGATTTCTGTAGCTTTGTAGTGAGTTTTGAAATCAGGAAGTATGAGTCTTCCAGCTTTGTTCTTCTTTTTCAACATTGTTTTGGGTATCTTGGGTCTCTTGAGATTCTATATGAATTTTAGGATGGGCTTCCTATTTCTGCAAAAGGCACTGGGATTTAGATAGGGATTGTGTTGACTCTGTAGATCACTTTGGGAAATACTGACATCTTAACACTATTAAGTCTTCCAATCCATGAACACAGGATTCTATTTATTTTTGTGTTTCTATTTATTTATGTCTTCTTTAATTTCTTTTCAGCAATGTTTTGTAGTTTTCATTGTGCAAGTCTTTCACCTCCTTGGCTAAGTTAATTCCTAAGTATTTTATTCTTTTCAATGTTACTATACATGGAATTATTTTTGTCTTTTCTGGACAAATTGGATAATCCTTTTCAGATTATCCATTGGTAGTTTATAGAAATGGAACTGATACTTGGGTGTTGACTTTGATTGTTGCTACTTTGCTGATATCATGAATTAGCTCTAACAGTTTTTTTGTGGAATATTTAAGATTCTTTACATATAACATCATATCATCTGTGAACAGAGGTAATTTTTTTTTCTTTTTCGAGACAGAGTCTCGCTCTGTCACCCAGGCTAGAGTGCAGTGGCATGACCTTGGCTCACTGCAACCTCCGCCTACTGGGTTCACACCATTCTCCTGCCTCAGCCTCCTGAGTAGCTGTGACTACAGGCGCCTGCCACCATGCCCGGCTAATTTTTTGTATCTTTAGTAGAGACAGGGTTTCACCATGTTAGCCAGGATAGTCTCGATCTCTTGACCTTGTGATCCACCCGCCTCGGCCTCCCAAAGTGCTGGGATTACAGATGTCAGCCACCACGCCCGGCAAACGGGTAATTTCACATTTTTCTTTCTTTTTTTTTTTGAGGTGGAGTCTTGCTCTGTTGCGCAGGCTGGAGTGCAGTGGTGTGATCTTGGCTCACTGCAACCTCTGCCTCCCAGGTTCAAGAGATACTCCTGTCTCAGCCTCCTGAGTAGCTGGGACTACAGGCGCGTGCCACCACACCTGGCTAATTTTTGTATTTTTAGTAGAGATGGGGTTTCACCATGCTGGCCACGCTGGTCTCAAACTCCTGACCTCAGGTGATCCACCTGCCTTGGCCTCCCAAAATGCTGGGATTACAGGCATGAGCCACCGCACCCGGCCTTACTTTTTCCTTTCCAATGTGAATGCCTTTTATTTCTTTTTCTTGCTTAATTGGTCCACTGGAACCTCCAGTACTATGTTGAATAGGAGTGGCAAGAGTGGACATGCTTTTCTTGTTCTTGATCTTAGAGGAAAAGTTTTCAGCTTTTCACCACTGAGTATGATGTTTGCTGTGAGCTTTTCATGGATGGTTTTTATCACGTTGAGTTAGTTTCCTTTTATTCATAGCTTATTGAGCATTTTTATCATGAAAGGGTGTTGAATTTTGTCAAATGCTTTTTCTGCATCAGTTGAGATGATCACGTATTTTCTGTTCTCTCTTCTGTGAATGTGGTGTATCACACTGATCAAATTTTGTAGTTGGCCCATCCTTGCATTCCAGGAATAAATCCCACTTGATTATGGTGTATAATCCTTTCCATATGCTGCTGAATTCAGTTTGCCAGCATTTGGTTGAGGATTTTTGAATCTGTGTTCATGAGGGATATTGGCCTGTACTTTTCTTTCCTTGTAGTCTCTTTGGCTTTGGTGTCAGGGTAATGCTAGCCTCATAGAGTGAGTTAGGAGTGGCTGAATTCAGTTTTTTGGAAAAGTTTGAGAGGAATTGGTGTTTGTTCTTTAAATGTTTGGTGGCATTCACCAGTGAAACTGTCAGGTCCTGGGCCTTTCTTTGATGGGAGACTTTTGATCACTGATTCAATCTTCTTACTCGTTGCAGATCTATTCAGATTTTCTATTTCTTTGGGATTTAGTCTTGGTAGGTTTTGTGTTTCTTGGAATGTGTCCAATTCTCAGTGCTTTCCTATAGAGCAAGATATGATATAGGCCTGGCTTTCCAGCTGTGAGCTTGGGCAAGCCACATGGTCAGTTCTTTGTGTGTAGCATGAGCTCCCACCCCACCTGCTGCCTCATGGGGGCTGTAGCGGGGAATGTGAGGGTCCTTGGAGGTGGCCCACTGGGCCTGGCAGCGTCTCCCAGGACATGCAGGCTGGCCAGGGTGTTTGAGAAGCCAGCAGAAGACACCAGACAACCTGGCTTCCTCCAGTGAGGGGCCAGGTCTGAGCAGCTCTCTGTCCCTGGGTCACTGCAGGGGCCAGGGAACCATGCCAGGGCCTGGCTCATGAAGCTCCTAAAATAAGGGCCCTGGAAGGAGAGGGGATCTCTATGAGGCAGGTGGCTTCTGTGAGCCCCTCCCCCCTCGCCGGCACCTCTCATTGGGTGGGGCCTTTGTAGGGCTGTCACCAGGGTGAGACCACAACAGGTACACATCACCTAGGAGCTCCCCCAGCCACGGCCTGTCTGGAAGGAGACGCTTCACTGTGCATTTGTTTCCTGGTACCCCAATAACGACAGTGAAGAAGGCCTCACGCCACCTCTTCTCCACCTGAAACCACTGGTTTCCCTTTGTGTGGGTTTCCGCCCCTCTGGTTCTTACACAGAGCCGATGTGACCGCGGTATCCGCTTTCTCGGTGTCATATTTTATCACGTCTCCACAACTCTGCAGTTACGATGGGAGATGGCTCCGTGTTGTGCCTGGGAGCTGAGGACAGTCCAGTGACTTTTGGTTTTGTTTTGTTTTGAGACAGAGTCTCACTCTGTTGCCCAGGCTGGAGTGCAATGTCGCAGTCTCAGCTCACTGCAACCTCCGCCTCCCGGGTGGGTTCAAGCCATTCTCCTGCCTCTGCCTCCCGAGTAGCTGGGATTACAGGTGCCCACCACCACGCCCGGCTAATTTTTGTATTTTCACCATGTTAGCCAGGCTGGTCTTGAACTCCTGACCCCAAGCGATCCTCCTGCCTCGGCCTCCCAAACTACCGGGATTACAGGCGTGAACCACCACGCCTGGCCCCAGCAACTTTCTTGACTGGCTGTCTGCTGCTGGACCAGGAGAAGGTTCAGGGTTTTTTTGTCATTAGATATAATGTTGCAGTGAGTGTTTTTGTCCAAGAAGCCCCTCCCTTTCCTTGGCCACGTTCACGGTAGTGGAATGAGCGGGTCAGAAGGTGGAAGAGTCCATGGTCCTGCCATATTCTTCTCTGTGGAGTTCACCCTAAAGCTTTCCCACTGTGCGGGGTTGTCCCGGGTGCTCCCGCCCCACATCTAACACTAATAACATTGCAGTCTGTCTCCAGCAAGCAGCCCTGACCTCAGGGTGTGGCTGGATAAACACACTGTGGTCCGTCCACACAATGGAACGTAACTCAGCTGTCGAAAGGCATGTGGCACC
This sequence comes from Symphalangus syndactylus, assembly GCF_028878055.3. NCBI lineage: Eukaryota > Metazoa > Chordata > Mammalia > Primates > Hylobatidae > Symphalangus > Symphalangus syndactylus. The sequence goes on along the minus strand of NC_072436.2, from coordinate 15,184,408 downwards.
GGCAGGCCAGAGCGAGGAGGAACCTCGGGAGGAACGTCCCACTGAGTGAGGGAAGCGTGGCAGACGCCCCCACGTACTGTGTGATTCCGTTTTTATGAAATGTCCAGAATGGGCCAGTCCACGGGGACTGAACGCAGAGCGGTGGGGGCTCAGGAGAAGGGAACGGGCAGGCGTTGTCTGAGGGGCCTGGGGTTTCCTCTTGGGATGGTGAAAATGTTCTGGACCCAGATGGGGACGCAACGTTGTGAATACAAATGCTATTGAATTGTTCACTTCAAGACGATTCATTTTATGTTATGTGAATTTTTTCAATAAAAAAGGAAATATGTGACTGGGCGCGGTGGCTCACGCCTGTAATCCCAGCACTTTGAGAGGCCAAGGCGGGTGGGCGGATCACGAGATCAGGAGATCAAGACCATCCTGGCTAACACGGTGAAACCCCGTCTTTACTAAAAATACAAAAAATTAGCCGGGTGTGGTGGTGGGCGCCTGTAGTCCCAGCTACTTGGGAGGCTGAGGCAGGAGAATGGCGTGAACCCAGGAGGCGGAGCTTGCAGTGAGCCGAGATGGTGCCACTGCACTCCAGCCTGGGTGACAGAGACTCCATCTCAAAAAAAAAAGGAAATATGTGGAGTAGGAAATCATGCTTTTAATAAAACGAGACCCAAAGAAACCAGCGTCTGGAAGCATCTGCAGTGTGAGCAGCTCAGGCTGTGCACCTGCCCCTGGCCCACCTGGGCCACAGGGCCTGGGGAGCCTGGCCTGGGATCTCTGGGCGGGAGGGCAGGCTGGCAGATGCAGTGTTCTCCAAAGCTCCCAGAACCAGCACCTGCTCTGAGCTGACAGATGGCCTGTCCCCTGGGTGGCCCTTTCGGCTTCATTTCTGTTCAGAGCCGCCCCTCCTGGCCTCTAGCCCTGCCCCCAGGTCACTGGCCCCGACTATGGGCTATGCTGGCCTGGAAGGGCCACAAGGACCACTTCATAGCTCTGGAGGACAGTATTGTCCTCCTTGTCCCCACACTAGACAGGCACTGCCCCCTTGGGGAGGCTCAGGTCTCACTGACCCCCGCAGGGTTGTCACTGCCCACCTTCCTGCCTGAAACAACTGCGGGGCAAGGGGGAGGCCAGGGCTGGAGGCCAAGAGGCCCCAGCTGCCCCTCCTGCCTGAGGGCCCTGCTGCCTCAGCCTGGAAGAGCACCCGGCTCTGTTCCCTCCTGGGTGCCTGCGGGTACAGGGCTGGGGCTGGGGCTGGAGGGGCCCAAGCACCCTAGAGATGCCTGTAAGAGGGCCAAGATGGTGGAGGGGCATGTGGCAGAATGGGGGGGTGCCCACTGCAGGGTGAGGCCCAGCCAGGCAGGGGCATCCTTGGGGCTCTGCAATGCCTACTGTGGTGGCCAGCAGGCAGATTTGGGTGCTGAGTCCCGGCAGCTGCGCTTGCAGAAACGCTATTATAACTGGCTAATTGGGATTCAGACGTCTGCAGGAAGAATCTGGGAAGGTGCTGACCTTGTCCTGACAGCTGCATGTTCCCCACTTTGCCTCCCTCCTCCCTCCCATGCCCTGCACTCCCACTGGGGGTTGAATTGTGTCCCCCCGAAATATGTTCAAGTCCTGACCCTGATACCTGTGAATTGGGACCTAAGTTGGAAATAGGGTCCTTGCAGCTGTAATCAAGAGGAGGCCAGACTGGAGCAGGGGTCCCAATGCAATGACTGGGACCTGATAACGAGAGGAGAGGATGGACACACACACGCGCACACACAGACACACACACACCTACACATAAGCACACACATGCACACACCCTTACATACCAACACAGACACATGCACACACACCAACACACAGACACACCTACGCATATGCATAGACACATGCACACACACCTGTGTACACAGACACGCACAAATACCAACACACACCTACACATATGCACAGACATGCACACACACCACATACACACACACATACACACACCAACAGACACACATGCCTACACATATGCAGACACACACACGCACACATACCAATACACAGACACACCTACACATATGCACGCACAGGCACACACATATATACCAACACACATGCACACATACCAACACACCTACACATATGCACATACACATGCACACACCAACAGACACACACACCTACACATATGCACACACATGCATACACATACCAACAGACACACGTGCCTACACATATGCAGACATGCACACACACCAACACACACCTACATATATGCACACATGCACACACAACACACAACTACACATGCACACACATATACATACCAACACACACACACATCTACACATATGCACAGACACACACACGCATACACAGACACATACACACGTACACACACACACATGACTATGTGATGACAGGCAGGCAGAGGTTGGGGCCATGCAGCCACAGGCCCAGGAATGTCTAGGGCCACCAGCAGCCGGAAGAGGCAGGAAGGACCCTCTCCTGGAGCGTCTGGAGGCAGCGACCCCGCCCACACCTCCATCTCAGATTTCTGGCCTCCAGACCTGAGACGATGCCTTTCTGTGGTTTGAAGCCCCCCGGTGTGTGGTCCTTTCTTCTGACAGGCCCGAGACACTCCTGCAGCCCCTCCCCAGAGCCCTGCCTTGCCCTCTGTTTCTTGCCCTCCTTCCTACCTGTCCTCCCCCTGCCCCAGGCCCACCCCTCACGCTGACCCCTTCCGGAGCCTCCGGGTCTCAGTCTGTAGAAAGGGACCCTACAGAGCCACCCCCAGGCAGTGAGGACTCTGTGGAAAGCAGGGAAGGCTCACTCCGAATGCCTAGGAAGTGATCTTCACTGTTCCCCCAGGCCAGGAAGGCCTGGGAAGGGGACACAGATGGCCGTCCGCGGGCTCAGGGGGCTCCCGAGTCCCCTGTGCCAGGACAACAGGACTGTGCTGTCTGAGCCACCAGCTCCAAGACGGCTTGCACTGCCCTCACCTTTATTCAAAACTGGGATATTGTGCTTTTCATGGATTTCTTTTTTTTTTTGAGACAGAGTTTCGCTTTTTCGCCCAGGCTGGAGTGCAGTGGCGCTATCTCGGCTCACTGCAAGTTCTGCCTTCTGGTTTCAAGCAACTCTCCTGCCTCAGCCTCCCTAGTAGCTGGGATTATAGGCGCCTGCCACCACGCCTGGTTAATTTTTGTATTTTTAGTAGAGACGGGGCTTCACCATGTTGGCCAGGCTGGTCTCGAACTCCTGACCTCGTGATCCGCCCACCTTGGCCTCCCAAAGTGCTGGGATTACAGGCATGAGCCACCGCGCCCAGCCGATTACTGTTTTTAACAACTTTATTGAGATATAAATCACATGCCATGAAGTTCACCACTTTAAAGGGTACAGCTTAGTGTTTTAGCATCTTCATCACAGTGGGCAGCCATCACCTCTAGCTAATTCAAGGAAGTTTCCTCCCCCTAGGAAGACGCCCTGTGCCCCTTCTGCATCGCCCCCACTTGCCCCTCCCCCGGCTCTGGCCCTCCACCTGTGCTCTGTCCCATGGATTTGTCTGTTCCAGACATTTCATACAAGTGGAATCACACACTCTGTGGCCTTTTTTTTTTTTTTTTTTTTTTGAGACGGAGTCTTGCTCTGTCGCCCAGGCTGGAGTGCAGTGGTGAAATCTCGGCTCACTGCAAGCTCCGCCTCCCGGGTTCACGCCATTCTCCTGCCTCAGCCTCTCCGAGTAGTTGGGACTACAGGCGCCCGCCACCACGCCCGGCTAATTTTTTTGTATTTTTAGTAGAGACGGGGTTTCACCGTGGTCTCGATCTCCTGACCTCGTGATCTGCCCGCCTCAGCCTCCCAAAGTGCTGGGATTACAAGCGTGAGCCACCGCGCCCGGCCCTCTGTGGCCTTTTGTGTCTTTCACTGAGCATGATATTTTCACGTGTCATCCATGTTGTAGTGTGTGGCATCCGTGTTATAGTGTGGTGAGAGCTTCGGTCCTGTGTATGGACCAATACCGTTGCATTGTACGGACATATCACATCCTGTTGATGGTTTATCTGTGGATGGGCATAACTGCTGAGTTTTTGGGTGCCCCCTAAACTTTGCTCCTGAGGTGCATGCCTCACTCTGGTCTCCAATCCCCAGACCCCCAGGCTCCTTCCTGCCCCTGCCCTCTCTTTTGCACCACACCTGGGCTTCCTGCCAGGCTCTTGACCTTTTTCCTCTTGGACAGGCAATGCCTCTGCACGGACACTCTCCCAGCCAATCTGGGCTCCTCAGTCAGCTCCTTCTGGGCTCTAGAGAGTCCCGGGGGCGGAGATCATGCCTTCCCCCAGGCCAGGGGGTAGGGGACAGCTATGTCTTCAGGGACCTCTTACCCAGAGGTGCTCACTGATCCTGTCCCAGCGTGGGCAAAAGCCAGCACCTGAGGGGCCCCACTAGGGTCACGGTCAGTGGAAGCATCTGAACTCCTGGTTCCAGTGAAATCTCAGAGGGCCCTGTGCACCCTGGAGAAGGGGTGTTGCTCTGGTTACATAGGGTGGGAGTGCTGGCTTGGAGCCCAGGGGCAGCTCCTCCCCTGTCCTTCCTGGAGCCCCAAGAAGATCCATAGCTTGAAGCCCCTGAGCTGTGGCCCAGCCACAAGTGTACGTGTGTGTTCACAGGCAAACCTGAGAGGAGCCAGCCCTTGGTCACAGCAAGCTGTCTCTGGCCCTGGTCATCAAGGCAGGGCCACTGAGGGCACAGAAGTTCTGGACAGAAACTCTCCGCAACATGCCAGCCAGCAACCACCCAGGGCCACTGGCCACCTCCCCCTGCCTAGGTCCAGGCATCCAGGGCACCTTCCAGGCTGGGCAGAGGAGGGCATTCCCTCCTGAGCTGGGGAGGGGAGGCCCTGACAGGGGACCCAGAGTGGAGACTCATGAGGGCATGCCATACCCTCTGTCCCTCACACTGGAGCACTCCAGGATCACGCCCTACTGGCACCAACCATCCCTGCCACTGGTGGGCACTGATCCTCCCAGCCCTCTGGGTTCCCTGAAGGCACAGACTGAACGAGGTGGCCCAGGGCCTCTGAGTGCCTCCTGCGGGCAAGGCCCCCTTCAGCCACTCTACCCACGCGGCTTCTTTAGCTGCAGCGGCAGCCTGGGGGCAATGTCCCTTAGAACCTTGGCTGGCCCCATGATCAAGGCCAGGAAGAAGACTCTGGGTGCCCTGTCTCCTTCTGCCCCAGGTGCAGTTGGTGTCTGGTCTCCTACAGCCAGGGACCCCTAAGGTCTGAGGGCACAGGGTGGAGGCCCTTTGCTTTGCCTGTTAGCAGGAAACTTTCTACATGAGGGACCCCCTTAGGAAAAGAAGGGTGGGTCCTGGAGCCCATCTGCCCCGTGGCCCAAGCATCCTGTCCTGGTCTCTGCAGGTTCCTCTGCCGGGAACAGGCTCCTTTCTCTCCCTAAAGTCTTAAGAGCCCTGTTGGAGTGGGCGCCTCTCACCTGCTCCACAGCCCCCAACCCCAGCTGGGCCTTGCCAAGGGGCTTAACCATCTGTTCCCAGAATGAGTGAGTGAATGAATGAGTGAGTGAATGAACGAGTGGATGAGGGTGCATCAAACTCAACTGCAAGTCTCCAGGACACTTTTTTTTGAGACAAGATCTCGTCGTCACCCGGGCTGGAGTGCAGTGGTGCCATCTTGGCTCACTGCAGCCTCTAACTCCCAGGCTCAAGTGATCCTTCCATCTCAGCCTCCCAAGTAGCTGGGACTACAGGTGAGCGCCACCATGCCTGGCTCACTTTTCTAATTTTTGTAGAGAAAGGGTCTTGCTATGTTGCCCAGGCTGGTCTGGAACCCCTGAGCGCAAGCCATCCGCCTGCCCTGGCCTCCCAAAGTGCTGGGATTACAGGCATGAGCTACCGGGACCAGCTTCCACTGCACTTTAACTCTCCCGACTCCCACAGGGGCAGGCTGGGGGGACCCTGCCCCGCCCCAACACTGCAAGATGGCGCTTTGGGGCGGGGATGGGGGATCCCGGGAGAAACATAGGGGAAGGGATGGCCCCTCAGCGCCCAGGCCAACCTGCTGCCTTAAGCACCTGGAACAGTCCACGGCAGGTGGAGACTCAGCCAGGTTCTTCCTTCATGGCTGTCGCAGCGTGGCACAGGAGCAGGCCTGTGTGCAAAGCCAGGCCCCCCCCCCGCCACTCCACCAGCACAGGTGCCACCCAAAGGGCATGGGGTGGGGGGACAGCTGCCAGCCGCTTCAAAACCTTTAAGTGAGGCGAGGGCCCCTGAGCACCAAGCCCCGCCCTGGGTGTGCTCCCGGGTTCCCCCACCTGTCTCTCTGAACCTTCCCACCTAGAAGTACCCCCTCCCCCACCCCGGCATTCCCTCCGTACCCACTCACGACTTACCATTCACGACTTCCGTCTCCCCCCCGCCAGCCTCCGTGCCCCTCTCAGTCCCAGGCCGCCGTGCTCCCCGCTCCGGACCATCCCCCCACTCCGTGCCATCCCCGCTCCGTGCACGCCCCCCCGTCCCCCCTCCTGCATGCCTCCCCTCCGTGTCCTCCCTCCAAGCCCCCTTCTGTGTCCCCTCTCCGTGTCCCCCCTTCATGCCCCCTTCTGTGTCCCCCCTCCGTGTCCCCCACTCCGTGCTCCCCTCTGTCACCCCCTCCGTGTCCCCCTCTCCGTGCCCCCCCATGCCCCCCCGGCCGCGGAGGAGCCCCCCCTCCCCCGCGCCGCTCCGCGCGCGCTCCCGCCCGCATTTTCGGACTGCACCAGCGGAGCCCCGCGGCGCCAGGGCCGGGCGGAGCGCCTCGTCTGTCGCCGCCGCCCCCACCGGTGCGGGCGCTGCGGCTGCGGCGGGGGGCGCGGGGCGCGGGGGCCGGCGCGCTCCGCACCTGCAGCGGCCGCTGGGTGATGCGGCGGCTCGGGCCGGGGCCGCGGGCGTCCTGAGCGCAGCGCCAGCCCGGGATGCCCGCCGGCCGCTGGCCCGGCCATGTCGTCGTCCTTCTTCAACCCCAGCTTCGCCTTCAGCTCGCACTTCGACCCCGGTGAGTCCCTGGCGGCACGGCCTGCGCGCCGCTGCCTCCCTCCGCTGCGGACGTGATGCCGCTGGGCCCCACGGCTCCCGGTTTGCATGGAAATTAACCCTTTCCCCACCCCGAGCCCAGCCGCAGAAGCAGCCGGACCCCCTGGCGGCCCCAGATCTCGGAGGGGCAGGCCCTGGCCCCAGCACAAACCGGCCTCCTGTGGGCTGGCGTCCCCCGCGTGGTCGTGACTCCGTGGCTGCCTCTCAGGCACAGGTAACTGGGGCACGGAGGGCCCGCGTGGGCCCCAGGTGTCCAGGAGAGTTGGTCCCAGACTAAGGGCCCTTGGGGGTGTGGGGGGTGTCAGCCAGCTGGGGTTCAGGCTTTCCATGGCCTCTCCTGGGTCCGGGGCCCTGGCGTGGGAGGCTTCTGGCCAGGCTGGGAGCGGTTCTCAGAGCCCTGCCCAGCCCCCAGCAGCCGGCGGGGGATGAAGGGGGAGCAGGGGCCAGTCCACGTTACAGAGCCCAGTGGGCAGAGGCTCAGAAGAGAGGGGCCTTGGTGGGTGCCCAGACCCCCTGACAGTGAGGGCCGGAGGTGACGCTGTCAAGCTGGCTGCAGGGGACCTGAGGCCAGGCCTCTTACCCCGTATGGCCAGTGTACCAGGCAGGGCAAGATTACCCATGGCTGCCTGGCCTCCTGGCTGCGGTGGACAGCTGGGATAGGCAGAGGGGGCTGGGGACAGCTGGAAGCCCCATCTGTCACCAGGAAGCAGTGGGCTTTCTAACTTCTGCTTCTCCAGATCCGGCCCCTGCTTGGCCTGAGTGGGAGATAATCCCCCTGCCCTGTGCCATCCATGGCCCCAGGGCCAAGTCCCAACCACACGTCACTGGGGCTCTGGCACCAGGCTGAGCCAGCCCAAACAAAGCGTGTTTGCATGTGATGCGATCTCCTGTGTCCCCTTCCTTGGAGCGGGGCCCAGTGCATGCAGCCTGACAGGGAGGCACGGGGGTCCCCCGGGCAGATCTCGGTCTGAAGGCAGTTGCTCCCTGGAGGAAGGGAGCTGGTGGGAGGTCTGTCTGCTGGGCTTAGGGCTGTGGGTGTCACTTGCTCAGAAATGACTTCCTGTAGTGACCCCTGGGGCTCAGAAGTCCCTGTGGGGTGGGCAGGTGAAGGCTCAGAGCCCAGCAGCCACCGCAACAGCTGTGATGTCTCCCCGGCCCGAGGGCAGGGGCTGGAGGAGGCTTGGGGCAGGTCCTCATCGCATCTCCATGCCAGGCGTGGCCCAGGGTGCTTGGTCCTTTCTGCCCCCAGAACAGAGGGGACCCTCGGCCCACACCCTGCCTTGGGGCCCGGCCTTGCCCCTGGCCATGAGAGACCCTTTCCCCCGCCTTCGAGCAGCACCGGCTCTGCCCTTCCCTGGGTAAACAGCTGTGATCTGAGTAATTCTAATGTGTCCGTTTAATGACTTAGAGGAAAAGAAGTTGTTGGAGGCAAGGGGCGTCTCTCCTCTGCAAGATGCTGGGCCAGAGCTGCAGGCACCTGCTGGGCTCTGGGGCCCACCTACCAGGAGGGGCTGCCCGAGGTGCTGGTGCTGGTGAGAAAGGAGACCCTCCTTCGGATTAAGGGGCTGGGTCTAGGCTCTGCAGCAGCCCCCATGAGGGGGTTAGGGAGGAGAGGGGGGTCTCCTGCCCTCCCGCTAAACTTAGCCCAGCCTTCCAAGCCTGGCTGTCCTGTGCTGCAGTCCCTCCGCCTGGCCTTGCCTCTGTGAACCTCGGTTTTCCCATCTGTAACGTGGGCTGACAGCACCTGTGGGAGGTCCGGGTGGGCTCAGTGCTTGGTGAGCACTTGGTTCTCTGTGCTGGAGGTGGTGGTGCCGGCACAGAGACCCCCAGGGCCCAAGCTTCCTGCAGCACACGGCTGGCTCCTTGCCATACTCGAATTGGAGCGAGCTGGTTCCTTCTGAGGCTGCTTGTGTCTGTGGGGGGGCACTCAGAGGGGAGGGGCCCATGCTTGTGGCTCTGGCAGTTGGCTTGTGTGTCACTCAGCATCTGGGGCAGTGCCAGCACCTGGCATGGGGGTCTCACCTCAGTTGCCAGGCCTTGCCCCGCTGCCGGGCCGGCTCCTTGTTCATCGCAGGAGCTGGTGCCATTCTCCATAGAGGTGATGGCAGTTGTGGTGGTACAGGGGGCAGAGACGCCCGAGAGTGCAGGGCCTGAGCTAGAGTGGAGGCTGTGGGCACGGACTGTGGGACGCCTGGGCCCCTGACCTTCCACACCAGGCAGATGCGGGCAGGGCAGGGGGGCACCCGGCCCAGGAGCCTGCTTGAGCTCCAGGAAGAGCCACCTCCTCTGCAACCCAGCTCTTCCCCCATCTCCCTGGCACTCGGGAGCATGGGTGAGTGACCCTGGGGGATTTCTTGGCAGCTGCAGCCTTCCAGCCTCTGTGCTGTGTGGCCTCGGGCCACTCACCCAACCTCTCTGAGATCCGTTCTGCACAGGTGAAACCTCGCTCTGGGAAGACTAGGGTGGGCATGGCGGCCAGGAAAGGCAGGGTGATGGGGGTGACACGTGGGCAGGATGGCCGGGTCCAGGCTGGCAGGAAGGGGGTGGCATGGCCTTGAGTGAGCAGAGGTCACCCCTTCTACCTGAGTGCCCCAAGGGAGGGGGCTGACCTTGTTGCTCACCCTCCCTAGCCTTCACCTTCCCTGGTGCGGCCTCAGGGCGCCATGATTTCTGCTCGTCCTGAGCCCTGGGGCCTGGAGCTGTCCTAGGCTGGGAGTGGGCATGAGGACGCCGCCTTGCTCCGGTTTCTGGAGAGGCGAGCTCAGCCTGAGGGTGGGAGTCGAATGCTCTGCACAGTTAGGAGCAGGGGTTTGCCTTGGGGCCACCTCTGGTTTGCTGACGGGCCCTTCTGTGACTGGCTCTCCATGCCATTTCATCATCTGTAAGGTGGGAATGGCTGTGATGGCCAGGTCCGAAGGGACAGCAGTGGTGCACTGAGCCAAGGGTGGGTACCTGGGCAGTGCCCACCATGGCTGATCCCTGATGCAGAGGTGTCACTGTTGACCAGTGGGCAGGGCTTGGAGTTTGTGGAAGTTCTCGGAACACGTGGCAGCCTGGATTCGCCACCCCCCCAACCTCCGCCTCCCCCCTGTCCCTCAGCTCAGGCCTTGTCTCCTGCCCAAGGCCTCTCCCTGTGTCTGACCTGAACCAGGCGCCATGGGGGGTTCCTGGGAGAAGTGCCTGTGCCTGGCCGCGGTGCTCGCTCTCTCAGCATTCATGTGAACTGGACGCCTGGCACAGGGCTGGGCAGGCTGGGCCTCAGGATGATCTTATTGATGGGGAGAGGGCAGAGGAGGCAGCAAGTCCCGGGCCAGGCATGGCCTCAGTGCCAGGGGCAGGGCTGGACTCAGGGGCTCAAGAGGCTGAGCAGGAGGCCATGGGCCTGGGTGGTCCCCGGGAGTCCTCCCCATGGAAAGTGCCCCACGCCTGACACTGCCCGGGCACCAGGTGTGGGGTCTGTTTGAAGGCAGCTGCTCCTCCAGCCTCCCAGACCGCATGGGCTCAGGCAGCAGACATCTGCCCTTGGAGTAGTTACCTGTCCTTCTCTCGCCCCCGTGGTCTCAGAGGATGCCCCAGAGGAAGCTGTGCCCATGGGTTGGGCCCGTCCCCCTACATCCTCTCAGGTCTCAGGTCTCCCACCAAGACCCTTAGGCTGCAGGTGTGCAGGCCGAGGTGGGTTCTTGGAGAGGGTCCCATGGGAAGGCTGTGTGGACAGTGGCCTTGGGGAGCGGTCACACGCAGGCCATGGGCCCTGGGCATGGGTCTGGCTCCCACCTACCAGCGTGGGTGCGGGCACTCGGGGAGGGTGTGGGTGTGAGGTCCCAGACTCCCAGGCATGGGTCAAGGAGACCATTTCTCTCATTCCGGCACATTCTGCAGGAGGCCAGGCCGTGCGCTTCTCTCCATGGGGTGGTGCGGTGACCCAGAGGACCGGCCCCTGCAGTCGCTACCTGTGGGCCTGAGTGCCCCAGAGCTGGCTGGGGTGGGCTGGCAACTGTTGTGTTGTGTGGAACATGCTGGAAGGTCTGCCTTGTGCTGCCCTGCATGTTTGGGATGCATCGACTCCCCGCCATGCCCGCTGCCTCCCTGGCTCCCAACCCTGACCCTCCCTCACGGGAGAGTTCTGGCGTGGGCTGGTGTCCTGGGCCGGGCCCTGCTGTGTGACCATGGACAGGTGTCATAACTTCTCTGTGTCTGTTTCACCTCTGAAATGGGGTCCAGCAGCACCCACGCTCCAGGAGGCTCCTGAGAGAACCCGGGGGCCGTCACGGCAGCTCCAGGGCTGGTGACCGTTCATGTCCTCTCTGCACTCACCCGCCACCCCGGCCACCTGGGAACTGCGCTCCGTCCTGTGCCCCCTGGAGGCATGTGCTGAGTGGAATATGTCACCCCAAACCCATGCCCGCCCAGTACCTCAGAATGGGGCCTTATTCGGAACCAGGGTTTTTGCAGCTGTAATCAAGTTAAGATGAGGTCGGACTGGAGTAGGGTGGGCCCTGAATTCAATGACTGGGGCCTGATAAAAAGAGGAGGCGTGGCGTGCATGCGGGAAGGAGGCCACGTGCAGAGGCTGGAGCGATGCAAGCCCAGGAGCACCTGGGGCCGCTATGCCGGAGAGGCAGGAGGGATCCCGCCAGCGCCTCGGAGGGAGCGGCCCTGCCCATGCGGTGCTTTCCTCCTCCACCCTCCAGAACTGTGAGCACATCCATTCCTTGCTGTCTGGGCCAGCAGCCTGTGGTCCCAGGACACGCATCTGGGGGTCTCCTTGGGTCTGAGGGGTGAGCACAGCTGCCTCGAGACATCAGGAGCCTCTGTCTCCACCCTGGGAAGAGTTATCCTTGGAAGAAAATGAGGGCACGTGCTGGCCCCCAGCCTCAGAACCCGCCAGGGCGCTTGGCTGGGTGTGAGGAGGAAGCAGGCTGGGGCCACAGCTGCGTGGCTTCCTCTGCCTCCTCCTCGGTCCACGGGGGAGGCAGAGGGTCCACGGAGCACCTCGGTGTCTCCTCGGATGCGGTGTCGGCAGTGAGCCTAGGACCACGCCGTTCCTGCTGTCACTGGCCTCCTGCCTCTGGCTCACAGGGTTCTTCCGGGGCAGGCTTTTCTCGAGGACCACCTGACCCCTCTGTGCACCCCAGGGCGAGGCTGACGGGAGGCCCACTCGACCACTCCTGGGTGGGAGCCTGATGCAAAGCACCTGCCGTGGGGCCCGGCCTGCAGTCCTGTCCCTGGTGGCACAGATCCAGGAGCCTGTGTCCGTGGTGGGGAGACCCCCATCCCCTCCGCAGGCCGCAGTAACAGGAGGGCTTTGGCGTCTGGGCCCCGCTGGGCCTGGGCCTGCCTTTCACAGAGGAACAAGCACCAGCGGGACCGGCGGCCTTGGCCTCCCCGCCCCCCCCCGCAGAGGAAGCCGGCAGAGGAAATGAGGGCAGCGGACGGGGCCGGAGCCAGTTCCCAGGCACCTCTGAGGACTGTCACGGGAGGCGGCGTTCTCGCCGAGTCCCCAGCCTCCCTCCGCAGGGACCGGGGCCTGGGGTCAGGGGGCCGGGGCCTTGGGTGGGGCTGGGGTGGGCTGGGGTCCTCCTGGGGGTCACTCTGGGGTTACAGCCACGGTCAGAGCCACGCAGGAGCGACACCCAGAGCCTGGTACGTGGGGGTTTCTGGGAGGACGCAGGCTGTGCTCCCACTGCCAGCCTGGGGGTGGGGGCCGTGGTCAGGAGACTCCTGCTCCTACAGGGACCCTGCCAGCAGAGGTGGCCGTGCCAAAGCAGGCAGGGACTCTGCAGTGGGCGATTCTGGGCAGCCGGGGCCACCTGCCCCAGTGGGAGTGAGGGGCAGAGTGCTGCCCCAAGCCAGGGCTGCTCAAGGCCACCTCTCATGGTGGGGCGTGGCCAGCCTATCCCCATCTCACCCTCGGGGAGGGTGTGGGGTCCCTGCTGCTGAGGGACAGGAGTCTGGCTCCACCCACCTGCCAGGGTCCCCAGGAAGACCTCTCCCTGCCCCTGGCGTCGGGCGGCCCTGGCCAGCTGGCCTGGGGGAGCCAGGCTGGGGGACAGGGGAGCTGCTCTGGGACCAGGGCTCTGCCGAGTCACCTCTGTGCCAAGGCCACGGTTTGAGGCTGTGGCTTGAGGCCGTTGTGGGATGCAGCTGGGGATGCCGTCCTCTGAGGAGCCTCCGACGAGGGCCTGTGCTCGGTGGGGCCCCTCTGGCTTCTGGGAATTCTTAGTGACTTTGAACAAGGGGCCTTGGGTTCCCTTTGTACTTGGTCCTGTGGATTCTGCAGCCCGTGGGGCCTGCTTAGGGTTTGGGCTCCGCTGTGAGGCCCACGTGGAATTTCCTCGAACTCCCTGGGAAAAAGGCGTGTGGCTTCCTACTGACCACGGCACACACACAGGCACGCTCTGGCCTCTGGGGTGCAGGTCCGGGGTGTCCCCCTTTGGATTTACCCGTGCAGCGGCACGCCCAGCCCCCGAGAGCCCCCGCCGCTGCCCCCAGGACCGCCACCCGGCGGGTCACTCGCAGGCCGCCGGCGCCCTCCCAGCTGCCGCATGTTGGAGATCTCGCTTGCTCGCTCGCTGTGAACGATGCTCAGTTGTGGGCTGTCTCGTGGGCTGCTATCGTGGACGCTGTAGTGAGGGCCCCTTTACTGAGAGGTAATTCACATACCAAGGACCCACCTGTGTCAAGTGAGCAGCTTGGGGCTTTCCTGCATTCCCAAGACTGCAGCCATGGCACGGCTAGCTGGTGGAGCATCCCTGCCCCCGACAGAAGCCCCATGCCCTAGGGCATCACTCCCCATCCTCTGTCCCCAGCCCCCAGCCCTGGCAGCCACCGATCCGTCTCGGTCTCCGGGCGCCTGGCCTGGACGTCCGTCTCATAAGCAGGGTCCTGTGGCCTTGCCTCTTTGAGTCCTGCGGTTTTTGCTGTGTGTATAGCGGCCCCAGGGATAGGGGTGCTGGCGTGTGGCTGTGGGGCACTGTCCAGGGAGCTTCCAGGAGGTGGTGCCATTTTGCCCCCATCCCCACGGACGAGTGCCTCCATGGCTTCCCCTCCCGCCAGCGCCGGCTGCTGTTTTTATAACACCAGGGCTGGTGAGCATGTGGGGGCTGCCCATGGTGGTCTTGTCTGCCTTTCTCTGGCGAAAGATGCCAGGAGCCTTTCCAGGGCCTGCCCAGCCCTTCTGAGCCCCTCAGGCGAGTGCCTGTTGGAGGTATTTCCTTGGTGGTTTGTACCTGGCGTCAGGCAGCCCTGGCCAGCTGGCCTGTGGGAGCTAGGCTCGGGGCGGTGGGCAGGTCCTGGACACGAGGCCTCAGGTCTGTGTGCAGTGAGCAGGTGGCCTGCTGCTTCACTTCCTGTGACCCTGTGCAGGGCTGAGCACCAGCAGCTCCCACCCTGAAATGGGTCCAGGTGGGAGCACTTGCGCCAGGGGCCAGCACACACCCCGCTTTCCTTCCCAGGTTGCTGGGTGCAGACACTGACCAGCACACCGCCAGGCTCAGGTACCTTCTCTCCCTGGGAAGCTGCCTGGAATCTCTGTGGCCTGGAGGCAGGCGTCCCTGCAAGCAGCTCCTGGCCCCAGGGATGAATGACGGGGACGATGGATCCTGCTCCGACTCTGGCTCTGGAGGCTGGGCCCTGCCCTGCTCTCTGCCGTGGGGTCTGGCGAGATGCTTGGCTGCTGCTGGAGCCCGAACTGGCATGTCAGACTCTGTTTTATTTTTCCTTCTGTGACAGGCGGCCCTGCAAGTCCTGTCTAAAAATAACCGTGGCCGGCATGCATCCGCGACGCTCGGCTGCCCTGGCCGTGGACCTGCCCATTTCCTCCTTGGCAAGCCTGAGCCCGGCAGCCCCCTGCCGCTGCCCAGCCGGCACCGAGGGAGGGACTCCGTCCATGCAGGTCCGTAGGGGGCCAGCTGGATGCCAGGCTGTGTCAGGGCCGCGTCCCGAGATGCACAGGAGAGTAGGCCCCCAGGAAGAGCGGGACTGAGGGCCAAGGTATTGGGGGACAGTGTGCGTCGAGCAGGGACCGGCCAGGAGCGAAGAGATGGGGGCTGTGGGACCTTACCTGGAGCTGCCTGCCCCTTGAGGGCTTCTCCGCTCTCAGGGATCAGCCTCCTGGGGAACCGGGGGCATTCCAGGTGCCCGTCCCACCCTTGGACCAGCCTTGGGGTAGGCCCTGGGGCATCTGATGCTGATGGAGGCTGGGCCTGGGCTGTGTCTTGCGTCAACAGGGGACGTCCCTTGTGAGTGTCCAGCTGGCGGAACTTGCTTCCATCGCTGGGCTGGGCTGGGCATCCATGTTTGATTGCAGGGTTGGCTGTCGAGGGGCAGGAGAGGCAGACTTGGAGATGCTGGGGTGGTAACCCCCGGGGACCGGGTGGGGGTTCCCTGCAGCAGAGAGTGGGGCTGGTCCCAGCACTGGGGGAGGGCTGGATGCCCACCTTGGGGCTGCCAGCGTGTGCGGCGGGCATGTGCGTGGAGGGGTACATATGCGTCTATGAGCATGTGCAGGCCTGGGTTGGAGGCGAGCGTGTGCATGGGCTGGTGAAGTGCCCGTGGTGTTGGGTGGACCCAGCCCGGGCCTGTGGACCTTGCCATGTCCTGGGCTTATCCCGGAAGCTTACATTTTATGTGGCCTCTCCTAAAAATAACCGTGGGCGGCCTGCATCCTCCTTATCCGTGGACACTCGGGCTCCCCTCTCTTGCCGGGGGCGGCGTCTGGTGACTTACAGCCCTTGCTCCGTCCTCACCTGCCACCCAGAATCCCACGTGGCAGATGCTCACATCTATCTGGTCTCGGGAGTGACTGTGGGGATGGTTCAGGGCTGGGCACCATGCTGCGTCCGGGGCCTGTGGGGACACCGTCGCTGTCCCAGAGGCTCCTCCCGCCCTCTCCCCGGTGTCAGGAGGCCTGTGGGGTCTTGCCACACCCCTGCCCAGGGCCCCGCTTCTGAGTTGGGGAGGGGGTCCTCAGTTTCGTGCCTGACTGGCGATCAGGGCCGAGGAGGGGTCCGCTGGACTGGGCTCTCTCTAGCAGGAGCCGATTGAATCCCAAAAGACACAGTCCCGAGTGCCATCATCCTGAGTGTGGAAATCCCAAAAGGTCAAAATTCCAGAAACCGAATTCAGGAAAAAATGATTTAAAAGATTCTTTAAAAGACATTTAGTCTGGTCGCAGTGGCTCACACCTGTAATCCCAGCACTTTGGGAGGCTGAGGCAAGAAGATTGCTTGAGCCCAGGAGTTCAAGGCCAGCTTGGGCAACACAATGAGACCCCATCTCTACAAAAAATCAAACCTTAGCCGGGCATGGTGCACACCTGTAGCCCCAGCTACTGGGAAGGCTGAAGTGAGAGGATTGCTTGAGCCCATGAGTTCAAGGCTGCAGTGAGCTGTGATGGCACCGCTGTACTCTAGCCTGGGTGACGGAGTGAGACCTTATTAAGAAAAAGAAAAATAATAGGTCTGGCGCGGTGGCTCATGCCTACAATCCTAGCACTTTGGGAGGCCGAGGCGTGTGGATCACAAGGTCAGGAGTTTGAGACCAGCCTGGCCACGATGGTTGAAACACTGTCTGTACTAAAAATAGAAAAATTAGCCAGGCATGGTGGCAGGGGCCTGTAATCCCAGCTGCTCGGGAGGCTGAGGCAGGAGAATCACTTGAATCCGGGAGGCGGAGGTTTCAGTGAGCTAAGATCACGCCACTGCACTCCAGCTTGGGTGACAGAGTGAGACTGCATCTCAAAAAAAAAATAAAATTAATAGGTAAAATGTATTAAAAAGGGAAACTTATGAAGCCGTGCTACTATGGTGGGTAATCGTGTGCACCTGGCCGCGTCGCTGCGTTCGTCTGAAATACTGTGACGATGACTTTAAGTCTCTTGACAAGATCTGTCAGAAACCTTGATGGTCACTGCCACACGTGCAGTCGCCCACAAGAGCCAGGGTCTTGAGAAATTTTATCTTGCCCAAATGTGAATGTACGAACAGAACATCTCTTCATTTTTTGAGGAAGTTCAAAGTTTCTGTGCACAGCAGAGCGCCGTGATGATGCACATCTGTGGAGTCAAACACGCAAAAAGTGCACAAGATGAATGAGAACCCTCTAAAGGTCTCCACACAGTTTACACCTCCAGCACTGGAAATGATTCGGAGATGAAGTGCAGAGCACAGCGAGCTGTAAGAAGTAATGCTGACCACTTAAAATAGTGGGAAAGGGCCGGGCGCGGTGGCTCAAGCCTGTAATCCCAGCACTTTGGGAGGCCGAGGCTGGCAGATCAGCTGAGGTCAGGAGTTCAAGACCAGCCTGGCCAACATGATGAATCCCCGTCTCTACTAAAAATACAAAAATTAGCGGGGTGTGATGGCGCAAGTCTGTAATCGTAGCTACTCAGGAGGCTGAGGCAGGAGAATTGCTTGAACCTGGGAGGCGGAGGTGGCAGTGAGCCAAGATTATGTCATTGCACTCCAGCCTGGGCAACAGAGCGAGACTCTGACTCAAAAAAAAAAAAAAAAAAAAAAAAAAAAAAAAAAAAAAAAAAGAAAATAGTAGAAAAGGCTGGGTGTGGTGGTTCATGCCTGTAATCCCAGCACTTTGGGAGGCCGAGGTGGGTGGATCACCTGAGCTCAGGAGTTTGAGATCACCCTGGCCAACATGGTGAAACCCCATCTCTACTAAAATACAAAAATTAGCTGGGCATGGTGGCGGGCGCTTGTATGGGAGGCTGAGGCAGGAGAATCACTTGAACCCGGGAGGTGGAGGTTGCAGTGAGCCGAAATTGTGCCACTGCGCTCCAGCCTGGGTGACAGAGCAAGACTCCGTCTCAAAAAAATAAAAAACAAAAAATAGTGGGAAAAAAACTAAGAGAAAAAAAAAAAGTTGGATTTATGAAAAAGGGTATGGCAGGGCCAGGTGACGGGCAGCTGCAGAGACAGTCCTTAAGACCTGGCTGCCTCTCACGACCACATGGTGAGGCTGTGCATTTCGACGAGTAGCTGCTTTTTTTCTCGTAGGCTGTGGCTCTCCTTGGAGAAGACGCTCACATTCATCTTCTACGTGGCACTGCTCTGTTTTTTTTTTTTTTTTTTTTTTGAGACGGAGTTTCACTCTTGTTGCCCAGGCTGGAGTGCAGTGATGCGATCTGAGCTTGGCTCACTGCAGCCTCTGCCTCCTGGGTTCAAGTAATTCTCCTGCCTCAGCCTTCTGAGTAGCTGGGATTACAGGTGCCCGTCACCACACTGGGTTAGCTTTTGTATTTTTTATTTTTAGTGGAGACGGGGTTTCACCATGTTGGCCAGGATGGTCTCAAACTCCTGACCTCAGGTGGTTCGCCTGCCTCGGCCTCCCAAAGTGCTGGGATTACAGGCATGAGCTGTCACTGCTCTTTTTGAAATTCTTCTGTGATTCGGCCCATACCGCATGAGCATTCTCATTAGATTCTCCCATCTTCCGTGCCGCGCTTCTGTGTTGTTTGGGGTACAGGAGGTCCATTGCACATGGGCCTCATACACAGACCACAGATTTGGCAGAGATAGTGCTGGTGACAGAGCAGCAACACCGTCACAAAGCATCCTCTCATCCTGCCATACGCACGAGTATTTTCGAACCAGTCAGTAACTTCCCCGGCTTCTTAGGGCAAATGCAGCTGTTAATTCCCTGAACGCTCCAGGGTGTCATCAGCTAGGAGGAACGCCCACGCAGGCAAATGACGCATCTTTAAACGGAAGTTCCTGTCTCGTCTGAATTTTCTGCCCAGTGCATTGGGCTGAACAGAAAAGACAAACTTTATTGGTGACATCTTCAAATTCACTGTTAGAAACCTCGATCACACCTAATTCCAAATCTGTCATGGTTTGGGGACTCTATTGAAATCCATTTTCTCCCACAAAGTCCACCAAATCTTCAAATAAATGTTGATAAGGTGCTGTACTTTTCCCAGTTGTTAATACAGAAACAAGCCAGGAAAGCTCTGGAATTTCCTAATCCAACAGGGGCATGAATTATATATAGCTGATAAAAATCAGTGGGGATGGAGGCTGGGCACAGTGGCTCATGCCTGTAATCCCAGCACTTTGGGAGGCAGAGGCAGGCGGATCACCTGAGGTCGGGAGTTCAAGACCAGGCTGGCCAACATGGTGAAACCTGTCTCTACAAAAATACAAAAGTTAGCTGAGCGTGGTGGTGGATGCTTGTAATCCTTGCTACTCGGGAGACTGAGGCGAGAGAATCACTTGAACCTGGGAGGCAGAGGTTGCAGTGAGCCGAGATCACACCATTGCATTCCATCCTGGGCAACAGAGCGAGGCTCGGCCTCAAAAAAAGAAAAAAAAAAAAATCAGCAGGGCCGGTTTGGAAGGTGCCATCCATTAGGCAAAGTGAAGCATGCACTAGTTTTCTGTTAGATTTAGTACTAAATATTAGAATCCATCTTCTCCGGTGGTCAGATCTCCAAGGATAGCTCAGCTCACCGCCGAATGTGCTTTATAACAGGAAGGAGTGTTGGTGTCAGCAAGCGTTTGGTTCTGAGGTTGCTGACCTGGTTGAATTCTTCTTCTTCTCTGACAAAGGACTTTTGTTGTGGTTGTTTTCTTGAGACAGGGTTTTGCTCTGTGGCCCAAGCTGGAGTGCATTGGTGCAGTGGTGGCTCACTGCAACCTTGACCTCCTGGGCTTCAGCGATCCTCCCGCCTCAGCCTCCCAACAGGCTGGAACCACAGGTTCAAGTCACACTGCTGGCTGATTCTTAAATTTTTGTAGGAACGCGGTCTTGTTATGTTGTCCAGGTGGGTGACAAACTCCTGGGCTCAAGTGATCCTTCTGTCTCAACCTCCCAAAGCTCTGGGATTACAGGTGTGAGTCACCACTCCCGGCCAAAGGATTTTTTATTTTTATTTTTTTCAAGACTGAGTCATGCTTTCTTGCTCAGGTTGGAGTACGGTGGCACAATCTTGGCTCCCTGCAATCTTTGCCTCCCGGGTTCAAACGATTCTTCTGCCTCAGTCTTCCAAGTAGCTGGGATTACAGGCGAGTGCCACCATGCCCCGCTAATATTTTTTTGTATTTTAGTAGAGATGGGGTTTCACCATGTTGGCCAGGCTGGTCTCAAACTCCTGACCTCAAGTGATCCGCCCACCTCAGCCTCCCAAAGTGCTGGGATTACAGGTATGAGCCACCTTTCCTGGCCCAAAGGCTGTTTTTTGTTGAAGGCAAGCGTGGCACTGCCTGTGAGGGGTTTGGAAGTCTCATGTGATTGAATAATTTGGCAGGGAGATTTGTATTTTTTGCCTGTGTTTTCACTTCTTCTATGATTGAGTTGACACCCAAATCGAAGGCTACCCTTGTCAACCTGGCCACCACGGGCATCTCCCTAAAGCACACTTAATTTCCAAATAAAGACAATCTCAGGGTCCCAGCTCTGCCTAACACGACGCAACCCTCCGGTGACTGTGCTTTTGGGGATTTTAGATTTCAGGGATTTCAGCATATTCTGGATGATGGTGTTGAGACGGTGTCTTTCGGGATTATGATCCAAGCCCCTCCTTAATCACTCCCAGGGCAGTTCCGGCTCTTGGGGTCAGGGTCTCCTTTGGACACAGCCTTTGTCCTGGGAGGCTGGGGGCAGATGGGCCCAAGTGACCAGCCAGATCGGGGAGGCCGGGTCTCTGAAGAACTGGGTCGCGTGGCGGCCTGGCGTCAGGTGGCCTGCTGCCCCGTGGATGCGTCTGAGCCACAAGTGTGTGCACGTGTCCCCGGCCACGGTTCCCCCCAGCCCCAGGGAGCCTTGCGTCATAGAAAAGTTAATGCTTGATTCCAGGCAGCGGGTCTGTCCTTTCATTTCTGAGGGATATGTCTTTTCACCTCGTCTTGGGGATGTGGGGGAGGAGGGGTGAGGGGGGAGACAGGTGGGCTGGGCCTGGGTTCTGTGCAGGTGGGGCTTGGCTGACACCCGGTTTCCGTCTCTCCACCAGGAAAAGTGACTCTGTGTCTCTGCTTAGGAATTCTATTCCTCTCAGACTGTTCTGTGTCTGGGCCCCTGTGCAAACCTTTGCAGAGAAATCCTGTTCCGTCTGCCCCACAGTGGTTCGTAGGGGGGCACAGAGTACCCCTTCCTCCCTTCTCCTGCCCCAGGAACCCCAAGAATCTTGCTACTTCAGCCTGCAACTGAGAGGGGTGTAAGTAACAGACAATGGGGACCACCCTGGGCTTCCCAGGGACACTGGCCTGACCCCTGGACATGCTGACTTCCCCAGTGCCGTCTGCCCTCGACTCAGCGGCACGCCTGCCAGAGTTGCGCCAGTTCCTTCCTGCACGGGATCCTGTTTGCATCACCAGACGGGGGAAAGGGGACCCTGGTGCCAGGAGGTCCTCAGATGCCCCGCCGAGGCCCACCTGCCGGCCACCCAGGTAGAGAGACCCCTGTCTGTCTGCCTTTGGGGCCAGAGCCCACTTCCAGCCTGCTGACCACCCCTTGTGCTGTACCTTTCCATGTGGCAGTGCCAGGGGGCGCCTGAGACCCCCAGGGCCGCTGGATGAGGAATGAGCTCTTCATGGTGTGAGCAGTGGAGGGTTCTGGCTGTGATAGGGGAGTCCCCCAGGACAGCCTGTTGTGGAGAGAGTCCCTGTTCTGGGAGGATCTGGGCAGCTTCCCAGAGGGAGCGTCCCTGGTGGGTGGAGCATGAAGGAGGTCTGGGGGAATGGGCAGTGAGCTGCCGGGGTACTGAGGAGTAGGATGGGGGAGCACTGGGGTCGGGGGGCGCCCTAAGATGGGGTGGGGAGCACTAGGATGGGGGAGTCCTAGGATTGGGGGTAGCACTAGGATGGGGGAGTGGGGCGCCTGTCCCCACCCAGCATTGACACATGGATGTCAAACTGTTACTTAAAAAAATGTATTGAGGTATAATTCACATAATACAAAATAACCATCTTACAGCAAACAGCTCAGGGGCTTGTAGAACGTTCACCATGGTGTGGAAACCACCACTGCTTCTAGTTCCAGAACATTCTCATCAGCCCAGAAGGAAGCCCCGCACCCATCGGTGGTCCCTCCGCATCCCCCTCCCCCTCCCCTCAGCCACCCACGCACTTTCTGTGTCTGGATTTGCCTGTCTGGACACCGAGTATCCACGGAGCCGTGTGCTGTCCCCTCGGGAGGCACCAGGCTGGTCCGCAGTGGTCCCACGGCGTGAGGACTCACTTGTTATTTCCCATTAAAAAGTCACGGCCCTCCTCATGGGGCAGCTGCTCACCTTCCTCGGGGGCTTGAGCTGTCAGACCAGAGGGACCTGCCCCTCCAGGTAGACTGGGGAAACTGAGGCACCGGGCATTTTGAGGCTGGGCTGGTGGGGGCTGAGTGCCCTATGCCTCGGGCCCTGCTTCCAAGGGGATCCTGGACAAGCAGAGAGCCTGGACAGGCGTGAGCAGGGAGCAGAGCTCATGAGGGCACAGGCTCCAGGCACCTAGGGCTGTTGTGAGCCCACGGCCATGGGAGCCAAGCCCAGGGTGGGCTGGGGGTGCCACGGGCAGTGCTTTTAGAAGTGGCTGTGATCTAGGTCAGGAATGGCCATGGTGGATGACAGTGCAGATCCCCAGGGAGGCGTGAGCAGGGTCCCCCTGGGCTGGTGTCTTGGGGTGGAGGTTGGAGGCCTGCAAGGGGCTGGAGGATGTGGAGAGAAGACAAGGGATTAGAGGTTGGGTTTCCTCGGGGGGCTGGGTGTGAGAGTGGGGGAAGGGGTTAGGTTTCCCACAGGGCCGGGGAGGGCAGGAGGCAGGACCGCATGGGGAACTAGCCTCAGCTGTGTATGGTTGGGAAACTCCAGGGCAGTCCGATGAAGGTGTCGGGTGTGGGCGGTGGCCACTGGGCCTGGTGACGGGGCTGGAGGCTGCGGTGGTGGGTGACGTGCTGGGGTCAGGGAAGGGAACCTGCACCAGCTCAGGGGAGGGGTGGGCTGAGGACAATGGAGGGGGTGCCCAGAAGCTGGAGGAGGCTGGCGGGGCTGCCCCGGACCCGGAATGCAGCTCTCGGGATGGCTGTCCCTTTTGCTCGCCAGTCATGGGACACATTCAACCCAGAGCTCGGCCAGGGTGCTCCCAGGACAGAGCCTGGGTCGCTGCCCCATTGCTGGCCTAGCCAAGGCACCTCCACCCCCGGTCTCCGTGTCTCCCTCACCTGGGGACACCTCGCCCACTGCCCAGCTGGGGGCTATTCCCAAGCTCCTCACTAGCAGGGTCACCTGCTCCTTGGACACTTGGGTGGGTCCTGCTGGCTCAGAGCAGGACTGTGGACACAGGCAAGGGTGTGTGTGTGTGCATGAGTGTGTGCATGTACGAATGTGTCCATGAGTGAGCATGAGTGGGAGCGTGTGCATTTGTGTGTGTGCATGTCTGTGAGAGCACCTGTGTGTGTGTGCAAGTGTGTGTCAGTGTGTCTCTGTGCTCCTTCCCTTCCTTGCCCCAGGTGTGCCACAGGCACCTCAGGGCATTGGTGTCCCCTCCCACACTGTATCCAGTGCCTTCCATTGGGGGAACCCCTGGGGCTCATCCCCAGGTACCTCGTCCCGGAGCCATGTGTGGCTTCAAGTCCAGCCGGTCATCCTAGAGGCTGGTACTGGTCCAGCGGACATTCCCTGTGAGCTGGCCTGGGCTGTGGTATCGGGCAGGGAGGGTCCCTGTGGACAGGGGTGGGCTCCTCCAAGGACCACATCAGGCGCTTTGCAAGGTGCCGGGGGTGTTGGGACCACATGTCAGGATAGAGGAGCAAGTGGGAGGCTGAGCGTGTTGGGGGCGGCGGAGAGTGGACGGAGACCCCAGGGCAGGTGGCCATTCTGCGTCCAGCGCGGCTCTGTAAAGGCAGCAGTGATGGCATCGGGTTTGAGTGATAATCAAATACAATTATACATCGTCTGATTCTAAACGCAGTGCACGCTTGTTGTAGAAAATGTGAAAGTGCAGAATGCAACCAACTGGATTTCTACCTCCCAAGACAAACTCTTCTTGCTTTGGGGTATTCTTTCCCAGCTTTCTTCTGTTTTTTTTTTTTTTTTTTTTTTACAAACTTGTGATCAGGATTTGTAAATAGTTCTATGTCCTGCTTCTTGTTTCTACCCTTACTGAGGGTAGAGGGAAGAGAACCAAACGGCGCATGGTGACCTTGTGTAATTTCATTAATTCTAACATCTATGAGACGTCAAAGCTCATCAAATATGTATATGCACTTCTATCTATACACCAGGCCCTGCAGTCACGATGACACATTTCCCTCATGCCCTGGTCCTGGGCGTCCTGCACGTCCTGCTTCTTTTCCTTAGCATAACGTCGTTGATATCTTCCCGTTTGTTTAAAACACCTTCTTTTCTTTGAGACAGGGTCTTGCTCCATCACCCAGGCTCGAGTGCAGTGGCACGACCTCAGCTCACTGCAACCTCCACGCCCGGGCTTAAGCGATCCTCCCACTTCCGCCTCTGGAGTAGCTGGGACCACAGGCGTGTGCCACTATGCCTGGCTAGTTTTTTTTTTTTTTGTATTTGTAAATGGGGTTTCACCATGTTGGCCAGGCTGGTCTCAAACTCCTGAGCTCAAGCAATCTGCCAGTCTTGGCATCCTGGGATTACAGGTGTGAGCCACCTCACCCAGCCTAAAACATAGTCTTAAATTCACTTTTTATGGTTTATTTTGCAGATATACCATTGTTTTTATTTCATCATTCTTTTACTGTTGAACATTTAGGCTCTTTTTTACTTTTTTTTTTTTTTTTGAGACGGAGTCTCGCTCTATCGCCCAGGCTGGAGTGCAGTGGCGCCATCTCGGCTCACTGCAAGCTCCGCCTCCCAGGTTCACACCATTGTCCTGCCTCAGCCTCCCGAGTAGCTGGGACTACAGTTACCTGCCACCACGCCCAGCTAATTTTTGTATTTTTAGTAGAGACAAGATTTCACTGTGTTAGCCAGGATGGTCTCAATATCCTGACCTCGTGATCTGCCCGCCTCGGCCTCCCAGAGTGCTGAGATTACAGGCGGGAGCCACCAGGCCTGGCCTCTTTTTTGCTCTTATAAACACCACTGCAATGAACATCTCTGTGCAAACAGCTTTTTCCATCTGTGGAGTTCACTTTCTCATTCCTTACTTTATTTTTATTCTGGATGCGTGTGCCCTCTAGGTTATTGGTTATTTTCTTAGTGTAAATTTCCAGACGTGGAATTACTTGGCTGGAGCGGAGGCAGGGCCCCAGGCTGTTCTGATTTAACATCCACCAAACGGCCTGGGCTGCCAGTTCTGATTTACTGGCTTCTAAAAACTCACGCTGTCTGGAAGCTGGATGTGTTGTAATTTTGCATTTCTTTATGATCAAGGCTGAACATTTTCTCCCGGATTGGGCAGTTTGGTTTTTTGTTGTTGTTTGTTTTGAGACGGCGTCTTGCTCTGCCGTCCAGGCTGGAGTGCAGTGGTGCGATCTCGGCGGCTCACTACAATCTCCATCTCTTGGGCTCAAGCCATTCTCCTGCCTCAGCCTCCTGAGTAGCTGGGATTACAGGCCCGTGCCACCATGCCCGGCTAATTTTTGTATTTTTAGTAGAGACAAGGTTTCACCATGTTGGCCAGGCTGGTCCCAAACTCCTGACCTCAAGTGATCCACCCACCTCGGCCTCTCAAAGTGCTGGGATTACAGGTGTGAGCCACTGTGCCCTGCCGGGTTGGGCAATTTGTATTTCCTCATTTGTGAGCTGACTTCACGTAGTTTGTTTGCTTGTGGGTTTTGTTTTTGAGACAGGGTCTCACTCTGTCACCCAGGCTGCGGTGCAGTGGCTCAATCTTGGCTCACGGCAACCTCCACCTCCTGGGCTCAAGTGATCCTCCCACCTCGGCCTCCTGAGTAGCTGGGACCACAGGTGTGCATCACCACACCCAGCTAATTTTTTTTTTTTTTTTTTTTTTTTTTTTTTTAGGTGGAGTCTCGCTCTGTCGCCCAGGCTGGAGTACAATGGTGTGATCTTGGCTCACTGCAACCTCCACCTCCTGAGTTCAAGTCATTCTCCTGCCTCAGCCTCCCAAGTAGCTGGGATTACAGGTGCCCACCACCACGCCCAGTCAATTTTTGTATTTTTTTGTAGAGAAGAGATTTGGCCATGTTGCCCAGGCTGGTCTCGAACTCCTGACCTCGAGTGATCCGCCTGCCTCGGCTTCCCAAAGTGCTGGGATTACAGGTGTGAGCCACTGCACCCAGTCTTGTTTATGTTGGGGTCTTAACGTATTAGTTATTTTTTACTGATTGTGTGCTCTGTGTAGTCATGACATCAGCTCTTCGACACATTTTCTGTAAATTGCTTTTTCTGGTTTGCTGTGGTGCCTTTAATTTGAGGGCTTTTATCAAACACACTTTTTTTTTTTTTTTTCTGAGATGGAGTTTCGCTCTTGTCGCCCAGGCTGGAGTGCAGTGGCACGATTTCTGCTCACCGCAACCTCCGCCTCCCAGATTCAAGTGATTCTCCTGTCTCAGCCTCCCGAGTAGCTAGGATTACAGAAGCATGCCACCACGCCCGGCTAATTTTTGTATTTTTAGTAGAGACAGAGTTTCATCATGTTGGTCAGGCTGGCCTCGAACTCCTGACCTCAGGTGATCCGCCCACCTCAGCCTCCCAAAGTGCTGGGATTACAGGCGTGAACCACTGCGCCCGGCCGGAACAGACATTTTTATGGAGCCAAAGCCTTCAATATTTTCTTTTGTGATCCCTTCCATTGCTTTTAGCTTAAAAACCCTTCTCCATTTAGAAATCTAATATTTACCTATTTTCTTTTAAGATGCTGTAATCTACCTTACAATAATTTAATCTGAAGTTATGCAGTCAGGCTTTTTTTTTTTTTTTTTTCTTTTCTTTTCTTTCTTTTTTTTTTTTGATGGAGTCTCACTCTATCGATAGCCCAGGCAGGGAGTACAGTGGCACAGTCTTGGCTCACTGCATCTTCCACCTCGGGAGTTCAAGCGATTTTCCTGCCTCAGCCTCCTGAGTAGCTGGGATTACAGGCACTTGCCACCACGCCCGGCTAATTTTTGTATTTTTAGTAGAGGCAGAGTTTCACCATGTTGGCCAGGCTGGTCTCGAACTCCTGACCTCAAGTGATCCATCCACCTCGGCCTCCCAAAGTGTTGGGATTACAGGCATGAGCCACTGCGCCCGGCCTGAAGTCAGGCTTTTCATGGAGCGTGGAATCCTCTGCATGGCCAGGCCCAGATTTTGGTGGGTTTGGCCCCAGCACTATGAGGTTCTAATTATTGTAGTTTTTGACGCTGGAAGGGCAAATTTCCTGTCTGTGCTTTCTTTTTCCACACTGTTAGCTTCTTTCACCTGGGAGCTTTGTCTAAGGCAGTGTCTGTAATGGGCACCAGCACGTTGGACTTTGTAGCTTGTGATTCACAGGAGTGAGCCGGGCTCTCAGACTTTGCCACACTCTCCGGTGTGGATCTGAAGACAGAAGCTTTAATAACAATGAAGGTGAACTCCTACGCTGGAAACGTGAATGGGGGTGGGGTGGGGTGCGGCACTGAGAGTGGGTGGGCGGCTCTCAAGGGAGCCCCGTGGGCTCCTGCAGGCCCCCTGCCTGGTCCCCTTACCTCTCCATTGTCCCAGCTGCAGCGGCCCCGCCTGGGGGTGCCTCCAGGGGCCACTGTGTCCTCTCAGCAACCCACAGGCCTGCTGTTCCCTGAAGATGTGGCCAACCTCTCCCCAGGGTCCCGGCTACCTTGCCCCAGGTGTGAACACCCAACCAGCACAGAGCGATGGGGAGAGCAGTGTCGGGGGTGGGACAAGGGGCCTTGATCTTTACCCCCAGGCTCCCATCTGCAGCTTTGCTGACCCTGACCCATTTGTTTGTGTGATTTGAGGACATTTTGGGGGCATTTTTGGGGGGTGTGGGTCAGGCCGGGTCTGTGTAAGAGACCCTGGCTGTTGGTGCCACGAAAGGTGACAGAGGCTGCCTCGGGGAGGGGAGTGAGCCCCGAGTTCCTGGAGGGGTGCATGTAGCCACTTAGCAGGAAGCTTCCTGAGGGACCGAGCGGGGACAGGGGTGGGGGCAGAGAGCCACACCTTGTATGCTGGCCACCCGTCCCTGTGGGAAGGCAGCTTGGGTGGAGGAAGCATGCAGGGGCAACCCTTGGTCCCGTGCTCATCCTGGGCGCACCTGCTGTTGTGGGGGGAATGGCCGGGAGCCTTGGAACCTCAGACTGAGCCGGCATATGGGGGTCACGCCCGCACCCACGGGGCATGCCAGGCATACCCGATGGGTGAGCAGAGCCTGGAGCCCCGGGCAGGCAGGGCCCAAGGTTCCAGAAGAGGCGGTGTGGGTGGAGAGTGTGGAGGCCTCGCCTTACCCTGTGGGTATCACACCCTGTGGCCACCCACTGTGGGGCCCCTGGACTCTACACAGTCCTGGCCTCATCAGGGGTACGGATTGCTAACCGTGGGGCGACGTGCTGAGGAGAGAGACTGTGGAGCCAGAGGGGCCGAGGAGGCTAGAGGACCAGGTGTGGCCACAGGAGGTGGGGCTGTGTGGACACGGTGGGTGGGGGCTGTATGGCCCGGGGAGGTGGGGCTGTGTGGACACGGTGGGTGGGGGCTGCGTGGCCCCAGGCAGAGCTGGATGGGGTTGAGGGGAAGTGCATTTGGACCCAACACAGAAAACTTTCTAGCTCTTGGCTTTGACCAGGGCGACCCTGTGCTGCAGTGAGCACCCGGTCCTAGGGACAGCCTTGTAGAAGCTGGGCCAGGTCAGGTGATGTGTCCCAGGACTCCAGGGTCCCGCACAGGCTGCGTGGGACCTGGCCAAGGGCTTGGGCTGTGGGGCCACCCTCAGGCTCAGCCAGGCCACTCTCGGAACTCTCCCATGGCCTTTGAGGGAGGGCCGTGTGCCGGCAACGCTGTGGGCTATGGTACCCCAAGCTGGGATCCCCCAGCTCTCCCTGAGCAAGCGCCATCCTGGACCATGCCTGTGTTTTGAGCTGAGGCCATGCTGTGCCTGGAGCAGGGAGGCCAGCTGTGCGTGGCCCAGAGTCCCGGGAGCCTCCTGTCCTCTCCACCGCGTGTGTAAAATGGCTGAGAGTGCCACCTGGTGGGCGTGAGGGTCCCACCGACAATGCGTCCACACCTCCGTGGATAGGGTGGTTACAAGTAAAGTGGACTTTGGGGGACGGGGACAGGGAGGCTGGCTGGCCGGGGCGGGGGTGGGGCTGGGTCCTCACTGCTCAGGGAGACTCACAGGTGAGGGGCCACTCCCAGGAGGGGGAGACTGACTCAAAGCTGGCAGCCTGTTGTTGGGGGTGTCTCCACCACAAGCACCTTCTCTTTCCTGCTCGTGGTCCCCTGCCAGTTCCCTGTGGCTGGCTCTGCCTCTTCCCACCCCAACCTCTCAGCAGAGCCAACGCTCCAGAGCCGGACAATGGCCAAATAGACATTAACTTTGAAACTGGAGGCCGAGGCGGGAGGATCGATTGAACCCAGGAGTTTGAGACCAGCCCAATCAACATAGTGAGACCTGTCTCTACAAAAAAATGTAAAAATTAGTGGGTGTGGTGGCGCAAGGCTGTGGTCTGAGCTACTTGGGAGGCTAAGGTGGGAGGATTATTTGAGCCCAGGAGTTTGAGGCTGCCATGAGCCGTGATTGCACCACTGCGCTCCAGCCTGGGTGACAGAGCAAGATTCTGTCTCAAAAAAAAGGAAAAAAGAAAAAAAAAGAGCAGGACCGGTGGCTCATGTCTGTAATCCCAGCACTTTGGGAGGCCAAGGCGGGTGGATCACCTGAAGTCAGGAGTTCGAGACCAGCCTGGGTAACGTAGTAAAACCCCATTTCTACTAAAAATACAAAAATTAGCCGGGGGTGGTGGTGGCAGGTGCCTGTAATCCCAGCTACTTGGGGGGCTGAGGTGGAAGAATCACTTGAACTGGGGAGGTGGAGGTTGCAGTGAGCTGAGATCATGCCACTGCACTCTAGCCTGGGTGACAGAGTGAGACTCTGTCAAAAAAGAGAGAGAGAGGGAGAAAGAAAAAGAAAAAAGAAAGAAAAAAAAGAAACTAACTGCTAGCAGCAGAGGCCTCTAGGGTTAGCCTGGGCAGAGTCCTTGAAGCTGATCTGGACCTGCCCCCAGCGCGTCCAGCCATGTATGCACAGCAGATGTGCCCTCACCACCCCCACCTTGGGACCAGCTGGTGCCAGGCCTGAGCCACTGCGTCTGAGCATGTCTTTGAGGACTGATGGCGACCCTCTGGAGACCTGCCCAGCCACCAAGCTTTCCGTGGCACCCCACCCTTGCTGGGCCTGTCTTGTGTCCCAGGAGGCACAGGGGTTGGGGGCAGATACCACAAAGGCTTTGCTGGGGAGGCCCTTGGAAGGGCTGTTGTGTGAGTTTCCTGTGGCCGCTGTGGCCACTGACTACAGATTTCACGGAATCTATTATTGTAGGTTCTGGAGGTCAGAAATGGAAAGTCACTTACTTGCTTTTCTTTTGGGGGCTACAGAGTTTCTGTCACCCAGACTGGAGTGCAGTGGTGCAATCTCAGCTCACTGTAGCGTCTGCCTCCCGGGTTCCAGCGATTCTCCTGCCTCAGCCTCCCAGGTAGCTGGGATTACAGGCACATGCCACCATGCCTGGCTAGTTTTTTGTATTTTTAGTAGAGACAGGGTTTTCACCATGTTGGCCAGGCTGGTCTTGAACTCCTAACCTCAGGTGATCCACCCATCTTGGCCTCCCAAGTGCTGGGATTACAGGCGTGAGCCACCGCGCCCGGCCGAAAGTCAGTTTCACGGGCTACAGTCAACGCGGTGGAGGCTGGGCTCTGGGGAGAGTCCACCCCTGGCCTTTTCAGCCCCTTGCATCCACAGCTCCCAGCCCTCACGGCCCCCACAGTCCCCACGGTTCCCATGGCCTCTGATTCTGCAGTCACTTCTCCTCTCATCTCCAATTCCTGCCTACCTCGTCCAAAGACCCTCGGGATGACCCTGGCTCACCTGGCAATCTGGGCTAATGGCCCCACCTCAGGTCCTTACCTTAATCCCACCCGCAAAGCTCCTTTTGCCATGCAAGGCACCCAGAGTCTCATGTTTCAAGGATCGGGAGGTGGACAGCTCTAGGGGCCGTTGTTCTGCATATACCAGGTGCCCCCTTACCAAATCTGGGGCAATTTGAGAATCAAACTAAACAATTATAGTAACACATTACAGCTCATTGGAATGAAAAGGTGCGCTGTGTGATGTAAGTAAATGGGAATGATAGCGTCTTGAGCACTGATACGAAAAAAGCAAGTGGGGGTGAAGGCCCTGCCCTCCCTCACAGCAGAGTGCAGACCAAGAGATGCAGCAGGAACAGTAGAAATAGTGACCAGCCAGGCCGGATGGCACATGCCTGTCAAACCCCTCATCCCAGCTACCCGGGAGGCTGGGCAGGGAGAGGACTGCTTGAGGCCAGGAGTTCCAGGCTGCAGTGAGCTGCGATCACACCACTGCATTCCCATCTGGACAAAACGGTGAGACCCCATCTCTAAAACAAAAAGAAATAGAGTCACCCTCTGGGGGTCCCAAGGATGGCCGATTCAGCGCCAGTGGACAAGGCTGGTGGACAGAGGACTCATGGGCTGTGACGATCCTGGTGCATTTTACCCCCCATAGGTGAGGCCCTGGTTCCTTGTGTGGACAATTGCCTTAGGAAGCCACAGCCTGGACACGTGTGTGCATGCTGGTGTCACGGTGTATCCACCGCAGGCTCACATAGGCATCCTCCAGCCCAGCTGCAGAGGAGGCAGAACTGCCCCCATTCTCACCATGGCCAGGTGCACAGCCTCAGCAGTGCAGTGGAGGGCTGGGGCATCAGCAGGGGTCACCAGGGTTGGGGGGTCTGCTTTGAAGTGACCTTTCGGTGCAGCTACCTGGGCTCTCATAAGGCCTGCGGGAGGACCGGGGACTGCAGTATGGCCAGGCCGGGCTTGGAAGAGCCTGGGGGACACTGTGTGGCATGTGTGGCAGCAGAGGGCCGGGCTTGGAAGAGCCTGGGGGACACTGTGCGGCGTGTGTGACAGCAGAGGGCCGGGCTTGGAAGAGCCTGGGGGACACTGTGCGGCGTGTGTGGCAGCAGAGGGCCGGGCTTGGAAGAGCCTGGGGGCTGCGCGGCATGTGTGGCAGCAGAGGGCCGGGCTTGGAAGAGCCTGGGGGACACTGTGCGGCGTGTGTGGCAGCAGAGGGTTGAACACTGGGATGCTGGTTTAAATGGGCTTTCAAGAAGTTTCAGAAACAAAGCCATGTGCAACTTGTGTCTTCCTGGGCACGAGTTTCTGGGCTGAGGTCCCAGGTACCCCTTCTCGCATCTGGGAAGAATGAGGCATTAATGAGAGGGACAGGCAAGCAGACCCCACAGAGGCCTCCCCACCTGCTAGTGGGAGCTGGTCCCAAGGAGATAAGTGGGGCCTCCCGCGTGGCTTGTGGAAGGGCAGGCATGGCGTCTGGAGCAGGGCAGTGGAGCTGGCAGAGCCGGGCCACCCTTTGGGTGTGCTTGTGACATCCCTGAGCCTGTTTTCATACTCGTAAAGTGAGGATGATGATACCTACTGAGTAGGCCGATAGTGGACACAACCAGGGGATGTGTGTGCACATGTGTGCATTCATGTGTGTGCATGCACGCATGTGCGTGTGTGTGGGTTTGCACACTTGTGGGTGTGTGCACGTGTCTACGCATGTGTATCTGTATGCATGTGTGGTTGTGTGTGCGTGTATGGGTATGTGTGCACGTGTGGTTATCTGCACACGTGTGTGCGCACATGGGGGTGTGTGGTCATGTGGGTGTGCGTGCTCGTGTGTGTGGATGTGTGCACGTGGGTGTGGGCGCGTGTGTTGGTGTGCATGCATGTGTGGGTATGTGTGCGCGTGTGTGTGCACACGCGTGGGTTTGTGCGCATGTGGGTATCTGTGGGTGTGGGTATGTGGGTGCACGTGTGTGGGTATGTGTGCATGTGTGTGGGTATATGTGCACGTGTGTGGGTGTGTGCACATGTGTGTGCGTGTGCGAGTGTGCGTGTGTGGGTGTGTTTGCATGTATGGGTGTGTGCATGCACGTGTGGGTGTGTGCGCATGTGTGTGCCCATGTGCACGTGTGCGCGTGTGGGGGTGTGCGCGTGGGTGTGTGTGCACGTGTGGGTACATGTGTGTGCATGTGTGGGTAGGTGTGCACGCACTTGTGTGGGTATGTCTCTGCGTGTGTACGTGTGTGTGTAGGTGTCTGGGTGTGGGTGTGTGCACACGTGTGGGTATGTGTGTGCGTGTGTGTGTGGGGCTATGTGTGTGCGTGTGTGGGTCTGTGTGCATGTGTGGGTATGTGCTTGTGTGGGTGTGGGTATGTGTGCGTGTGTGTGGGTATGGGGGTATGTCTGTGTGCACACGTGTGTGGGTATGTGTCCGTGCGTGTGTGCACGTGTGTGTGTGGGTGCACCATGTGGGTTTGTGTGCGCGTATGTGCGTATGTGGGGGGTGTGCACGTGTGTGGGTATGTGTGCGTGCGTGTCTGTGTGCATGTGTGGGTGTGTGTGTGCCCGTGTGGGTATGTGTGCATGCGTGTGTGGGTATGTGTGCATGCTTCTGTTATGCACACATGCATATGTGTGTGTGCATGTCTGTGCATGAACGTTCGTGTCTTGGCCTGTGTACAGTGTGTACACACGGTCACACATATTGTTGTATGCATGTTACGTGTGCATGTATGTTTCACGTGTTTTCGTGGTGTGTGCATGTGTGTTTCATGTGTTTTCATGCATGCACATACATGGGCACGTTTGTGTGCTGGATTGTTACAACAGGTGTCATGGTTCCCAGGGCACTAGGCCTGGCCCTTGGCATCTGGGGTCAGAGCCTGGTCTTACAAGCTGACAGGCAGCAGGTACCTCTGATGAGGGCACAGAGAAGGCTCCAGGAATGTATAGGCGGCAGAGGGGGCACTCGGCTGTGGGTGCCAGGGTGGCCGAGAGCAGGTGGGCCTGAGGGAGGCAGCCTGTGGCCGAGAGACTGTGGGAACCCCCCTCCCCTGCCCAGGGTCCTCTTGTGGTCACCAGGCTCGCTGGTGTCCTGGACAAACCACCTCACTTCCACGGGCCCCAGTGTCCTCATCTGCGAAGTGGGGTGGTAGTAATTCC
This sequence comes from Symphalangus syndactylus, assembly GCF_028878055.3. Lineage (NCBI taxonomy): Eukaryota > Metazoa > Chordata > Mammalia > Primates > Hylobatidae > Symphalangus > Symphalangus syndactylus. The sequence goes on along the minus strand of NC_072436.2, from coordinate 15,150,195 downwards.
TTTTTTTTTAAGGCGGAGTCTTACTCTGTCACCCAGGCTGGAGTGCAATGGCGCAACCTCAGGTCACTGCAACCTCCGCCTCCTGGGTTCAAGCAATTCTCCTGCCTCAGCCTCCTGTGTAGCTTGGATTACAGGCTTGTGCCACCATACCCAGCTAATCTTTGTATTTTTAGTAGAGATGGGGTTTCACTATGTTGGCCAGGCTGGTCTCAAACTCCTGACCTCAAGTGATCCACCCGCCTCGGCCTCCCAAAGTGCTGAGATTACAGGCACGAGCCACCGCGCCCAGCAAGGGTGGTAGTGATTCTGATGAGGGAGGGTCTCTGCAGCTTCGGACAGCCGCTCTGACCCTCAGATGGGAACCGCTGTGGTTTCTGCTGCTCTGGGCACTGGTAGGGGCTCCAGAAACCGACCGCTTCTGTGGCTTTGAAAGCCTAGGTGTGCCGTCTCTCCTTGCAAGCCTCTGGCTGGCTTTCGTGGCCATCCCCCACCCCTACACATCCACCTTCAGGGACACGGCCTTGTGCTCACAGGCAGGCCTGCCTGGTGTCCCTGCCCACCTCTGCCCTCCACTGAGTCAGCACGTGGTGCTGAATGACCCCCCATGGCCGCCCAGCACTGGGACCGGGGCCTTCTAGAGGGGAGGAGGAACTCATAGCAGGGCCGTGCCCCAGGGCCAGCTGCTTCAGTGCAGGGGAGGACCAGGCATGGGATGGGGTCTTGCTGGGAGGAGCCCAGGGTAGCTGAGATGGGAACCTGGCAGCAGGGGAGGCTGAGGCCAGCTGCCTCCATAAGGGGGAGGACCAGGGAGGGGATGGGGTCCTGGGAGGGGAGCCCAGGGTGGCTGAGGTGGGGTCTGAAAGGGAGGTCGGTGGGGAGGCTGAGGCCAGCTGCCTCCGTTCAGGGGAGGACCAGGGAGGGGATGGGGCCATGGGAGGGGAGTCCAGGGTGGCCGAAGTGGGGTCCGAAAAGGGGAGGCTGAGGTCGGGCCTCCTGGGGTTGCTCTTTGCCCAGCAGGTGGCCTGTCCAGCCCCAGGGCTCTGCCAGCTCTGAGGACAGGAGGCCAGATCCTGGCCCCAAAAGACCACAAATAGGTTCCTTCACTCATCCAGTGTGTCCCCTGAGGGAAGGGTCTGCCAGGAGAGGGGCCAGGAGGGCATGGGTGAAGTTGGCAGAGGGGTGTGGACTGATGCCAGGTGGGCACCAGATGGAGCCTGGGAGATGGGCACCATGGCAACTCGCAGTTTCGGAGGGCACGGGCTGCTTCGGAGGGCGGGGCCTGTTGAGTGCCTCGTGAGCCCCTGCCTGTGTTCCTGCCGTTTGGGTATGAGAACACAGGGGGGGTATGAGAACACGGGGGGGTATGAGAACACGGGGGGGTGTATGAGAACACAGTGGGGGGGTATGAGAACACAGTGGGGGTATGAGAACACGGGGGGGGGGTATGAGAACATGGGGGGGGTATGAGAACACAGGGGGGCTCACCCGGTGTGCAGGGTGTCCTCACACGCATGACATGCACGCCTGCACCTCCTGGAAACCTCACCTGGGATGACATCTGTTCACAGCCCCACCTGTTGGCTCTTCTCCACGTGCGGCAGAGCTGGTTTCCTTCCCCGGTGACCCGGGTCTTGCTTTGCTGGCCGCCTCCTGCCTCCTTATCCCCACAGCCCTGTCTGGTCCTCACTCCAAGCTGTCCTGGTCCCCTCTTCCTCATATGTGGGGAACAACCTGGAGACCTGAGCAGGAAGCCCAGGCTGCCCTCACTGTCTTCTAGCTCACGCCACCTCCAGGCAGCCTTCCCAGATGCCCCATTAGCCTGCAGCCCTGGCAGGGCACGCCAGGCGAGGTCAGGTGTGCCACCTCGGGCGGCCCTGCCCGCACTGACCCTGTTTCCTGGTTTGTCCAGTGGGGTAGAGATGACAACACCTTTGGGAGTGTGCTGGGCCAGGAGATGGGGTGTTGAGGGGTGTTGGGAGCTGAGAAGTTGCAGGTGCTCAGTGGCAAGAGGCACTGGGGGTGGCCGGAAAATCTCCAGGGCCAAGTGGAGGGCAGCCGGACAGAAAGCTCTTAGGGAAGGGCACGGATTGGAGCTGGGTGTGGTGGGACGGGGCAGGCCCAGGGGATGGAGCTGCGGGTCAATGTGCCCTCCCCTGCCCAGGGGACACCCAGGCTGGCCCCCACTATGCCATCCTGTGGGCGGCAGATGGACCGAGCTTCCTCGAAGCCTGGCTCAGCTCAGGGGTCCTGATTTGGAAGCCAGGCTCAGCTCGATACTCTGGCATTGGGAGGGAAGCTCTACTGTCAGTTCCCCTCTGGAATGAGGGGCTCCGTGGACCAGCAGCTGCAGAAGGGGGTTTCCCCATGGTCCCCAGGACAGAAACAGCACCAGAGGGGCCTGGCAGTGGGTTTGGCAAGGGAACAGATTCAAGGCACCAGGTGGCATGCAGGAGCCCTGCTGCCTAGCAGAGGCAGCACCGCCTTCTCAGGGACAGCGAGGTCCCCGCACCTCAGAGGCTGGAAGGGCCTTGAGCCCCCGCTGTCCAGAGCCTGGGGTGTGGCCAGCAGCCAGCAACATGGTCTCCTGTGTTTGACAGAGTCCATGTCCCCTTCCCAGCCCCAGAGGGGCAAGGTGGGGTGACGGATCCGGGAGAGAGATGGGGGTCCCCCTGTAGTCCCTGAGACCCTGATCTCTCAGGGATATCTGTGAACCTAAGAATTGAGAACCGGGCAGGCTCTGGCCACTCTGCCAATCCCATGTCCCCCTGGCAAGGCCAGGGCGGTGTCCAGTGGCTGGCTGCAGGACTGCAGGCTCTGGCCACCTGCTTGCCACACTGTGAGGTGTGGGGTCTGGGGTGAGAGGTCAGGGTGCTGAGGCCCAGCCTGGCATGCAGCAAGTCCAGGCAGGGCTGTGGAGCCCAGAGCAGGGGCAGGGGCCCGGCCGGCCCTCAGCCATGGCCACTCTCACCGTGCTGCTCTCCCACAGACGGCGCCCCGCTCAGCGAGCTGTCCTGGCCGTCCTCCCTCGCCGTGGTGGCTGTGTCTTTCTCCGGGCTCTTCGCTGTCATCGTCCTCATGCTGGCCTGCCTGTGCTGTAAGAAGGGCGGCATCGGGTTCAAGGTGAGGCCTGGGGGCTGCGAGAGCTGCCGTGGGATCCTGCAGGCGAGGCCTGTAGCGTCCACTTGACCCTGAGCTTCCCTCCTTCCCGGGGCCATCAAGGTGGCTGCTGGGTGGCCGTAGTCGCCGTGGGGCCACCTGGGGACCACGTGGACCCTGGCCCAGGGACTCCATAGCTCCTCTTCAGGGACCTGCCCCAGCTTCCTTGACTTTGAGGCCCTCTGTGGGGGCGTGGTCTGACGCTCCCACTCCGGCCTGAGGTTGGGCCTGAGCACTCACGGAGGCTGAGGACAGCCTTGCAGGGGGGTGTCGGGGGCTCTGGAGCTGGTGTGGGAGGGGGCTTGCCTCCCTAGAGGCCCGAATCCTGGTGGTGGACCGCCTTTGCAGGGGGCCTTCACGTCCCTCCGAATTCAATCTGCAAAGGGGAGTCCGGGCCGCCCAGACAAGCTTCCTGGCACAGGGACCTTCTTGCCAGTTGGAGTTACCTTGCCTGGGGTATCTCTGCCCTCTGGAGCGGGCGGTGTGTGATGCTACAGCCCAGCCTGCTGGTTAGGGAGCATCGCCAAGGGCGAGGCCTGGCCTCACTAGGCTGCCCCTCTGGAGGCCAAGGCCCCTGGCCAAGGACAGATGCCAAGCACTGCTCCTCCCCCTGCAAACCCCCAGCCCACCTCCAGCTGTAACTGAGCAGCAGGGAGGGCCAGGCAGAAAGAACCCCAGCCAGCATCGCCTACCCCTCCCAGAGCCCCCATGGGTCCCATTCCTGCTGATGAGCAAATGACACCCTGGCCTGGACCTCCGGTGGTTCACACGCCCACGGGGGTCAGCCCCACCCCTGGGCCAGAGGTCGGATTCGTACGCCAGGAGGAGGGTGGGAGGAGGAATTCTGCAGCGCGCACAGCACCCCATCCGTATCTCAGGGCGCCTTCCTACTAAGTGACCCATGCCGCAACTGGTGTCACCCCCATTTTGGAGACAGTCCCAGAGTCCTCCCTGCCCCTGGTATGTCATGACACAGAGTGGACCAAGGAGCTGGCTCTGCCCACCTGTCCCGCTGGCCTGGCAGGTGACGGTGCTGGGTGTGGTCTTTTTGCCTTTTCTAAAGGCCACGTTTTCCAGCCCATTCATCCTTCCAGAGCCCTCTGAGGTGGCCCAGGCCCCATCAGCCAGTGAGAAGCTGCGTGCCTGGGGGGCAAAGCTGTGGCCCCAGGCTGTGGGGTCTGCGCTCCTGCCCAGAGCCCCCACCCTGCCCTTGGGATGTGCCCCTGACCTGCTGGCACCAGGGACCGGGCCAGGCGGCGCAGGCGCCTTCCTGGGGATCCTGAAGCCAGAGCTTCAAGGTCTTGGCGGGGGCAGGAGTGGAGGTGGGGCCTGGGTGGGACGAGTAGGGCTATTGTATAAGTGGCCCCTCCTCGGGGCACTGTAAGAACAAGGCCCCAAACAAGGGCTGGCCACAGCTCCTCCTCCTGCACCCTCCTCACCTCCTTGGGAACATGGTGCCCGGAACATTCCAGCACCAGTGTGCCTCTGGGAAGTCCTGCCTCCTCCACACTGGGCTCCCTCCTGGGATTTGGGGGCCTGCGCTGGGCTCCCTGGTGGGGAGTTGTGCTGTGGGAAGGGGCTGGGCAGGCCCCCAATGCTGACCCTGTGTTACCTGATTGCACGCTGCATCAGCAGGACCCGGCCGGCCCCGGGGCAGCAGGTAATGCCTGGAGCCTGGGCCTGACCCCAGGGAGAGAGTGTGAGTCCTGGGCCTCTCTACAAAGGCTAGACGGGCGGGGCCGGGCTGGGATTGGAGGGCCAAGAGGGGGCTTCTGAGGTGGTGTCCTGGGTCCTGCGGAGGGGGAGTTGTCCACGCAGCACCTGCATCCCCCATCCCTGAGTGGCTGTGTGCTCCGAAAGTGCAGGCTGGGCCTGGCCTGCGGGAATACCGACAGAGCCACCCACCCCTCTCTTTGCAGCCCAGGGAAGGGAGGCGTCCCCAGGGTCACAAGTAGTGTATGAGGAGCCCAGGCTTCCCCTCCCACTGCACCTGCCTGTCCTCCGACTCACCAGCCTGGGTGCTGGCCAGGATCCAGCTGGAAGTCCCTTGGTCCCTCTGAGCCTTAGTTTCCCCACCACGGCACTGGGGGTTGTGAGGAGGGACAGAGGCTGTACTGAGTGCTCAGCGATTGGGGCTGTCATTGTGTGCCTGGAGCAATTACTTTCAGCTGGGCCCAGGACTTTGGAGACTTTAGCTCTCAGCGCAGGAATGTACCCTGGACTTGGGGGTGGGGTCTCCCCTAGATAGGTGCGGCCACTACATTTCAAAATAGCAGCCTGGCAGGGAGTGGCCCAGCCCTAGGCTGCACGGGGCCAGGCTCTTAAGGAGTCCTGGGAGCTCCGGAGGTGGTGCGGCCACCAGGTGAAGGTCCAGGGCTGCCGAGGCAGATGGCCGTGGCAGGTGGGCTGCCCAGGGTGAAGGTGGCCGGTTGGCTCTGGGCTCCCAGGCACCCAGGAATGCTCCTTGTCCCGGCAAGGGTGGGGGCACTTAGTTGCTTCTCCCACAGGACTGTGGGGCAGGGGGTGGTGGAATTCCTGTCCTCGAAGCTGCCCCATGGGAGGGTGGGACCCCAGACAGGGCCCAGGGTGAGGGGCTGCTGGGGATGTGGGTAGCTGAGGGGTGTTGGGGGCTGATTCTGGATGAGCAGGGCCAGCTGGCCTCAGTGCCCTCACCTCTGTCCCTTGGTTCCCTGTCTCTAGGCCCTCAGGCCCCAAGGTGGGGCTCAGCCTGGGCTGCCCACCAGGGAGGGATGGGGGAACCGAGGCCAGGCCGAGGCGCTGGTGCCTACAGCTCATCGTGCCCTTTCTGGAGTCTGAGATGGGTCCTCTTGGCTCTGGGATCTGCTTCTGGCCCCTCATGGAACAACTGAGCCTCTGGTGGGGGGCGTGGGGATAAGTGAGAGGAGACAGATGGAAGGGCAGTTAGCAGGGGTGCTGGGCCATTGGCCTGCAGGGGTGGGGGCTCCAACTCTGGGCCGAGCACCCCCTCCTGCCCTGCCCTGGGAGCTGGGCCCTGGAAGAAAGGGGCCTTTCCAGGCCCAGCCACACCCTTCCTCCACCTGCGAGAAGCCCCGCTCATGCCCGGCCCGGCCCACAGGAGTTTGAGAATGCGGAGGGGGATGAGTACGCGGCCGACCTGGCGCAGGGCTCCCTGGCCACGGCAGCACAGAACGGGCCCGATGTGTACGTCCTGCCACTCACGGAGGTCTCCCTGCCCATGGCCAAGCAGCCTGGGCGCTCAGGTGAGGGTTGGGTGGGGAGATGGGGTTGGCCTCCCTCCGGGGCCCAGGTGCTGGGCATTGGGTGTGACCTGGGGGAGCCAGGGAGACCGGAAGACTCAGCTCTGGTGCGGGGGCAGCACAGGGCTGGGAGTGGCCTGTGGGGTAGACGCAGTGTGCAGCCCTGGACTCCCTGTGGCTGCGTCACAGGCTGCACTGTGGGGCCAAAGGTGCATGCACCTCTTTCTCCTGGGCCTGGGGGCCGGCCAGGTGTTGGCAGGGTCCAGGACAGCCCTCGGCCTCCAGCCTCCCCTGCCCAAGGGGCTGCTGTGCACAGGGGCAGGGGTGGGCACCGGGGCAGGGATACGGGCTCTCTGGTCCTGGACATGGCCATGTGCTGGGGGCAGGGGCTCTTTTGCAGTCCAGGGATGCTTGACCCCACATTCCTGCCCCCTTGAGCGCCAGTCCTTCAGGGACACGGGTTCCATTGTGCATGGTGGGAGGAGGGGCACTGGTGGGGCCCGTGTGGGTGGGTGGTGAATTGGCCTTTCACTCAGGCTGGGAGGAGGGGCCGAGGGGTGAGGCTGACCCAGGAGAGCAGGTGCAGGCAGGGCCTCAGCCGCAGCCTCATCTGCCCCCATGCTAGGGTTCTAGGCCGACCACTCACATGGGGCGGATGTGCTAGGGAGGCTGAGGGTGAATGGCCAGGCTTCAGGACCTCCCAGTTCTGTCCTGGAGCCTGGGTGGTGGGTGGGGGGTCCCTCCAGAGCTATCAGATCTCAGGCCCCCTCCCAGGAAGCTTCTAGCCTGGGGCTTCCCCCATCACTGCCCACCCCCAGCTCCTCTGGGAACACAGAGGCAGGAGGGGCGTCAGGCCACTGGGAGGGGCCCCTGCCAGCCCTGTTGGGGCTCTGTTGGCACCAGGGCCTGTTACCGCGGTGCCATGCAGGCCGCCTCAGCTGCTCTGAGCCGTGCCTGGCTGGACCCTGAGAGCTGGCTATGAACTGTGCCTGGCTGGACCCTGAGAGCCCGGCCTACATCGTGGGCTGAGAGGCCCAAGGTACTGGTCTGGGACCTAGAGAGGGCCCCCAGCTCCCAGCCCCCAGCTTTGGAGCCAGGCCTCAACACCTGTCCTACTCTGCCCCATCTCCTGGAGGACAGGTTCCCAGTTAGGCAGGAATCAGGGCTGGCACTTGAGCTCTGAGCACATCTGTGGCCGGGTGCGGAGGACTGCAGCCACCCACTCAGCGCATGAGGCCCTCTGACCTTCCCGGATGGCTGTGGGGGTCCCTGAGCCCTGTGCTGACCCTGCTGCGAGCTGCCAGGGACCATCCGAGGGGGTACTGCCCTTGGGTCCAGGGGCAGGTATGTGCCTGGCCCCCAAAGATTCTCAGAGCCACCTCTGGAGGATTGTTGTGGGGACGGGGGTCGGCGAACAGGGGCCCGAAAGAAGGCACTGGTTACCTGTCTACTTTTGCAGCTCTGGTTTCAGTTTTCTGGGGGGAATCTGCTTCTAGGGAGGAGAGAGATTGGGGTGAGGCCAGAAAAGTAGCCCCAGAGGTTAGTGGGGAGAAACCTGGGCAATGGCCCCACCCGCTGGGGACTGCAGAGAAGGACGGCCGCCCGCTGCCTCCGGCAGTGCCCAGGGCCTCTGAACTGTCTTGGCACCCATGGTCAGGACCCCCACACTTGTTCAGGGACAGTGTGGGCCTGGACGCCCCAGGGTGAGAGAGGGCTGTCCAGACAGGCTGGGCTCAGGACACAGCGCCCAGGGAGCCCACACGCTCAATTCTGCCCTGCCCCACCTCTACATTTTCTGGGTCTCTGGGCCCTGGAAGGAGCCCTCTCCCCCTGGGCTCTCCTGGCAGCCAGGCTCAGACCCAGCCCTGTCAGCCCTCTGGGCAGTTGGCGTGGGAGCAGAATTCGGGGAATCCCTCAGGGCGTGGGCAGGCATGAGTGGGCTCTGCCAGTGCTGGCCCCTTCCTCCCAGGCCTCACTGACCCTTCCGCTGACCTCACCCGGCCTGGCCCTCGGGGAGAATGGGCCAGTGTGCTCCGTGCGGGGCTGTGCCAAGCAGCCCCCAACAAAGGAGCCTTTGGTGCGCCCGGCGTGGGATGCCAGCCTGCGGCAGGGTGGGGGTGGGCCGCTCCAATGCCCTCCCTGTGCCATGGCCCCAGCCTCTTGCTCAGCCACACTGCCTGCCTGGTGCAGCCCATGTGACGGGTCCGGCTCTGGGCCCTGCTGTCCCCGGCCCGGCTATCCCGGTGGCTTCAGGCACTTTCTCCAGACCTAGCCAGGAAGATGCCCGGATGGAGACTGCAGCTCCGTGGCTTTTCTGGGAAGCAGCGGCCCCTGCTCTCGAGAGACCCTGGCTCCTGATGGCCCCAAGGTTGCCAGCTGGTGCTAGGGACTCAGGACAGTTCCCCAGAACAGGCCAAGCGGGCAGCCCCTCCAGGGGCCGGGTGAGGAAGCTGAGGGGTGCGGAGGCCGCACTGGGTCCCTGAACCGCCTGCTTGGTTACAGTGCAGCTCCTCAAGTCCACGGACCTGGGCCGGCACAGCCTCCTGTACCTGAAGGAAATCGGCCATGGCTGGTTCGGGAAGGTATGTGTCCCGCCTGGGAGGGAGGGCTCTTGCTTGGAAGGCAGAAGGGACACAGGGCTGCAGACCTGCTCCTCCTAGGAGCCACCCCAGGCCCGACGGTCCCTTTTTCGGCCTCTGGGCCCTGCTGGACCCCTCCCCAGGGAGGTCCTCAGGGTCTGGCTGCATCTCCTTCTCCCTAGGGAGTCCTGGGGTCAGAGGTACCTGGGGAGGGGCCCTGGGAGGGAGAGGAGCAGCCTCTTGCTCATGGCCTTCCCCCGACCCCAGCCTAAACAAGACACCTGGGTCCCTCTTCCTCACTTCAAGCCCCCAGAGAGAGAGAGGGCAGCGGGGGACCTTGAGGGGAGAGTAACACAAAAGACTCAGAATATTACAGCCGGAGGGTTGTCGGGAGGGATCCGGAACCTACACCTCGCACTGCAATGAGTGGACTGGGCACAGGAGGAGAAGGGGCCTGTCCTGGAGGCCGGCGTGGGGTGGGTGGGAGAAGAGTAAGGCCTGGAAGCCGGGGCCTGTGGAGGCAGAGCAGCCTCGGGTGATGCTGTCTGTCCCACAGGTTTTCCTGGGGGAGGTGAACTCTGGCGTCAGCAGTGCCCAGGTGGTGGTGAAGGAGCTGCAGGCCAGTGCCAGTGTGCAGGAGCAGATGCAGTTCCTGGAGGAGGCGCAGCCCTACAGGTGGGAGGCCATTGGGCACAAAGGCCCGCGATGTGCGGCCCCCTCCTCTCCCTCCCCTGCTCGGCCCGCCTCCCCCTCCCCGCCTCCTCCCAAGTCAGGGGCCGCCTGTCCACTCCCGCAGGGCCCTGAAGCACAGCAACCTGCTCCAGTGCCTGGCCCAGTGCACCGAGGTGACACCCTACCTGCTGGTGATGGAGTTCTGCCCGCTGGTGAGCTGCTGCCTGGGGGGACGCTGGGGTCTTTGCTGAGCCAGGGCCCTCCCTTGCCCTGCCAGCGTCTGGCGCCACCCCCCCCTTGGGGGCCTCACATCCTCCCTAAAGCCAAGACCCAGGGACCCTGCCCCACCACCTTCCAGAGGAGGCCGTGGGGAGACCTAGCCTCACTGGGGAGGGACTGTAGGGGCTGGGCACAGAAGAGGCCTGGGCTGGGGCTCCCTGCGCCCCGGGGAGCTGCCAGCTGCTTGCTCACCTGCCCATGTGCCCTGTGGTTCAGGAGGAGGCATCCTGGGCCAACTGGGGGGGAGCCACTGGCCCACTTGGGCTCCACGGCCTCACTCAGGCTTGTGTTCGCCACGGGGGGCTGGGCCTGGCCACTTCCCCAGGCTGCCTGGAGTCCTGGGCCTGCCCATCAACCCCCCACCCCGACCGGGGACCTGCCCACCCCGGAGACCTGCCCCCTACTGCCTTCCACATACACAGCTCCTGCACTGAGCCGAGGCTGCCCATGGCTGGGCTGGATCCCCTGCTGGCTTCCCTCGGGACAGGGGCCCTCACACGCTGGCATCTGGACTCCTGACGTTGACCGTCCCAGGGGCTGGGCTTTCGGCAGCTCAGGGGCTGCTGGCCAACCCTTGACCACCAGCTCCAGGCTCCATCAAGCAAATCCACGTGGGCCGTGCATTTCTCTCTCTACCACAGGCCAAGGGACTCCTGCTGCCCGGGGCTGGCTGAGGGGCAGTGGAGAGGAAGCCTTCAGTCCAGCCCAGCCCCGGGGGGCACGGCCCCTCTCCAGGAACTGCTGGGTGCCGGCCACTGTTCAGGCCGCGGGGCTGCTCTGGGCAGCTGCTGTCCCTCAGCTGTGGGTAGGGGTGGAGGAGTCGGGGAGGTAGGTGGGGACCTCCCAGGGTGGCCAGTCCCCAGCCTGCTGGTGACTGCGCCACACCCCCTTTCTGCAGGGGGACCTCAAGGGCTACCTGCGGAGCTGCCGGGTGGCGGATTCCATGGCGCCCGACCCCCTGACCCTGCAGCGCATGGCCTGTGAGGTGGCCTGTGGCATCCTGCACCTGCATCGCAACAACTATGTGCACAGGTGAGGGCGGGCACAGGCTAGTGGCCAGGAAGCCCTAGGCCAGGCCCCTCCCTGCTATAATCCTTGGACTGGAGCCCTCTCTGTGCCTCAGCCCCTCCCCTGAAGGAAGGGCATAGGGCAGGTCCTGCCTCAAGGGGGTTGAGAGGACCGGCCAGGTTCATCTCATGCAGCATCAAACAACCACTATGCAGAGGGATTTTATGACGTTTTTGAAAAATTGGGAAGACAATGGTTTGACACCCACTTTGCAGGTTTAGACGAAGAAACGCGTGCTGTCGAGCTGACCTGTTCTCTGTCCTCGAGGCAGTCAGCCACCATCCTGCAGCCCCACACCAACCCCACACTCTGTCCCCCTCAAGCCCCAAAGGGAGGGCTTAGCAGGCCCTGCTTCACAGAACCCTGGAGGGAGGGTTCTGTCCTGCTGGGGCCAGGATGCCCAGCCCCTGGGGACCCCGGGGGGACATGCTGGAAGAAGTGGCGAAGGACACGCGGCCCCGTCAGCCCCAGATGCCGCATGGCCGTCCTCTCCAACAATATCCTGGTGCTGAGTGATGACTCAGGCGACTCCAGCATCAGTGATTTTGTTGAAGAGGGCAGCTGCCAGCCTCCCGACCTGCCTGCCGGGCCCCAGCTGCCCTGCCCCCAACCCCACCCCACCCCACCCCATCCCACCCCATAGCCCTAGGACATGTGGCCCTGTAGCGATCCCCTGGCACACAGACATGGGCTTTATGTGGGGAGGGACAGGCTGGGTTGGCCTCTGTCCCCACCCTGAGTCCTGAGCACAGAAGTAATACGGCAGGTGTGGTAATATCTACCCAGTACCCTGTGCCTCCTCACACCCACGTGACCAGCCAGGCAGGGGGTCAAAGCCAGCAGCCAAGGCAGGCTGGGTTGGAGGTAGTGCCAGGGGTAACCCGCGTTCTCTCCAGACCCTACCCAACCCTGGGGCCAGTGGTGGCTCAAGTGAGAGTGAGCTCCAGCTCTGAGTGGGCATGGCAGGGCTGGACCCTGAAACAACTCTGGCAGCCGGCAGGACCCCTGGGACACTCCAGGCCTCAGTTTCCCCATCAATTCCCACCTCCTGGGGAGCTGAGGGTGATAGCGTAGTAGAGCTAGGAGGAGAGGGTCCTGGAGAAGCGTGGATGGGTCCGGGTGGGTTCCGGCAGGTCCTCATCCTCTCTAGGCCCCATTCTTGTCTGCACTGTAACATTTGAGGCCCACGCACATGGTCCCTCCCCAGGTCTCAGGGTTGGGCACAGGGTAGGGCCCTGGGCAGGGGTGGGGGGTGGCAGTGTCTCCAACGCCCCTTCCAGCCTGGACTGTAAGCCATCTAAGTGTTGGCAAAGGACCCCTGTGCTGGATGCCCCCACCTGGCATGCCCTGCTGACCCTACCCCCGCCCCCGCCCAGCACACCCTGCTGCCCCTGACCCTGACCCTGACCCTGACCCTGCCTGCAGCGACCTGGCCCTGCGGAACTGCCTGCTCACGGCTGACCTGACGGTGAAGATCGGTGACTATGGCCTGGCTCACTGCAAGTACAGAGTGAGTGGGGTGGGGTGGGCTGGGCTGGGCATGAGGGGCGGGGCCGGCACCGGCAGGGGTGACCCGTCCCTGTGCCAACAGGAAGACTACTTCGTGACCGCCGACCAGCTGTGGGTGCCTCTGCGCTGGATCGCGCCGGAGCTAGTGGACGAGGTGCACAGCAACCTGCTCGTCGTGGACCAGACCAAGAGCGGGAATGTGTGGTGAGTGCAGCCCTGGTGGCACCGTGAGGGGCTGAGGCCGAGTGCCACCTGCCCACCCATGTCAAATCATGGCCACGAGTAGTGAGGTTGGGGGGCTGCTGGAGCCACCTGTAGTGGCCACACGCCAGTGGCCCAAGTGGCTGCTTGGGAGGCGACCCCACACTGGTGGAGATACCACCCTGACAGGGTGCCCCAGGGACCCCAGGGTGGGGTCAGAGCATACATACATACAGGGCCAAAAGCCCGTCCTCAGCATGCCGGGGGGTCTGTCCTGGGATGGAGGCCTTGGTGAGTACCTGTCCCTGGGGAGAGGGTCTGGGTGGGGCGTTGGCTGCCTTCACGGGAGTGTAGGTCAGGCCGTGCCAGGCAGAGGGGCTGACGGTGGGGGTGCTGGGATCTCCCACGACTGCAGCCTGGAAGCCCCCATCCTGAGTGCCCAGCCCGAAGCGTTCATTCACACCTGGTGCAGCCTCTGAAGGGGCAGGGCCGAGCCACCCAGGGGAGTGGTCTGCCCCGGGGTGGGCACCCCTTCCTGCCCTCACCTCTGCTGCTTCCCCCACTGCCCCCACCACTCCCAGGCTTCGGTCTGGCTACCTTCTGCTTTTTGGGAACTCTCAGATCCCATGGGCCAGGCCCCCTCCCTGAGCTTTTGGGGCCTCCCCTAAGCCACTTGACTGTGCCCCATCATGGACACTGTCCCCTCCTCACCTCTCCACCAAGGTGCCCCTTCCTGGCCTGCCCACCCCACTGCTGGCTGGGGTCTCCAGTCACAGGGCTCTGGCCAAGGTCATGGTGACGTCTTGCCAAATCACCTCTGTCTCACTCTGCAGCCTCTTGGGACAGCCAGGGACCAAAGTGGCTGGGTGAAGCTACAGCTCACAGGAAGGAGACCCCAGTTACCCTACCCGCCCGAATGCTCTGTGCACCCCTGTCTGTTACCTGGCCCTGCCCATGCTGGCCTGAGGCATCCCCTCCCTCCCCCTCCCTCAGCCCCCTGCTGGTGTGGGCCCTACCCTGCTTTGGGCTCCAAGGCCACCCTCCAGCTCCCCCAGGGCAGCTCCCACACTGGGCATTCAGTGCATCAGTGAATGAATGAATGAGCGGACAAACAGATGGATTCGGCCAGCCTGGCTTTTATGTGCAGGCTTCACAGGTGCTGGGCTTAGGCCTGGCAGGGTGCACATTGCCTGCTGAAAGGAAGGGCTGTCCTCAGGGAGGGGCGGCTGGTATGGTACAAGGCCCTGGTCCTGAGGCACTGGCGTGATGGCGGGAGCTGCCCCATTCGGCTCCCCGGGGATCCTGCGCGGCCCTTGCTGTGGCAGGCTGTGCCCAGCCCTGGCTCATGGCTGTCGCCCCACAGGTCCCTGGGCGTGACCATCTGGGAGCTCTTTGAGCTGGGCACGCAGCCCTATCCCCAGCACTCGGACCAGCAGGTGCTGGCGTACGCGGTCCGGGAGCAGCAGCTCAAGCTGCCCAAGCCCCAGCTGCAGCTGACCCTGTCGGACCGCTGGTGAGGGCCCCACCGCCCTGTCCCGGACAGCCAGGCCGAGATGGGGTATCCTGATCCCCAGGCAGAGGCGGCTCACCCTGACCCCCTGGGGTTCCAGCCCTCCCTGGTCTCCCCTCCCCTCTGGTAGGGCCTCCACCCGCCACCTCTGCACCCCTGTACCCCTGTGTACAGGGAGGGAAGGCTTAAGGGAAGTGCCCAGCCCACCTCCTGCTCCCACGCTGCTGGGCTTGCCTTGGCAGATTTGGGGTGACAAGTGGGAGATACCCTTAACGCCCCCAAGACACTGGGAGTTAGGGGAACCCCATCCCTGCTCCAGAGACGCGTTCCTGGCCAGCGTTGCCTCTGATGTGGCCCCCATGGGACCTCCTCGCAGGTACGAGGTGATGCAGTTCTGCTGGCTGCAGCCGGAGCAGCGGCCCACAGCCGAGGAGGTGCACCTGCTGCTGTCCTACCTGTGTGCCAAGGGCGCCACCGAAGCAGAGGAGGAGTTTGAACGGCGCTGGCGCTCTCTGCGGCCCGGCGGGGGCGGCGTGGGGCCCGGGCCCGGTATGGCGGGGCCCATGCTGGGTGGCGTGGTGGAGCTCGCAGCTGCCTCGTCCTTCCCGCTGCTGGAGCAGTTCGCGGGCGACGGCTTCCACGCGGACGGCGACGACGTGCTGACGGTGACAGAGACCAGCCGAGGCCTCAACTTTGAGTACAAGTGGGAGGCGGGCCGTGGCGCGGAGGCCTTCCCGGCCACGCTGAGCCCGGGCCGCACCGCACGCCTGCAGGAGCTGTGCGCCCCTGACGGCGCGCCCCCGGGCGTGGTTCCGGTGCTCAGCGCGCACAGCCCGTCGCTGGGCAGCGAGTACTTCATCCGCCTAGAGGAGGCCGCGCCCGCCGCCGGCCACGACCCTGACTGCGCCGGCTGCGCCCCCAGTCCACCTGCCACCGCGGACCAGGACGACGACTCTGACGGCAGCACGGCTGTCTCGCTGGCCATGGAGCCGCTGCTGGGCCACGGGCCACCCGTCGACGTCCCCTGGGGCCGCGGCGACTGCTACCCTCGCAGAAGCTTGGCACGGGACCCGCTCTGCCCCTCACGCTCGCCCTCGCCCTCGGCGGGGCCCCTGAGGCTGGCGGAGGGCGGAGCCGAGGATGCAGACTGGGGCGTGGCCGCCTTCTGTCCGCCCTTCTTCGAGGACCCACTGGGCACGTCCCCCTTGGGGAGCTCAGGGGCACCGCCGCTGCCGCTGACCGGCGAGGATAAGCTGGAGGAGGTGGGAGCGCGGAGGGCTGCCCAGCGCGGACACTGGCGCTCCAACGTGTCAGCCAACAACAACAGCGGCAGCCGCTGTCCAGAGTCCTGGGACCCCAGCTCTGTTGGCTGCCACGCTGAGGGCTGCCCCAGTCCAAAGCAGACCCCACGGGCCTCCCCCGAGCCAGCATACCCTGGAGAGCCTCTGCTTGGGCTCCAGGCAGCCTCTGCCCAGGAGTCAGGCTGCTGCCCCAGCCTTCCTCATCTATGCCCTGCCCAGGGCCTGGCACCTGCTCCCTGCCTGGTCACACCCTCCTGGACAGAGAGAGCCGGTAGTGGGGGGGACCACCCGCAGGCAGAGCCCAAGCTTGCCACGGAGGCTGAGGGCACCGCCGGACCCTGCCTGCCCCTTCCTTCTGTCCCCTCCCCATCCCAGGAGGGAGCCCCACTTCCCTCGGAGGAGGCTAGTGCCCCCGACGCCCCTGACGCCCTGCCTGACTCGCCCACGCCTGCCACTGGTGGTGAAGTGTCTGCCACCAAGCTGGCTTCCGCCCTGAATGGCGGCAGCAGCTCCCCCGAGGTGGAGGCACCCAGCAGTGAGGACGAGGACACCGCTGAGGCCACCTCGGGCATCTTCACCGACACGTCCAGTGACGGCCTGCAGGCTGAGAGGCCGGATGTGGTGCCAGCCTTCCGCTCTCTGCAGAAGCAGGTGGGGACCCCCGACTCCCTGGACTCCCTGGACATCCCGTCCTCAGCCAGTGATGGTGGCTATGAAGTCTTCAGCCCGTCCGCCGCCGGCCCCTCTGGAGGGCTGCCCCGAGCGCTGGACAGTGGCTATGACACCGAGAACTATGAGTCCCCCGAGTTTGTGCTCAAGGAGGCACAGGAAGGGTGTGAGCCCCAGGTCTTTGCAGAGCTGGCCTCAGAGGGCGAGGGCCCCGGGCCCGAGAGGCGGCTCTTCACCTCCCTCAGTGGCCTCAACGAGAAGAATCCCTACCGAGACTCTGCCTACTTCTCAGACCTGGAGGCTGAGGCCGAGCCCACCTCAGGCCCAGAGAAGAAGTGCGGCGGGGACCAAGCCCCCGGGCCAGAGCTGGGCCTGCCGAGTACTGGGCAGCCGTCTGAGCAGGCCTCCCTCAGGCCTGGGGTTTCCGGGGAGGCACAAGGCTCTGGCCCGGGGGAGGTGCTGCCCCCACCGCTGCGGCTTGAAGGGTCCTCCCCAGAGCCCAGCACCTGCCCCTCGGGCTCAGAGCCTCTGGAGCCCCAAGGCCCAGCTGAGGTGCCGCCTGGGCCCAGCCCCAGCTGCTCCCAGTTTTTCCTGCTGACCCCGGTTCCGCTGAGATCAGAAGGCAACAGCTCTGAGTTCCAGGGGCCCCCAGGACTGTTGTCAGGGCCGGCCCCACAAAAGCGGTTGGGGGGCCCAGGCACCCCCAGAGCCCCACTCCGCCTAGCTCTGCCCAGCCTCCCTGCGGCCTTGGAGGGCCGGCCGGAGGAGGAGGAGGAGGACAGTGAGGACAGCGACGAGTCTGACGAGGAGCTCCGCTGCTACAGCGTCCAGGAGCCTAGCGAGGACAGCGAAGAGGAGGCACCGGCGGTGCCCGTGGTGGTGGCTGAGAGCCAGAGCGCGCGCAACCTGCGCAGCCTGCTCAAGATGCCCAGCCTGCTGTCCGAGGCCTTCTGCGAGGACCTGGAACGCAAGAAGAAGGCCGTGTCCTTCTTCGACGACGTCACCGTCTACCTCTTTGACCAGGTGGGCTGCCACCACCTGAGGTCTGCCTGGAGCTGGGGGTCGCGCTCCCGCAGGAAGGGGTGGGGGCGGCCGCGGCTCCTGGAGGCCGAGCTACCTGGTGCTCTCTGATCCCTCCAGGAAAGCCCCACCCGGGAGCTCGGGGAACCCTTCCTGGGCGCTAAGGAATCGCCCCCCACGTTCCTTACGGGGAGCCCCAGCTCTCCCAGCGCCCCCAACTGGCCGCAGCAGGCTGATGGCTCCCCAGATGGCTCCACAGCGGAAGAGGGTGAGCAGGGGCGGGGCCGGGCCCGTGACGTCACGGAAGGCAGGGCCTGGTCCATGCTGTGTGGGAGGCGGGTCCTGATTTGTGACATGGGAGGAGCACCTGGTCCTTGACGTGTGGGAGGCGGGCTTTGGCCCGTGTCGTCATGGGAGGCGGGGCTGGTACGTGACGTCACGGAAGGCGGGGCCTGGTCCCTGCTGCATGGGAGGTGGGGCCTGGGCCCGTGACATCATGGGAGGCGGGGCCAGGCCCATGACTGTGGGAGCAGGGCCGGACGGGGTCCCAGGCTGTGGGCGCGAGTGACGCCGCGACCTGGGTTGCAGGTAGTGGGTTCGCGTGGGACGACGACTTCCCGCTGATGCCGCCCAAGGCAGCCTTCGCCATGGCCCTAGACCAAGCTGCACGCGCCCCGGCCGCGCCCACGCCCACGCCCACGCCCGCTCCGTTCTCGCGCTTCACGGTGTTGCCCGCGTCCACGTCCCCGTCCCCGTCCCCGTCCACGTCCCCGTCCACGTCCCGCTTCTCTATCACGCACGTGTCTGACTCGGACGCCGAGTCCATGAGAGGTGAGGCCCGGGCGGGGCTGTGGCGGAAGGGCACGCGAGAGGCAGGACACGGAGCTCCGAGGGTGGGGACTCTCTGTCTAGGTCTTGGGCCGGGCCAGCCTGGCCTTGCCCCGCCCCGCCCCGCCCCTTCCCGGCCCCAGACCTAGCCTGGCCCTCGCCTGGCCCTCGCCTGGCCCTCGCCTGGCCCTCGCCTGGCCCTCGCCTAGCCTTCAGGCCCCTGCCTTCTCCCTGTACTTGGCTCTCTTCTGCCTGACCCTACCCCCCAGACCTGTGGCAGCCCCTCCCACCAGAACCTTCCCAGCTAGATGTCCCTGTAGACCCAGGCCCCATAGTGCCCAGGTGGAGCCCTGCTGGGGGCCTGAGCCACCGCTCCTGGCCATGGCCCTCCACTATCCACCCACCCCAGGCTGGGCTCATCTCTGCCAGGTGTCTCTACCCCTACAGCCCCTGCCCACGTGTCTGACAAGTGCCTACCTCCTCGGAGAAGGCCCCCTGCCATCTTCCTCTTCCCTAGCTGTCCTGGCCTGTGGCTGCAGCCTTGGGGGAAGGGCTTGTCAGCCTCACCCCTGGTGCAGGGTGCCCCCTGTGTGGCTGAACAAGCAGGCAGGTCACCAGGAGGCCACTGCATGACCTTGGCCATCCCCTTCCTGTTCAGGCCTCAGTTTCCGTATTTTTTTATTTTTTTGAGACGGAGTCTCGGTCTGTCACCCAGGCTGGAGTGCAGTGGCACAGTCTCGGCTCACTGCAAGCTCCGCCTCCTGGGTTCACGCCATTCTCCTGCCTCAGCCTCTCCGAGTAGCTGGGACGACAGGCGCCCACCACCACGCCCGGCTAATTTTTTGTATTTTTAGTAGAGACAGGGTTTCACCGTGGTCTCGATCTCCTGACCTCGTGATCCACCCGCCTCGGCCTCCCAAGTGCTCGGATTACAAGCGTGAGCCACCGCGCCCGGCCCTCAGTTTCCTTATGTGTAAAACAGGACTCGGAGGCATTTGCTGAGTGTTGTTGGCCTGGGTCCAGTGACAGGAGTGGGAGAAATTGGTCCCTCTCTCACCTAGACACAGCCAGATCTGCTGTAGGGAAGGGGCCTGGCCTGTATGTGGGCCAGGGATGGAGGCCAGGTGGGAGTTGCAGGGGAGGCAGCCCTGGTGTCTCAGGACCCTGTGTTCACTTTGTTGTCCTGCTTGCCAGGACCCAAAGCAGGTGCCGGGAGTGAGAGTAAAGAGGCTTGAGACCTGGGCAGCTCCTGCCCCTCGAGGCTGGCGTCACCGGAGCCCCTGCCAGGCAGCAGCGAGGATGGTGACCGAGAAGGTGGGGACCACATCCTGGTGGCTGTTGGCAGCAGATTCGGGTGCCTCTGCCCCACACGGTGTCCTGGAGAAGCCCGTGGGATGAGAGGCCCTGGACGGTAGATCGGCCATGCTCCGCCCCAGAGGCAGAATTCGTCTGGGCTTTTGGGTTTGCTGCTAGCCGCTGGGGACGCCTGGAGCCACAGTGGGTGTCTGTACACACATACACACTCAAAAGGGGCCAGTGCCCTTGGGCACGGCAGCCCCCACCCTCCACCCTGCCTGCCGCTGCTGGCTGCCTGGCCTCAGAGGCCCCACATGGCCCGTCCGGCAGCTCCTCCGGTGTGCTCACAGGACACTTAAAACAGGACGAGGCATGGCCCTGAGACACTGGCAGGTTTGTGAGCCTCTTCCCACCCCATGCCCCCGCCCTTGTCTGGTTCCTGGTGGCTCAGGGCAAGGAGTGGCCCTGGGTGCCTGTGTCGGTCCTGTTTCCGCTGCCCTTATCTCAAAGTCCGTGGCTGTTTCCCCTTCACTGACTCAGCTAGACCCGTAAGCCCACCCTTCCCACAGGGAATAGGCTGCTCCCACCTGGGTCCTGCTGTGGCCATGGTGGGCAACCAAAAAGATCAGGGGTGGAGGGGGCTTCCAGGCTGCGCTCCTGCCGCCGTGGGCCCTGTTCTAGAGGTGCCCTTGGCAGGACCCTGCAGGCAGCTCCCTGCTGCAGGGCACTATCTGGTCCTGTGCCCCAGCTACCAAAGGAGAGTGGGGCCCATGCCCCGGTCAGTGTTGGGGGGCTCCGGCCTACAGGGAGAGGGATGGTGGGGAAGGGGTGGAGCTGGGGGCAGGGCAGCACAGGGAATATTTTTGTAACTAACTGCTGTGGTTGGAGTGAATGGAAGTTGGGTGATTTTAAGTTATTGTTGCCAAAGAGATGTAAAGTTTATTGTTGCTTCGCAGGGGGGTTTGTTTTGTGTTTTGTTTGAGGCTTAGAACGCTGGTGCAATGTTTTCTTCTTCCTTATTTTTTAAGAGAAATGAAGCTAAGAAAAAAAGAAACCTTTGTGTGTCGTCTTCTGAGGTCTGCCAATAAAGTCCTGGACGGGAGGGGCTGTGCCGTGGCTGGGGTAGGAACCCGATGACAGCCCTTCCTGGGGCCAGGAGGAAGCTGTCCCTCTCCTCCCCACTGTCCTCAGCACACCCTGGGGGAGGGGATGGTGTTCTGGCCCTGCTGTGTCTGGGGGCGCAGGGGCAGATCCCTGCAGGTCTCCCTTCCTGCAGGCCAAGTTGGCCTGGTAGGGACGGGTGAAGAGAGAGGACCTACAGGCCTCTCCAGGACAGCCTCCTCCCTGCCCTTCTGAGGGCAATGTCGGGCCCAGGGCGGAAGGCGGAGGCAGGAGAGTTGAGCACAGCTAGGCTCCCCTGCACCCTCCGCTGGCCAGCTCTCAGCTGCCCTCCTGGCCTGCCAACTCTACAGCTTCCTGTCCCCGGGGTGTGAGTGGCTGTAGATGGGAGTGAGCTCTGCTGGAGACACCTCCCCAGGTAAGGGCTGTTGTCACCACTGCAGCTCACCACATTTGTATTTCACCTAACAGTATTGAAGAGCACAAATCTGCTAATGAAGTTTTAAAACCCCCAATTCCAGCAGAGCTCCCCAGTGCCTGCAGGAGTCAGCACAGGTGGGTGGGGTAGGTCCACCCAGGAGTCCTGGGGCAGAGCCCAGGAGCAGGGAAGCCCCCACCTGCCAGTGGGCACCCTGCTGGTGACCCCGCATAGCACCTGACAGCTGGCCTTTGGCCACAGGAGCGAGCTGGGAGGCCCTGGCAGCAAGGTTCTGGATGGAAGGTTGGGTAGGGAGGAGGGCTGGGGCCTGCCCAGAGGCAGGAGAGGCCTGGGGAGGCCCTTGTGACATTGCCAGTGGGAGTGAGGGGCCCAAGAGAGCCCCACCGAGGGGCATGGGGAGGGACCAGACCCCACACTCCAGGTGCAGCTGCTGGACCTGCAGGGAATTACGTGCTTATGGGACGTTCATCTTCCAGCCAGGGTGCGGGCACTCCCATCCCCGTGCTCCCAGCCTTCTGGCCCTTGGGCGGACAGATCACACCTGGTGCAGGAGGAGCCTGTTTATTAGGCAGGAGAAGCAGCAGGGCAGCCGGGCTCCCCTCCCAGCCACCAGCTGGCCAAATGTCCTCCCTTAACTCAGGGGCACCCAGGGCTCCACGGCCATGTGACCAGAGGTGTGTACCCACAAGAGGCAGCCCCTCAGCCCTGGGCAGCGCAGCCATTGGGTCTCGCCCTTCAGAGGCCTGTGCCCCCCACTCTGCCCGGCCCTGCCTAGAACAGCTGGAATCCAGTCCAGGCCAGACTCAAGTGGGACAAGGCCAGGCAGCTGGGGCCGGGATGTTCTCTCAACAGGAACGCACAGATGACGACAGAACAGGCTACATGGGGAGGGCGGGGGAAGCCACCCGATGGGCAGTGCTGCAGATGTGGCCATCAGCTGAGGAGGGGGGCAGACCTGTCGTTGGTCACTGTTGGCTTCAGCTGGACGTGGGCAAAGGGATTCCTGAAAGAGAAAAACGTGGTTTTAATTTAGGGCAGAAGCCACGGGTGAATTGTGCCACCTGGGCTGCCCGATGCCCCAGGGATCCCCAGTGCTGGATGCCTATGGGCCGATCTCAGGACACAGAGCTCGCAGACAACAGAGGCTGCTTTGCGGGGCAGGGAGGGCCAGGTGCTGTCTGCAAGGCTGCCTGACCCCCAAGTCCATTACCCTCAGCTCACCCTACATGCCCTAGACAAGGCAGGGTGCCCCCACCCCTATCCATCACCCTCCCAGCAGCGTGGGTGGGCAGGGTGGGGCGGGGCAGACCAACCGCAACCTCCCATTGAGGGGCCGACATCCCCACTGAGGCTGTGGACTCAAGACAGGCCTGAACCGGGCACACACCAGTTTGGTGGCTCCCCCACCAGGCCAGGCCCACACCCAGGGACACAGCTTGGCAGAACGCCCAGCCCAGACCTGGCATGGGGGCATCCAGAGAAGGCAGGTTAGGCTCGCAGCTCCCATAGGGCTGCAGATGGACACCCATGGGCCCTGCAGAGCAGTTGGCCATCCCCTGACCAGACAGTGGTTCCCCTGCTTTGGGCTCAGCCACCTGTTCCCGGAGGGGTGCCGCGCCCTCCCCCATATCCCCGGGGCCACAGCTGATGCACAAATACAACTCGAGACAAGAAGTTGAAATGGAACAAGATGAGCACGGATGAGAGGGGCGCCTGGGCCTTTCTCTTTGGAGTCCCCACCCCCGGAGGGGACAGCATAGGACAGGATGGGGGATGTCAGGCAGCTCCAAGGGTGACAGCACAGATGGCACGTAGACACGAAGACGCAGCAGGGACGGGACTGTGCTCTGGCAAAGCTGTGCTTGGACTCTCGAGCCATTACCTGGAGCGGAGTCACCTCTGGCACAGCTGGGTCCACAGGAGCCCGGGCAGCCGGGAGCAAACCCTGGGGACAGGCGGGCAGGACTCCGTCCAGCTACCCGGGAAGAGGCACAGGCAGCCAGGAGCAACCCCCAGGGCAGGCCAGCAGGGCTCCATCCAGCTGCCCAGGAAGAGGCACAGACAGCTGGAAGCAAACCCTGGGGTGGGCAGGCAGGACTCCGTCCAGCTGCCCAGGAAGAGACGCAGGACAGAGGCAGCTCCCTAAGCCCTCCTGAGGACTTTGTTTTCTAAGAACCTGAAACACTACAGACTGAGTTTTTAAGAGAATAAAGTATGTGGAAGAGACTGACGGGTCTGCGGAAGGCTCCCAGACTCCCAGATGGCGTCTAAGCATTGGCATCCGGCTGAAAGGATCTTTTGATCTACTCTCAACGTGCTGGAGCCTCAGGGTCTGCTAGATCCCCGGCTTTTTTCAGCTTTGATCTGTGCAGCTTTGCCCTTCATGGGGCCTGGGTAGGGGCTGCCTAGGGGCCCGCTGGTGAGGATTCCACCTCCATCAGTGATGTCTGCCCATGCCCTGTCTGCCTGCCAGGCTAGACCCACTCCTAGGGAAGTACTGTGTGCCCCGAGTTCCTACGCAGGCCCAGGGTCCGGAGGGAGCTCTGAGGAGATTAGAAATGGGGCTGGTTGGGCGTGGTGGCTCCTGCCTGGAATCCCAGCACTCTGAGAGGCCAAAGCAGGAGGAACCACTTGAGCCCTGGAGTTCAAGACCAGCCTGGGCAACAAAGTGGGCCAGTCTCTAAAAAAAAAAAAAATTAGGCAGGTGCGGGAGAGTGGTGCCTGCCTGTGGTCCCAGCTCCATGGGGGGCTGAAGTGCTGAAGTGGGGGGATCGCTTGAACCCAGGAGGTCGAGGCAGTAGTGAGCTGTGTTCCCACCGCTGCACTCCAGCCTGGGTAACAGAATAAGACCCTGTCTTAAAAAAGAAAGAAAAAAAGAAATGTGGGTTCACAGGGAAGGTCCTAGATCTGGCCCAGATCACAGCCGAGGGCAGCACAGCTGTGTGGTTCTCACTCCTGCCCCAAATCACAGCCGATTCTCATCAGAAAGTCGGTGGCAAAGGCACATCGCTCGCCTGGACCCCACGGGGAGCTGCAGGGGTAGGAAGCCCTCCACTGGTGCAGGCCTGTTCTCTAACCTGCATTTTTCTCGTCTCCCAGAACAGTGGGACCAGAGGGAGCGCACTGAACCATCCACACTGGGTGGCTCTGAGGACCCTGGGGCTGGGGCTGCAAATGCTGTGTCCAATCTCAGCCTGACGGAGGCAGGGGGTCGGCGGGGATGGGGAGAGCACAGGCTAGAGCCCAAGGCTGGCTGCGACAGCAGGCCCACGCGGAGGGGCTGGGCGTCCCTATTTCCCCCACCCTGGCCCCCACCCCCCAGCCGTCTGGGAAAGATGCGCCCAGGAGGCCGGCGGGGAGCTCGCTGTGCTGAGAGTGGGGGCCTAACTGAGCCAATAGAATATGACAAAGTTTGGAGCCCAAGGCCACTGCAAGGTCACCACACGGAAGCCACAGACATTGGTCCCTGCCGGAGGGCATGTGCCAGGCCCCACCTCCTGCAGGACATGGCCCTGGGCAGCGATTGCCACGAACTACCCAATGACACCACCAGCACCTCTCCAGTCAGCAAAGGAAAGTCACCAGACAAGTCCAAAAGTGGAGGACCCTGAGAAGGTCCTGCGTCATGTGTGGGGCAGCTGTTGGGCGGGCAGGGCGCTGGCCTCAGAATGCAGAGGCCTGGGCTCTGTCTCCTCACAGAGAGCCGACCCTCAGAGGCTCCTAAGCAAGGCCACAGGGGTGAGACCGGTGGCTTTTGTAATTTTTAAATTGTATTATTATTTTGAGACAGGGTCTTGCTCTGTCTTCCGGGCTGGAATGCAGTGGTGCAATGGTAGCTCACTACAACCTCCACCTCTGGGCTCAAGCAATCCTCCCACCTCAGCCTCCTGAGAAGCTGGGACTACAGACGCGCGCCACCATGCCTGGCTAATTTTTAACTTTTTTTTTGTCAAGATGGGGGTCTCCCTATGTTGCCCAGGCTGATCTCGAACTCCTGGGGCTCAAGAGATCCTCTCGCCTCAGCCTCCCAAAGTGCTGGGATTACAGGTGTGGGCCACGGTGCCCGGCCAACCGGCAACTTCACCAACGACTTGAACACGAAGCAGAAGGATTCCGAGAAGAAACGGAGCCGTCACAAAGCGTGTTTCGACCAGTTGGGCAACTCCAGACCCAGAGCCGGGCAGACAGCACCTGTTCTGTCTTCTCGCGTCAGCTGTTTCTCTGTGTCTTCGGAAGGTGGGCCCTTCTGGAATCGGGTCTAGCGTGGGCGCTTGGGCCTCCACTGATGAGTATGGACAGTGGCCAGGGGTGCTCACCCCTCCTGTCATTCCAAGGCCCCCTTCCCAGGGCCCAAAGCTGGGGCATGACAAGGTGGCAATGGGATTGGGGAGTCTCTTGACCAACTGCAAGTGGCTTTTGACACCCCCAATCCCAGCTGAGTTGTCAGACCAGGCAGACTGCGTGGCCGGGAAACTGGCCCCTGGCGCTGTGGAGTGGTGCTGGGGCTGAGCACCACTGCCCCACTGGCACTGCCACCCGGGGTCTCTGCCCTCCAAGGGGCGTGGTCCCTGACAGAGGCCGTGCCAGCCTCATCTTTGAGCCTTCACCCCTTCCAAGACTCACCAGGCGAGGGCAGTTCAGCCCCCTCAGCTCAGAGGGACCTGGGGGAGTGGGGGGGTCTAGAGTCCTCCCAGAAACAGCGTCTCAGAAGGGAGGAGGATGGAGGCAGAAGGCAAGGTGGCGGCCAGGGCCAACCCAGAGCATCTCCATCCAGTCCTCAAACTTCAGGAGCATTTTTCTACAGAACCTTCCAGAATTTGTGCCAAATAACAACAGAAAGGCGGTGAGAGAAGACAGATCCATGATCTGCCTGTGGCCTGACTGCCCATGGGCCAGGATGCCTGCTGTGACCACCAGGGAGACACAGGGACCAATGTCCTTTGTGAAGGAGGCAGGCACTGGCTTCACAGAGCCGCCCTCCTAGGAACTTGGGGATGGGAGAGTGGTGGGAAGCAGGACCCGCCCAGACACAGGTGCAGGCGATTGGAAGGTGTGGGCAAGGGCCCCCTATGAGGGCAGAGGACCTGCTCCTGGACAGCCTGGCACATCCAAAATATACACCAGGCACCAGGGAAGTGGCCCGCTCAACCTGTGAGGAAACGGGCTCAGACCCGGACTCCAGAGTCCCACTGGAATTGGAGCCATAGTGGCCCTATGGTCCCCGGAGTGAGCGTGAGCTCAAACCTGGATCCAGCAGCCCTCCAGGTGTGCAGATCCACACTTGGGATGGAGCCAGTGTCTTGGGTCCACGTTGTGGGGCTTGGGGGACAGAAGAGGCAAGGTCAGACTAACAGCACAGCCCGGTCCCCAGTGGGCCCAACACCTGGCTCCAGTGCCTATGGAGCTCCCCGGGGTTCTCCCCAGGACCCCGACCGCCAGTCCCCACGAGGCTGTCATCCTTACCAGCCCCAAAAGCACACACACCCGAAGGAGCCCAAGCTGGCACCGCAGTCAGGCGGGAAAGGCCTGGGCTGCAGCTGCTTGCTGGGGTCACCTTTTGACTATAATTGAAGCGCCCAGCAGGGCAGGAGAGGACCACACAGAAGGTCAGGGCCAGAGCCATACCCAACAGTGAGAGGAGCCCCGGGCACAGCCAGCCAGAGCCCACAAGCTTCCGGGAGGGGAGAAGGAGACCATGAACCCAAGGAGGAGACCCAGTAGAGAAGGCCCAGCACCCAGAGCACGAGGCAGGCTCGGTGGACCCCTGGCCCCGCCATGCAGCCGGGCCCTCCCCACCCAGGCTGCGTGACTGAGGCCAGAGGGCCCTGTGGAACCACTGGAGAGGCCAGTGACCGCACAAGAACGCCAGGCAACTTACTAACTCTAGTCAGGCGGCTCAGAATCTGGCCACTTCCACATTGGCGCTGCAAGGAAACACAAGGCTCAGTTGGAGGCAGCATGGGGTCTGAGGACTCGGGGGTGCAGAGGAGGGGGGACCACGGGCGAGCTGCCAGGAGACCCAGAACCCTGGAGCACTCGGAGTCGGCACACAGCTGGGGCTCTGGCTCTCCCTGGATGGCACCTGCAGAGCCTGCCTCACTTGCGGGCCTGGAGGGAGCCAGGAGCCTGCCTCGGCTGCAGACAGCCAGCCCCCCGCAGAGCCCGGGCAGCGTGAGTGACTGTCACTGGGGCCAGCACTGTGTGCAAGCCCAGGTTATCTAGCAGGCGACTGGGTGCCGAGAAAATACCTGGCAGAAGCTGGCACACAGCGGGGCCCCCACGGCAAAGACGCACGCTGGGAACCGGAAGGAGGTCCATACCCAACTCGTGCAATAAATAAAACTTTTATTCAAACAAGTAACTGCAGTACAGGGCACAATTCAGATTTTTTAAAAAAGGAAAGGAAACAGGAAAAAAATATGTTCAGCACTTTACATCTTCATACAAGTGTTGCTGTTTTGTGTCTACATTCATCCATTGAGCATGGAATCCCCTGGATTTGAAATCTTTAGCGGAGCGGGAACGCCGGCGCGGAAGGGTCTCTACACAGGGCCCGGTCCGCCCTTGCGTTCTCCTTAATGTCAAACGGTCCGCATCTTGAGCTGCTTCCCACACAAACACTACCAGCCACGTCCCAGGCCACGGGGAGGTGTGCGAGAGGCTTTTGCTAAACCACATCAGATAAAGGAGCGCCGCAGCTTCCCAGGGGCTCCCACCAGCGGGCAGGCTGAGCCCGGCTGTGCCCTGCACTCAATTCCCCAGAGTTCAGTGTGGGAAGAGACAATACCAGTAGCCACTGAGTCCACTGTGTTTGTTTCTAAAGTCACCAAGACACACAAAAAGACGAGAGCGTTTAGGAAGAACCAGGCAGGAACCGCCTGTTTGCCCCAGGTCGGGGGCGTGGGTGCGGCGTGCCCAGAGCTGCCCTCACCCGGCCGGGCCCGGCCTGCACACCCTGCTCGGAGCAGCCAGATAGCCCGGGGCAGCCTCGATGCCCTCACAAGGCTGGTCAAAGGAATGTGGGGGTGGGGTGGTCTCTGGAGGTCTTTGGAATGTCCGTGTGCGGCCAGCTGGGCAGCACCTGCCCCGACCTTGCTCCCGCCAGTGCCGAACGGGAGGCGAGGCCACCCTGCCGCGCTGCTCTATGTACACCTGGCCCGCAGCGTCTGGAGGGAGAAGCCCTCAGGTGCCCGGGCCCGGCCTCCCTCACAGGAGCGGCCGGCTTCCTCAGGAGGCCCCTCGAGCTTGGCACGAGCCCCCTTTCTCTGTGCAGCCCTACACAGGGGCCGGGGGAGCAGGGACCCCAGCACCTTCCCTGTACGGACAGAGGCCATCGCGCTGGGGAAGTCGGATGCGAGAAACAGCGCACACCGAGTCCATGCAGATTGGTTTTTGTTTTTCAGGAAAAAAAAAAAGTCCTTTTTCCTGTTTTTCATTTTTTTTTTTTTTTTTTTTAAGATTTTTCTTTTTCTTCAAACTTTAGACCTGGCTCACGGCGAGCCTTAGAAAAGCAGTGAGTGCCACAGACACTGCAGGGTGGGGCCGAGGGTGCCCCGCACGGCCCAGCAGGTCCTGCCTGGCAGTTTCTGCTCAAAAGGCTGGGACACACAGGGTGGGGCGCGTAAACACGGGGCGGGGTGGGGGACGGATGGAGCAGCACCATGGACCCTGGGGGATCACAGAGTCTGGGGTCACCAACCAAAAGGCAAGGGGCAGGTGGAAAAGAAAAACAACCCAAGAACAAACCAGCGAGAGCTGAGGAGGAAAACGGACGAGACCAGGGGGAAGGCGCGGAAGCTCTTCAGAGCAGCGGCTGCCCGGGGTCAGCGTCCTCACACTGTGGACACCAGCGTGCCGCTGCCACTGCGAAACAAAGCACAGGACGGCTGCCTGGCTGCACGACGCTGCCCAGCCACAGGCGGCGAGTCTGCCCGCACCGAGCAATGCCCCTTTCAGCAGCTCCCGTTGGCCTCCTGACCCTCCAGGAAGGCCCAGGACAAGGGCGGAGCACAGGCTGGGGGCAGAGGAGGCTGCAGCCCCAGCCATGGATGCCAGCCTCAGCCACCCTCCCCAACCTTGCCCTTGCCTGACAGGGATGGATGGGGCCGGCCAGATGCGATGAAAGAGGGGCAAGGCCCAGGGGGGGTCCCGTGTCACTCGGAGAGAGCAGGAGACCCTAGGGGACGTCCCCGGCTCTGGCAGGGGTGAAGGGCCAGGCTGGGCCCTAAAGGAAGAAGAGGTGGCCCCAGGTCCTAGGAGAGGGACCTGCCCCACCCAGCCTCTTCACACCCACCCACGTTCCCAAAGACGGGTCTGAAAGCCCCTTACCTGCTCATGGACCGTGCTCCATAGTCATCCAGGCCCTGGGGGCAGAGGTGGAAACATGTCAGGCCCGGTGACGGGGCCTGTGGTCACCCCCACCCAGTGCCTGTACACACCCACAGATGGTGATCCTGCCTGAGCAGGGTTCAAACCGTGTTCTTTTGGAAGGCTCCCCATCTCCTGGCCGCAGCACTCAGAGACCTGCCTAGAGCCCTGGTCCCAGTGGTAATGACTGCCCAAGTTAATGGGGATACCTCCTCCAGCCAGCTGCCACCTGAATTTGTGTGCTTGTTGCACACTCCCAAACAGATGCAAGACCTGACACCCTCCCCCCCGCCCGTCCCCAGGGCACCTGCAGCACCTCACCCATGCCTGGGCGGGCCCCTGGGACCCCTCCCGTCTGGCTCGTGGGACCCAGGCCCAGACCCCGACCCCAGCTGCAGTTTCCTGGAAACTTGTCACATGTACCATCCCGGCCCCCTGGGAGGGTGACACTGCCTGGGAGGAGCGCCCAGGTGTGGCGCTGGGGCTGGCTGTGCCCTTTATCTGCCAGCATGGCCTGGCCCAGGGCCTAGGACAGGTGCAGACCCCTCCTTGGCTCTCCCAGTACTGAACCCACCCCAGAGGCTGACCTGTGGAACACCCGTGGCCCAGAGCCCAAACCTCTCCAGGTCACCTCCCGCGGCCTCAGCTCAGGCTGTCAATCTGGGGGCCCCTCACTTGTGGATCAATAGCTGAGTAGTCACCCAGGCTACATGTTATCTTAGAAAAAGGTGGGTTCTTTTTTTCTCTCTACCCACTGCCTGAGGCCCAGCCCTGGAGACCAGCCCCGGGAACAAAGCTGCTAGCCCGGCCAACATCCCACAAACTGGACCTCCGGCTGAGGAGCCCCAGACAGACAGGAGTCTCCAACCCTCCAACCCCAGGAACCTCCCTGGATGGCGCGGGCTGGCACCCGGCAAGTTGCGATGCACACTCACACCCTGCCCCAGCCTAGACACCAGGACCGCCATGATTCCGGGCTTCCGAGGACCCACACGGGGCCTAGGACCCAGGCCCGGATCCTCCATCTCTGGCCTCCCGGCACCAGATGGCCCAAATCCAGGGTCACACTGACTGGAAGGGTCAGCCACATGCCAGGCTGAGCAGCAAGCACTCCCATCGCATGGATGTGACTGAGGGAGCCCCATGGTTCTCACGAAGAGATCCTGAGGCCCTGGCTCTCCCAGAAGGCGGCGGTGTCCAGGCCCACGTCGAGGCCAGCCACTTCCCAGCCCAGACGCTGCCCCCTTGGGCTGCCCCCAGCCCCAGCGTGCTGACACAGGGAGCCTGCTGGGGCGAGGCGGGCAGCCTTGGCTGAAGCAGGAGTGTGTACATTCCCAAATCATGCAGCCTTCACCCTAGGTCTGTCCAAAGAGACCCAGACCCCCAGGCACCTGGCCCCTCAGCGGAGGCTCCAACGTGGGACTGCAGGCTGAGCCCACTGTTCCACCTGCGGGCCCCTCCCAGCCCCAGCCGCGCCCACTGACCTGGGAGAAGGCGGGCACGGCCACACTGTAGGGCCTCTGCTTGAAGCCGCTGGCCGTCTGGGCGGGGAAGGCCCGGGAGGCGGCGCCGTAATCGGGGGGCGGGATGGCCAGGTCGTCCTTGTCCAGGAGGTTGCCCGTGCTGCTGCTCTTCCCTTGCTGCAGGCTGTAGGGACAGGGACTCAGAGGCGGCCCAACAGGCCAGACACCCCCAACACGCCCCACAACCCTGTGGCTCCCTGGACTGCCCACCCTCACCTACCCCACGCCACATGCGGGGAGGCTGCTCTCAGGCCAAGGCTGCAGCCCTGGGGACCATGGGCCGGGCCAGTCTGGCCTCCCTCCCTCCTCCTGACTTGAAGCTGAGCCGGGAGGACTCCAGAGGGGCTGGGCTGCCACAGCAACCCCCGACTCTCCCAGCAGCCATGTACCCCACTTTCAGCTGCGATTCTCTGAAGGCTGGGAGAAGCTGGAGGACCTGGGACAGCCAGGTCCTTGCACACCTGGCCCCCAGGGGCTGCCCCCATAGCACCTGCTGCCTGCACTGGTGTCCCCACGGCTCTCGGGCCCCACCGCACAGGGCACCACCATGCCTCCACCCTGAAGGCCTCAAGCGTCCAGCTCTCAGGGCCACTGGGGATGGCCCTGCGGTAGCAGACAAGGAGCCGGAAGCCCAGTCGAGCAATCCAAGCCCAGGGACCTGGTGTCATCACAGCCCCTCTCCCAAGCTGGGATCTTACACTCCCGTTGGGCCCAGCGCTCACCTCATGTGCAGCCTGTCACTGCCGTCGCTGTCCAAGACCCGGGTGTAGGAGAAGGGAAACCAGCCCCGCCTGGAAGAGAGGCCCCAGGTAAGAGCCATGCTCAGCCCAGAGGCTCCCCATCCCCCATCGACCACCATCCAAGCACAAGTCCCTCTAGCTCCCCAGCATGGCTTCGAGGCTGTCTCTGGAGGAAAAGACAGTGCTCCAGGGAGACCAAGACTGCAGCCCGCTCCCACTGTGTGCTCAGCCTCAAGGGCAAGGTGGCCCGGGCTGTCCTCAACCTGGTGGGAGCTGCCGGCCCCACCAGACCCAATTGCAAGGCCTCAGAGCCCAAGCAGAGCAGTTGCTCTTGCCTCGCAGCCCCAGTGCCATGCTAAGCCACAGATGGCACCCAGATTGGAGTGGCCACTGGAAGAAAGATGGAGCAGCCTCCTGGGAGACCCCCTGCCCTCGGCCCCCTCCCCAGAGTGGTGGCTGCCAGGCCAAGCTTAGGAAGGCACAAATGTCAGGGCCTTTTCCCATCTTGCCAAGAGACACATCCGCACAAACACGGCCCTGGGAACGCAGCCCCCAGGTCCAGCGAGGGTGGCACCCTGGCCCAGCCTCTCTGCAACAGCATTCAGTAAACTGGGGAGGTGTGGCCCATCTGACTCCATAGGTGACTTCTAGAACTCCAAACTGGGAGAGCCCATCTGGCATGTGGCAGAGCTGAAAGCCAGAGAAAGCCTGCGGTCTCAGCATGGCCAAGCCCTGCTCTGCACCTGCAAACTGTGGGAAATGATGCCCACCACAGGGCTTCGGCTGGATGTGCTGAGTGTGTACATGTGTGGGACACCACCCTGCGCCAATCTGAGTGGCACAGGGAGGTGATGGAGCAAGGAGGTCACTAGACTGTGGGGAAAGACCCCTGCCGTGGGGGGAGACAACCACCATGGGGGGGAGATCCCAGCCACCAGCCACGGGGGAAGACAACCACCATGGGGGGAGACCCCAGCCGTAGGGAACGACCCCTGCCGTTGTGGGAGATCCCTGCCATTGGGGGAGACCCCTGCCGTGGGGGGAGACCCCCCCTGTAGGGGAAGACCCCTGCAGGGAGGTGGTTGGGGTGAAGACCCCTGCCAGGGGAGAAGACGCCTGTTAGTGGCAAAGACCCCAGGTCACGCTTGCTCTTACTGCCCAGGTCTTCTACGGCGAGGACCCGCAGCCTGCACAGTCAGTCTAAACACAAGGTCCCAGTGCATCTGAGTGTTGCTGCCCCACACACTTGCTGCAGGCAGCGGCTGCCTGGAGCCCGCCCCCGAGGGACACTCACATCTTGGTCTTCTCGCTCTCTCCGTAGTGCCAGCCGTCACGGGCCTCAGGCACCAGCAGGGTAATGAGGTCGCCCTCCTTGAAGCTCAGAAGAGTGCTGTTGTCCCCGGCAGCGTGGGAGAAGATGGCCTTCACCCGCATGCGGCCGTTGCGCTCCAGGCCGGCCGCCATGGAGCTCGAGCGAGGCAGAGTCTTGTTCTCGGCTGCTGGGACAAGGGACAGGTAAGGGGACTGCCCCCGGCTGGCTGGGCAGCAAAGCCCAGGGAGCCTGGTTGAGGTGCTGAGAGCACAGCCGCCTGCACCCCAGGTGGGCAAGTGGGCTAAGCTCCCCGGAGCAGCAGCTGCCTGCTCCCAAGTGGCTCCCGCCTGCATGGGCCTAACCCTGTACCCCACTCACACCCCCACTGAGCACCAGAGGCTTGACAGGTGGGAGCTGGATGCTGGGCAGGCACACGTGTGTACCACATGCATGTAGGCACACATGGTCACACACTTGTGAGCCTCGGGGTCTCCCAGGCCCCTATTCAGGGGTGTGACGTGACTGTAGGGTCTGGGGAGGCACGTCCAGGGACCCCAGCCCAACACCCCAGCGGAGCCCTTACTGGTGGCATAGCTGTTTTTTGGGGTCACGCTCTTGCGCACGGGGAGTGTGTTGGAGTAGGAGTCGCTGAGCTTGCTCTGAGACTGTGGAGGAGACAGGGATTTGGGCTGGGCAGCCTTGCGGTCAGCCCACGGGCTGTAGTCCTCGCTGTCCGGGCCTGCGACGCCGTTCATGATGGGTGTGCTCTCCTGGGCAGACATCCGCTGCAGGGAAGGGGGCAGAGCAGGCTGTTGCTGGAGCCCACCCCAGGCAAGGCCAGGGGGAAACAAAACCCTCCACCCCCTTAGCAGGGGCCCTTGGGCTCTGCACCCTGGCCGCCCCCCACCCTGACAACAAGCTGCCCTCCCACCCACACCCGTGAAGCTTTCCAGAGGCCACAGACTCACCCCCACAAACGGTGCCAGCTCAGGGGGCACCGGCAGGGGCTTGGCCCCCGGAATGGGGTCCGAAATGACCAGGTTGGACTTGGAGGCCGACAGGGTGCTAGGGAGGGTGGCGCCATTGCTGGCCACCTGCTGCATCAGCTGCACGGCGCGCTCCGGGATCTTGCTGGGGTCGGCACAGGCCTGTTGCCACAGCGGCAGCTTCTGCGCCAGCAGTTCCTTGCCCTGAAGTGGAGGAAGCAGGAAGGGAGGGGTCATGGCTGGCTCAGGCTCCTGCAGCCAGGCACAGCCCTGAGGGCCCTCCCTGAGCACCCTCTGGGGCTGGAGGCTGCTCTTCACCAGGTAGTGCCTCTCAATGAGACAGGCCACCCATAAGCCTCTGACCCCAACCCACAGAAAGGGCTGCTGGAAAAGGGCCTGGGATGCGACCACAAGCCGTGCAGTCGGGGGACCTCCAGGGATGAGAGCAAACCCAGGCCCAACCCCTGTGGGGCCCATCAGGGCCTGGAGGAAGGAGGAATGGACAGGGGCGCACAAGATGAAACGCCGGTGAGCAAATCCCAGAGTGCTAGGAAGGCGTCCCGGGTGGCCGGGGGAGGGGGCAGTGCTGCCCAGTGGGGGTCAGGCCTGGCTGCTGAGGGCAGGAAGGCAGCCCCGTCGGATACACTGAGGCACACTGCTCCATCCACTGCCCTTGGGCCCAAAAGCCCGCTCTCCCTCGGGCATATTCTGCAGCCTGCTGGGCACAGACCAGCTGAGCAGAGTGGGGACAGAGGAGGAGGAAGCCACAGGCATGGAGAAAGGTGCTGGGATTGGGGGCCAGCCACGCCTAGGTCCTGGGAGCTAATGAAGTAGCTCCTGCCCCTCCTGGCCACTTGGCCTAAGCAGGCTGCAGGGCCTGGATTCCCGGGACCCCCAGACCCTTAAGCCATGGGCCAGAACTGCTGTGTCTCTGGCACCTCTAGGGGCCTCTCCGGCTTTCACTGCTCCCCCCACTCATTCCTGTTCCCTTCTACACGTGGCTGGGCACCCACGTTGGGGACCACGGAGGGTGCCCAGAAGGACGACAGCCCTTTTGAGCAAGTCCTCCCCACGCCACCCCCACCCCTCTGCTGCTGGCTTAGACCAGGGGTCAGCAAACCACAGCCCGAGGGCTGGCCGCCTGTTTTGTCAACAAAGTTTTATTGGAACACAGCTGTGCATCTATTTGTGAATCATTCATTCCTGGCTGCCCTCACATTGCAGTAACAGAGCTGGAAACTGCATGGCCCACAGAGCCAAAAGCACAAACTTTGTGGCCATTTAGAACGTCTGCCGAGCCCTGACTTAGATCAGTGGTAGAGGAGTGAGTCTTGGGTGGCGCGGAGAGGCCAGCAGGGACCAGGACTAGGGGAGATGGCCGGGGGACACCGACCTCACAACAGCAGGCCCTGACGCAGCGGCCACAAACCAGCGTCACACCCCCACCCTGAGAGCCCCAAGGGAGGCCCAAACCCAAGCACCAGGGAGCTACTACGAACTGCCCTGGGAGGAGGCTGCCCTCACACCCTGGCCCCCAGCCCAGAGGCTTGTCCAAGTGGGTCTGTGGGACACGGGCCTCTTCCACACACGCCCGGGGGCCCACGAGCCCAGGACCTCAGCTGTTGCCACCGCACAGGCACATCCCGCAACCCCTCCTGGGAGACAACGGCACCTGTGGCAAGCAGCCCGGCTTCCCCGCCCTCCACCCCTGCAGGCAGCACCCCAGCCACTGACAGCCCCGCTCTTGCTCCCTGGCCCTGTCACGGGGCCTGGCCCCCGCCAGAGGGCGAAGACGCCCGTCACTGTCCTGGGTCTAGCAGGTGGGAGGCCTGTGCTCCACAGCGCTCCCTGCCTGGCAGCTAGGGCAGCACAGCCTGTCACCTATGAGTCCTCCAGTGGCGAGGTTGCCTCCAGGGGTCACAGGTGCTGCTGCTGTCCTTGCCTGCACCTGCCCACAGCGCCCAGCAGGCCCAGGCCGGCAGGAGGGGCCTCTCCAGGGAGGGAAGAGCACTTGTCTCCTGGCTGTCCCCAGGCTGTGAGGACTGGAGCACTGGTTCCGTATCACGTGTGTGTGTGTGTGCGTGCGTGCACGCACGCACACATACATGAGCGTGATGGGTGGGGGGAACAAGTGTCAAGGTATAGCCCGTGGATTCCTGGGACTCTTTATTTTAGAAAGACATGACCAGGGCCTCCCCGGTGGGCTTGGTTCCTGAACTACATCTTCTAAACTCTTGAAATGTTCCAGAATGTTCCAGGGGACACATCTGATCCCATCCCAACTCCTACCCCTGGACTATGGGTGAACAGGGGCCTGCTGGCCCTGCCTGTTCCCTGTGGGGAGTCTGGCCTCTGGGCCTTGCCTGCTCTGGGGGCTAAGTCAGCCTCCTAGGAGGGGATCCCGTTGCTCGCATGGGGGCTCAGGACATCCGTGGAGGGGGCTGCTGCAGCCCATCCCTGAGGAGCTCGCTCCTGCTTTAGCAGGGCCAGGCTTGGTCCTGGGACATGGTGGATCCCAGGGCGGGATTCCCCGACAAGGAACGACCAGGCTGGGGATGCCGGGAACACAGGGCCGCAGGCCTGTGCCGGGGTACGCCTAGCGGGAAACACAGGGCCAAGAGTCTACCGGCCCAAGGAGGGGCCCTCAACAGACGACGGGCAGAGGGGTCTCTCAGAGGTCACGAGGGCAGCAGCAGCATGTGGCCACCACCCAGGGCCCCACCTGGGACCCCAGTGGCTCAGGGGTGCAGGCAGAGGTGGTAGAGGCGCAGGTCACCAAGAGCCTGGGAGCCAGGGGAGGACCCTGTGACCAGGTGTGAGTCCCAGGGAGGCCCCTCAGGAGCAGCGTGGGACGGACGGGGGGGCTACCTGAGAGCCAGGCAGGGTCCCTGGCTGCCCAGGAAGCAAAGAGATAGGGCAGGTTCGGGTTGGGTGAGGGGTGGCAGGTCCACGTAGGACAGCTGAGCTGTGGCAGCTGCTGGACCTAGGACTGGTGTCACAGTTGTCTTGGGTGGCCTAGGGGCCCAGTGGCACAGTGGTCTTGGGGGGCTGGGGACCCAGGCTCGGGGCTGGGAGTCCTCAGCACCTCGGGTGAGCAGAGCCATGAGCTCAGAGGCTGTACCCCAGGACTGTGGATAGAGGGGCCACAGGAGGAGCAAGTGAAGACACTGAGGCCACCCACCAGGCGCCCCACCGGGACTCCTGCACCCAGCATGACCATCCCCTGCCTGGCGTCAGCCTGCACCTCCCCAGGACATGGCTGTGGCAGAAGAGCCAAGAACATTCTAGAAGAATGTTCTAGAAGGCCTTGAAAGCCCATCAGACTCTCCCTGGTTGCAGGTGGCAATTTCTAATGCGAGTCTTCAAAATGCCTGCACCCTGTGACCTGGTAATTCTCCTAGAACTTCATCCCCAAGAAAACCCGAAATAAAAGAGAGTTCGAGCCTGGACACCGCCCCGGTGTGTTCACGGGGCTGGGGCTGCGGCAGGGGCCTGGGTCATCTCTGCCAGCGAGGCCCAGCGCCGGCACAGCGCAGCCCCCAGCTGCCTCACCTTGGAGTGGTAGGCCGCGGAGTTCTTGGCCACGGCGCACTGCTTCTCCACCAGGAAGCAGAAACGCCTGCGCTCCTCTGTCAGTGCGGTCTTGTAGCCATCGGACACGTAATTCTCCAGCTCGCCCTGCTTGTTGCTGATGGCGTCGATGTACTATGGAGGGAAAGGGAGAAAGGCTCAGCCAGCGGCGGAAGGACGTCTGTCAGGACCGGTTTGGGGCAGCCCCACGGACTCAGTCAAAGGACATGTCTCATTCGTGCAGAGCAGCTGGAAACAAAACAGCATCTGTGGCCACTCAGGAGACAACCGCACCCCCAGGAGGCTTCAGCTGCCCTGGGACCACTCAGGAGACGCCCGATGGCCACATCCCCGGAAGGCTTCACTGCCCCAGGACCACTCTTGGTGAGTGGAGGGTGCTGCCTCCAGCGGGATGCTCTGGCAGGGGGCCGGCCTCACCTCCTCAGGGCTCCCGCTGTGGGGTGGGGTCGTGTGCACCTCCCTGTGGCCAAGGCACAGAAGCCTGGGTGTGGATACGCCCCAGCTCCATGGTCCCCAGGACAGCTTCTTGGTCTTCCCCTATTGCCCGGAGAACTCTCACGTGTGCCTCTGCCTCCAGGGCCCCCTCCATCTCAGCCATCTCAGCCCCAGCACGAAAGGCAGGAGAGCTGGAGTCCAGGACACTGGCCAAGGACCCCAGCGAAGCCCTCTCCTGCAGAGGGGACTCCAGGCGCATGTCATCTCCTCTCCCACCCGGCTTGGGCTCTGAATGACCGGGAGCAGGACGCTAAGACATCTGGCCGACTGGTTTCCGGATGAGCGCACACCAAGGGAGAACGTGAGAAGGAAGTAAGTTCACGGGGAGGATCAGACAAGAGGTCACTGAATGGAGACTAGGAGCCCAGAAAGCAAGACCAGCGTCCACGGGGACAGCAAGGTCAGATCCACAGGCCACGCCTTTCAGAACAGGGTGTGTCCAGGTGAGGGGCCAGCACAGAACCAGGAATGAGGAGTAGGCCTGATTGCTGCCCTTCCACCTTGGAGCTGCTCGAGTGCCCACCTGGGTGTCCCCGTGGGATGGGGGGACACGGAGAATGCGTCCCGGACAAATGCGGAAGCTTTGGAAACCCCCTCAGCCCTGGCAGGTGCTCTTGGGCACAGGAAAGACAGGTAGTCAAGTCAGACCCTAGAACCAGGGGCAGCCAACAGGCGGTCCCCACCCTGACCCGGCGGTCAGCCCCTCTGCAGCCCTTGCAGCTGTGGCCCTGGCTCTCACCATGGTGGCTGTCAGGTCTTGGCCACTCTGTGCTTCTTGGTGGACACACAGTCCTCCCAGAAAGGGTTCCAGCCAAAACGACAGAAACTCCTCCAGCCAAAATGATTTCTCCAAAAGGAAAACTGAGTCTCAACCTGATACAACCTCCAGATCCAGCTACTGATTCTGAACACACCAGGACGGGGGGTACCAGAGCTTCAGTTTGGGAAGATGGAAAGTTCTGGAGATGGATGGCGATGATCACACAACCACATGAATGTACTAATGCCGCTGAACTGTGCACTTAAAAATAGTTACCGTGGTCAACTGTATTAGTTACGTATATTTTATCACAATTTAAAAAACTCTTTAAAAGAAGTAGTGCAAGCAAAACCAGACCAAGAGACTGTAGCTGAGCCCAGGCCTCTCCAACGTGAGCCTCAGGAGGAAACTGGAGAGGGGGAGTTTGGGGGAGAGAGGGGGGAAGAAGCTGAGGGCGGCCGCTGCCTCCCAGGCCCCGGACCATGCTCCCATCCTGGGCAGAGGCGCCTCCCAGCCTGCCCATGGGTACAGGGCTTGCTGTATGACTCACCTGGCCAACAGGGCTGTGCGTGGAAGTGACAGGCCCAAACCCCAGGGCTCTCTGCCTCTGTCCCTCCGGGAGAAGCATGCCTCCCCACCCCCCGCCGGCCCCTCCATGACCCCAGCTGGCGGATCATGTGCCTGAGGTCTGGGGCAGTGCGTGACACCACAGCCCTATGGCACAGATGACACCCGGCACCCGGGGTTCCCGATTCCAGAACCCCAGCCTGACAGTGGGAGGGCTCGACTGGGACCCTGGATGTCAACCACTGTCTGGTTTTGTAGGCTGGAAACTTTCCGTCCCAAAACGCTGATGAGGCTGTGGGTGGCTGGTGAGGGCGAGGGAGGAGCACCCAAGGCACAGACCCTGTCCCCAGGGACACCCCCAGGCCCCTCCTGGGTGGCCGCAGGGGGCTAGCTGCTTTAGCAGGGAGCCAGCTTCTCCTCTGCCAGGAAGGTCTTTCCAGCTCTCCTCTGTGTCGCCTCTCCTCCTGTGCCTACCTGCCTCGGGCTGAGCCCCTACCGGCCTAAGGCAGACCCTCCACAGCAGGACTCAGACCCCCTGTCCACCGGGATCGCCCGTCAAGGAGTGGTCAGTTCAGAATCGGCTCTTAAGAAGATGCGGCCTCCGCAAGGGGGCGGCCTCCCCCGCCTGACTCAGCCTCTCGGCCGCCCCGCCTACAGCTCTGACTCAGCGTGGGTGGGCAGCGCTGGGCCGGGTGGGTGGCGGGGAGGGGAGCGGAGCAGCCTGTTCCCTCGCTGCCTACCCCCGCAAGCCTCCACTACAGGGGTGAGAACCAGCCTGGCGGGGTGTGGGTCAGTCCCAGCACTACCACCGGCTCTGCCTGCTCGCCAGTGTGAGCAGACCATGCTGTCCCCACGACCAGAGCCTGCCCAGCCACATCCCCCAACACGGAGCCTGGCGCTCCCCTGCCCTTGCAGCTCACCTTGCTTTCCCACACTAAACCCCACCTGCCCCTCAAAACAACAGGCTTGCTACTCCTATCCCCAATAGGCCTTGACCCTCCAGAGGCGCTGCAGGACCTGGCCACACGGTCACCCAAAGGGGACCTGAGATGGCATTTGGGAAGTGAGAAGTTTGATCACAGGTGAGAGGCCCTGCAAGGCAGCCTTAAGCAGACTTTCCAGCAAGCTCTGCTCCACGCTGAGGCCTCTGCCGCCAACCCCTCCTCTCCTTTCTCCTTCTCCTCCTCCTTCTCCACTTTCTCCTCCTCCTCCTCTACTTTCTCCTCCTCCTCCTCCACTTTCTCCTCCTCCTCCTCCACTTTCTCCTCCTCCTCCTCCTCCACTTTCTCCTCCTCCTCCTCCTCCTCCACTTTCTCCTCCTCCTCCTCCTCCTCCACTTTCTCCTCCTCCTCCTCCTCCTCCACTTTCTCCTCCTCCTCCTCCTCCTCCACTTTCTCCTCCTCCTCCACTTTCTCCTCCTCCTCCACTTCCTCCTCCACTTTCTCCTCCTCCTCCTCCTCCACTTTCTCCTCCTCCGCCTCCACTTTCTCCTCCTCCGCCTCCACTTTCTCCTCCTCTTCCTCCGCCTCCACTTTCTCCTCCTCCTCCTCCGCCTCCACTTTCTCCTCCTCCTCCTCCTCCTCCACTTTCTCCTCCTCCTCCTCCACTTTCTCCTCCTCCTCCTCCACTTTCTCCTCCTCCTCTACTTTCTCTTCCTCCTCCACTTTCTCCTCCTCCTCCTCCTGCACTTTCTCCTCCTCCTCCTCCACTTTCTCCTCCTCCACAGCTGGTGCACGAAGTACTTTTCCTCTGGTTACGCAACATGCACCTACCAGGGCTTCCTGCTCCTGCTCCCAAGAACCTCCAGTAACCTCTGAAGCTCCTTCTCCAGGAAGGGGCGGAGTGGGGCAGCCAGATTCGGGGGTACCCTGGGGCCTGGGTAGGGCATGATGGCCGTGGCCAGGACGCCACACTGCAGCCATGGAGGAGGACACCTGAGCCTGCTGTGCTCCAGCCTCAGCCTGGCTGCTGGACTCCTTTCCCGACCTTCAAGATCAAAGGGACTGGGTGGGGAGGGCGTGCTCCGTGAAACAGGTGGGCTTGTGCACAGAGGGGCCTGGAGATGAGCACCCACCCATGCCCCTGCAACACCACTCAGAGCAACACCCAGGCCTGTTCCAAGGCTGCCTGCAGGGTCCTGCCCGCTCCTCCTCCAGGGAATGCCAGGGATGCTGGGGTGCGCCTCCAGGTTCTGAGTGGCCTGTGATGGAGGTGCCTGCTTTGGATCCTGACCTCATGCACAGGAGACAGCTATTTGATGCCCAGAACCCCTTAAGTGGGGCAGCCTCAGGAATGTATGTGAGGTTCCATGGAGAAACTCCCAACGCACCCCATCATGAGGATTCTGTGCCCTCCCTGGGGACTTTTCTAGCGGTGGCCGGCCCGGAGAGCATGGTGGGCAGAGAGCTCAGGGCCAGAGAGCACTCAGCAGGAGATCCGACACCCGGCAAAAGAAACTGAGGCACTGAGAGAAGGCAGGCCCGGGGGGCTGCCCAGAGCCACGGCCTCCACGCGTGTTGCTGTTTAAACAGGACTGGGGGGAAGAGAAGGTGCTGCTTGGAGCGGTCAACCCAGGACAGCAGCGTAAACTAGGCTGCAGGGCCCCCTGGGTCTCCTCACCCTGAGAACGGCACCTTCCAAACTGAGGCCCCAGGAGCCGCTCCAGCTGCCCACCCTACAGGCGGTTTCTGGGTTTCCAGGCTACAGTACTTTCTCACGCTCATGCTCGGTCCCCTGGGGGAGAGTACAGCCAGGGCCACTGGCCTCATTAGCCGGGTACGGCAGCCTCCCTGGCCGGAGAGAGAGTTGGTGTTTTATTTTTAAGGCTTCCACTTACTCAAAGGAGCCCCGTAAATGGCTGGGAGTGGCACACAGGTCACAAGAGAAACCCACGGGAAGTCGGGGGAGAGACAAAGTACGGCTGCACGGTGCTCTGGCGGGGCCCCTCCAAATCCTGGGGACAGGGAGGAGCGATGTTCCCAGAGCTGCAAGGCAGCTCCCGAGGGACATCCTGAGGGACAGGAGCTGACACCTCCTGCCTCGGAGCCCCCACATGAGCATCCGGCTATGGCGGAGCCTGAGTCAGCGCGTGACATGCGGCTGCCACTCTGTCTAGGAACGACAGCTGCCTCTCCTCACCTCCTTTTCCAGGACACTAACTCCTCATACAGAGAGACCATGACAGTGCAGGGCAGATCCTGGAAATCTAGGCCAGGGAGGAGCTTCACCACACAAGGGGCCGGTGCGGGGACGGGGAGGAGAGGAGGTGGCAGCCAGCGCTGCAGGGCCCGGCCAACTCTGACCTGCTGTTGGACGGGGATGACTTATATGGGGCACGTCCGAGCTGTGTGGAAAGTGCAGAGGACAGAGCACGGTCTGGTCTGCACCTCCAACCTGGCAGCCGGCCATTACAACGGCCCTGAGCCTGCCCCATGGGCAGGCAG
The DNA here is from genome assembly GCF_028878055.3 of Symphalangus syndactylus. NCBI lineage: Eukaryota > Metazoa > Chordata > Mammalia > Primates > Hylobatidae > Symphalangus > Symphalangus syndactylus. The sequence goes on along the minus strand of NC_072436.2, from coordinate 15,107,526 downwards.
TCCCAGCGGCTGGCCCCCTCCAGTCCCCGCCCGCCGCTGAGCCACCGGCTGCGTGCTTAGCTGGGTGCCATGGTGACAGCACTATGGAAACACCCAGCTGAAAGCATTTAAGACTCACAAAACGCTCCCACTTAGTCACCCTGGGCTGAACAGCCCCGTGATCAGAGAAGACAAAAGTGATCAGAACACATCTCTCCTCTCCACAGCATGCAGTGACTCAGAGTGGGGGAGGGGCATTCCAGAAAAAACCAAGGCGGCTTTGGTTTACCTCATCCGCCAAGGCTGCTGCAGCTTTCCCACGTTCCTTAAAAATTGCATGCGGCGCCCCCAGATCCCCTGCAGCATATGAATGAGAACGTAATTCTTGGCCTTCAGCTGTCACCATGGGTAACACTTACTCGAAAGGATGTGGCTGCGGACCGGTCAGCTGTGGTGTGTGGGGTGAGAATCAGGTGCCCCAAGTAGCACATGGTCACCGGCCACCTGCAGGCTGCAGCCAGTGGCTGCTCCAAAACCCACTGACCAGGCCTCCTAGGCTGATGGGCACGGTACCCAGGCAGAGGAGGGAGGGCGGCGTGGCAGGTGGTTAAGGAGACGGGAGGACCCTTAAATCTCAGGCTGAACACACGTGCTCTGAGCAAGACCCGGGCTGGGCTGAGCAGAGGGTGAACCGCACCCTCTGGCCCCAGTGGCAGGTGGAAGAGCTGGTCATTCCACTCCCCGAGGAAGGCATTACAGGAAGATCCTCAGGAAGGGAACAGAGCCACTTTGGCAGGATCAGGGATCCATGAGCCCTGAGGGTCCCCATTTTCCTGGGAAAAAGGCCCAGAGCTTTCGGCAGATTGGCAAAGGGTGCCCAGGAACAACAGGTCCCAACAGACCCACAGCTTGGTATTGGGATGGACAGTGTGGTGGGCACATGCCCGCGGGCACAGGAGACAGCAGGCTGCTTCTGTCCACACTGGCGGGCTAGACGCACAAACAGGCTGGAGGACCGCAGACCAAGCTGTCCCCAAGACCCAGCAAAGGGGTGGCCAGATACAGGAGAAGTGGGGGCTAAGATGCCCGAGTGGCCCAGCCCTGAGGCTTGGGGAAGCAGAGTGCCCTACCCCTGGCTGCCCCGGCCCCGGGGACACTGAGGGTCCCTGCGGATGCAGAAGGCCTGAGAGGGCTCCGTGGCTCCTGGCTCCTCACGCTCCTGCTTTTCCTGGTGGGGACCCCTCAGTGATGTTACTCCAGAGAAACAGCGCCACACGGCTGTCCTCACGGGGGGGCTGTCCACAGACAGCCTTTGGCCTGAAGAGCTTTGCGAAAACGAGGATGGGCTTCACCTCCCCTGCACGTCGCCAGACTCCACGCTGGCGATCACCGGCCCTGCTATTATCTTCTCTGAAGATCTGAACGAGGGTGCTTTGTCTCTGCTGTGTTAATTATACACCCCTTTAAATAGCACGCATCTCTCCCCTTTCTCAGACCTCAATCCAGGCTATAGGCCTGGCACACCCAGAGACGGGGCAGTCGGAGGGGGGATCCTGGGGGCACCAATGCTCCGCACCGGCCCCCTGCATTACAGTGAGCAGAGCACCAGTGCCGCTTCCCAGGACCCCCACGATGATCCTGCGGGTGCTACAGAGCCCCCATGGTCTCTGGGAGGCAGTACCCCCAGGAATGCAGGGCCATCTCTCCCTCCTCACTCATGACCGGCCAGCAAGGGCTGCACCTGCCTCACCTGCCTCCTCCATCATCTCAGAAAGGGAACAGGGGAAGGTGACCCAGCAGAAACCCTGGCTCTCCTTGTAGCCCCGGGCATCTCTGTCCAGAAAAGCCCCAGGAGGTGGTGAGTGGACAGGGCAGCGCTGCCCCCCTCTGCAGCAGCAGTTTCAGGCCGCTGAGGAAGCCTCCAGAGCTGGCTGAGCAGGGTTGTCCCAGGGCCAGCGGGTCAAGCCCATGCCCAGTGCGATTCGGAGCAGGGGCCTGGCCTGCCCCACACCACTCCCAGCCTGAGCACCGACTTTTGAGGCCCCAACACTGCTCGGGTCTCGGCTGCCCCATCCTCAGTGCACACGGGTTAGGAAGGACAAGTTGCATCCAGTGGGCTGGGGCTCCCCCCCCACACTCAGGTCCTCGTGCCCACAGCCCAGCCCAGGCAGTGGGTGGGCCACTCCCCTCCCACCCTGGGTTAAAGATGCAGGATGGGGCATGTGGACACGTCCCCTGGGCCCTGCTCCCTGCCCCCGAGGGGTGGGCACAGGCTGGGCTCTGCTCTCAGCCCCATTCCGGGCCCTGTGGACACGGCCACACCCCGCTGTTCTAAGGAGGAGCTGGACCAGGCTGTGACCACGCCTGGCAGACACACTGATAAACCCACAGAGAAGGTGTCCTCTGCCCCAGTGTGTCCACCATGCCTCGTGTGGTGTGGAGAATATTCCCTCCACGCGGATGGGCACGTCTGTCAGCATCTGGCCCAGCAAACGTGACAATGACCACAGTCCTGGGGAGTGAAGGTGCCGCTGCCCAAGGCTGCCAGGGCGGTGCTCCAGGCCGTGCCCCCTTACATAAAGCTCTCCCGTCCTAGTTAACAAAACGCCCCAAATGCTTCCTAACTCCAGTGCCCTGACCTATAACTAAAATTACTTCTTTTCATGGAAATCCCAAAACACCATCTCAATTACAAGCAGTTCCTGAACAACGGGAGGCCCCCCGGCCCAGCCCCGCTCAAGGGCACCCTGGCAGGCAGGCAGAGAAACCCACTCTGCCTGCCTCTCTGGGGCAGGGCCTGGCCAACCTCAAGCCCACCCCTCCCTGTAGCCCCACCTCTGCCCCCAGGGCCTGTGTGGTGTATCCCTGGTTCAACTCAGGCTGCAGGCCTGGCCACTGCCACATAATGAGTCTGGCAGTGCGCATCGGGGGCCTCAGCCTCATGGGCACCCTGGAGCATAAAGCTGCCCCTCACACGTGCCGTGGGCCCAGCCTTGCTGCCCGGCAGCCTCACAGCTCCCAGGAGCCTGGCGCTCCGCACACATGCAGCTCAGGTGGGGTGCAGCTGGCGCCAGGTTTCTGAGCCCACCAGGGACCCCAGCAATCACTTCGAGACACCCAGCTCTTGGGTCGCCAAGGGAACCCACATCTGACAATGACACAGCACACTACACCCCCAAAGACCAGAGTCAGGCACCAGCCACCACCTCCCCTTCATCAGTGGCAGCTGAGGTGGGGGGCCCTGTGGACGGGAGCGCCCGTCCAGCCCACGGAGCTCCCTAAACAGCCTCCACCCACATGCACTGCCCACTCGGCTGCACCACCGGCCAGGCCCCGGCCAGCTCTAGGCTGCCAGGTGAGGGACATGCAGGGCCAGAGACCCCGGGGGCACTAAAGAGTCTCCAAGGGAAAGGCCTCTGTGGCAGGGGCAGCTTGGGAACCGCAGGGAGGCCTCTGCTTCTCTCTGTACATACTCCTGGATGGACACTGGCTTCAGGCCACCCTTCCATGGGGTCACTTCCACTTCCGGCAGTCCAGCTGCCCCCTCCTGCCCGCTCAAGAAAGCAGCCCCAGGAGCCCGAATGGGCCAGACTCCTGTCCCGCACCCCAACGGCGTGTGGACACATCTGCCTTTCTCAGGGTCTTCAGGACAGGGGACAACTGCTACGGTCGCCAGTGACCCCACAGGGCACACACTAGAGGCAGCTGGAAGAGCTGGGGGCAGACAGGTCCAGGGACCGAGGCAGGGATCTCCAGGGTGGCACCATGAACTATACTCTCTGGGTAGACACCCCTGGGCTGCCCCCAGCGTGGGGTGCAGCTACTGGGCTGGTCTGTAGAACAGCTGGGAAGCAACCAACTGCTTTAGGAATGGAGAGGCCAGTGAAGAGGCCTCTGCTTCCCCCAAGAGTACTTCCAACAGGCTCTTTCCCTGTGACCACCAAGACCCTCGCTGACATCCTAAGCCCCAGGACAGTAGCCCCTGCAAGGCAAGCTAGGAGTGAGGGACAGCTAGGAGGCCTGTGGGGTGGGGTGGGGCGGGGCAACATAAGTGGGGGTGGGGTGCACTGGAGGGGCGGGGCCTCCTGCACCAAGGGGTGGGTCCACACAAGTGGGGGTGGGTCCACATGAATGAGGGCGGGGTAGAGTGCACTGGAGGGGCGGGGCTGCACATGAGTAGGTAGGGCCAGCCAGCCCAGTTCCCCAGCCCAGGGTGCTTCCTCTCTTCAGAAGTGGAGAGGACATGCAACAGCTGGGCCCCCAGCGGCCACACCCTAAAGTAGAAGTCCAACAGAGCCCGCTGGCCGGGTTTGCAAAGGCAGTGGGAACCAGCAGGAACAGCCCTGGGTGGCAAGGGGCCTGGAGCAGTGGGGCCAGCAGCACATCCCAGCCAGACAGCCCGGCACTCACCCCAGGACTCACCCCAGGATGGTGGCCGCAGCCTCCCCGCAGCTGGGGGGGCGTACACAGCCACATACCAAGTGCCCCACCCCCTCAAACTCAGATGTGGGGCTGGGGATGCTGACGGCTCCCAGGCCTGGCCTCCTGGCCTTCCAGGCCACTGAGGAGCAGAAAGCACACCGGGGTGTGGCTCCCTCTATTTCCCACCCCAAAATGTTGTTTTGAAATCACTTAACACTTACTAGTTATCCACTGCCTGACCAGCTTGTGCTTGGGACCAAGTGGGACGCAGGAGAAATGAGACCTAGCCCTAGAGGGAACTTGGTGACTTGGGAAAAATCACAAAAATAAAACACCTGTGTGATTAAGAGCTGCAGCCCCGTCTCCCGTTAACTGAGGAAGGAGGTGGATGGGGGAGGAGCAGAGGCGGAGGTCGGTCCAGGAGAGCCCCCACACAGGCACTGTGAGAAGGTTGACATCAGCTTGTCCTGGCCCCACAGCCCTTCCCGTCAGTGCTCAGAAGAGGGAGAAAGGCAGGACATTCCCCCTCACAAATGGGGAAACTGAGGCTCAGAGAAGCTCCAGGGCTTGCTGTGGCTACGTGACCCATAAGGGACAGAGCCGGATCCATGCCTAAGCCTGACACCAGGGCCTTGAGGCTGTGCCCAGGTGGGGACAGGCCAGCCTGGGGCCACCCACAGGTCCCCTGGTGAGTGGGGCGGAGCAGCTGCAAGTTCTGGAGAAAGGACGCTGCTCAGCCAGGGCTGGGGAGCCACAGCAGGGCCCCTGGGACCTGGGAAGAAAGACCAGCACCACACATCTCCCAGGAGGGGCCCTGGGAGGCCGGGAAGATGAGGCTCGCCAAGCATCTCTGTACCGGGTGGCAGAGGCCTTTCCAAGGGGGCCACTGGGCCACCCTCACCTCACACCCACTGCAACCTCCATCTACCATGCGCTTCGGGGCCCTGCCTGCCCTCCCCGCCCACATGGCCCCTGCCCAGACCCACTCACAGGTGCTGGGGGGGACCATTTGCATCGGCAACTCGCAGCCACAGATAGGAATGCTGCCCTCATTCCTGACCCTGCCGGGCTCCTGGTTCTGGCCCAGCAGGACACAGACAGCCTGGAAGGCCACGACCCCCTCCCCCTCCCCCTGCCCAGGCCTGCCCTCCTGCGGACGAGGGGGGCTTCGTGACGACTGTGGCAGCCGTTGGGTGTCCCCCACCTGAGAAACAGGTGCTATGGCTTACTCCCAAAACTGGGTCACCTGGCTTACCATGAAAGGGCACTCAAGGGGCCCCAGGGTGAGCCCAGCCACCAGCCACCTTAGTTCTGTTGTCAAATGTTTCGCAGTCAGCGCCTGGGGCACCCACTGGCTGCCCCTTGCCCAGACCATGGACCACAGTGCTGAGGCAGGGCCGAGGCCCCTCGAGTCACTGCCAGGTCCAGCCCCCTGTGGCTGCGAATCAGGTGACCCTCGGGCCAGTCAACGCAAGGTCCACTGAGGCACTGGAGGTGGCTTGCAGCCCCCATGAGAACAGAAGGGACCTGCCTCCAGGGCCCCTGAGGCACCAACATGGTCCCCCAACAGACCCCAAGTGCCAGGACATGCAGCAAACAAACAGACCGGCCATCAGCAAGGAGAAGGTCCTCCAAAACCCCTGTGCAGGACGGGCTTGAGGAACTGAATGCGCACACACAGCCTTGGAATTAAATCCCACCACCTGGGGCCCACGGCAGAGCAACGTGGAGGGCAGGCGGAGGCCAGGTGTGTGGTCAGGGCCCTCTTCAAGAGGCCTGGCAGTGGGATGCAGGGCACCTGGAAACCAGGGAGCTGGTGCAGCAGGGCCAGAATGACTGTGTGGGGGCCTCAGGCCTCTGGCTCCAGCCTGCAAGGAGGGATGGAGAGTGGCTCCGAGAGCCCCCAGCCTCTGCCTCTGCCTGGCCCTATGCTATCCCGCCACCATCTCCAGCTCCCAGCGAGCTCAGCCGCAGGGCAGTACCGGCTGTGCCAGGGAGACGGCCCCGGCCCTGAGCAGGATGGAGCCTCCAGTACCCACACGATGGAACACGGTTTAGCCATGAAAAGGAAGAAAGGCTGACCCCTGACAGTAAGAGGGGAGGAGGCTGGTGCAGGCTACGGCACGATGAGCCTCGAGAACCCTCTGCACCACGTGAGCCACCAGGCACCAAAGGCCGGACACTGTGAGATTCCAGCTACGCAGAATGTCCAGAACAGCGAGTCTATGGACGCCAATGGCAGGCTGGTGACTGGTGGGGCCAGGGGCCCAGGAGTGACTGCTGATTGGAAAATGCTCTAAAACGGCCTGAGTGATGGATGCACAGCTGCAACCAGTCATAACCACTGGACTGTGCCCGTGAAATGGTGAACTGCTGGTGACGTGAATTATATCTCAATAAGGCTGTTAGCAAAAACCCACAGAGCCTTGAGGGGAGAAGGGAGCTCAAGCTCCTGGACCCCCAGCAGGCAGCTGAGCCCTCAGTGAGCTGGCCTCAGTATCCCCATCCCCAGAACACCAAGCGGGGGACGTTCCCAGGAAAGTCCCCTCTAAGACAAGCTCTCACACCTGGCCCGGGTGCTCAGGGCTGGCTCACACCTGCACTGCCCTGGCCTGCTCGGAGGCGGCTATGGCCCTCCAGGCCACAGGGGCACCGTCCGCTGCTTGTCTTCAGAAAGCAAAGCAGCACAACGTTCCACGGTGGGAAGAAAAAGAAAAAAAGACACAGTGTCTACCAACATATACCTATTTCTCCTCCTCAACTCCCTATGCCCACTGCTCAGGTTCTGTTCACAGAAACAGCTCGAGGACGGCTCGCTGCGGCAGCCTCAGGCAGGAATGCTAAGGCCACCATGACGGGCCCATCATAGAAAGACCCATGATCGCAGCTTACCCGGAGTGCAAAACGGAAAGGATCAAAAGACCCATCACAGCTTACCTGCAGTGAAAAACATGATCAAAACAAAGGCTGGGGACATGGGAAGAGGTGGCTGGAGAGGGCAGGGCACCCTAGAGAACAGCCTGAGTTTCGTCCCTGCAACCGTGCACCAACCGTGCCTGAGTGGGAGGCTGCAAACAGCAGCGGGCACCTGAGGGACTCCCAGCTCCCCCATATGGCTGTTCCCACAGACTCTCACTTATTCTTCTCATCCGTCCCTGGCCTAGTCCTGTCCTCTCCTTTGGGGCCGATCCTGCTCCACCAGGCGACCCCACACTGTAAATCTTCCGGCTTGGTCTGCAGAGTATAGGCAGACCTGCTTGGCTTCCCTGCAGTTAAGCAGGGAGTGGGGCACAGGCTCTGAGCAGGAAAAGGCCTCCCAGTCCCAAGGCGAGGCCACAGCCACTCAAGAGCACCCACATCCGGCACCAAGGAGACGGTGGCGCACACACACGCAGACACATGCACACGGGCAGGTGTGTGTGGGGCTTGCCAAGGCTTGAAAACCTGACTGCCAGCAGGAAGGGTGCGGCCTGGAGGCCCGGCTTCACCCACAGCCACACCTTGCCCACCCCAGGGTGCAGCCCAGAAGCTTCTACCTGGGTGACTGGCCAGGGGTTTTCCTGATGTTTCCTTTACATACGACTGGGCACCTTGTTTTGTGTTTCATTCTCTTCTGTATCACTATGACCCCAGCAAGTGGGCGAGGGGTTTCTGGATCTGGCCTGTGTCAGGTTCTGGTGTACACACATCAGGCCTCGCCTGTCATCGGCCAGGCCATCTAAAGTCCTAGCCCACGCAGCACGCAGCACCGGTGATGCTGGCGGGACGGCCAGAGAAACACCAAAGCCACTCCCTCGAGGAACCTGAAGTACCACCTGCCCTTGAGTGGCCAGCCCTGCAGGTGGAGGCCACGACCGCTTAGAGGAACAGACTGGGACCTGACTGCTGGGCAGGGATCGGGAGAACAGAGGTGGGAGGACTCCATTTGGGTTTCTGCTCCTTCAGCCAAGAACCTTTCAGTGACCCTGGGAGGCTGCAGAGAGCAGGACAGAGCCCCATAGGTGGAGCCGACCGTCCGCCAGCCTGAGGGCGTCGGGCCCACGGCTCCCGAGGTCTACCAGGGGCACACAGCCTGCCTCTGTCTGATCGCACCTGGGGGGCTGCTGTCCACTCCCTGTGGACGAGGGGGGCCGAGGGGTGAGCAGTCCCAAGGTGGCGGGAGAGGCGCCACAGTGGAGGTGGTGGGCCTACCTGCAGCTCCTTGTCCGAGTACTTCTGAGGATTCTTGCTGCCCTGGCTCTTCTTCCGAAGCTTCTTCAGCTCAGCCTGACACTTGTCCAGGGCGTCGCCTTTGCTCCTTTGCTCAGTCTGGTATTTCTTCAGCGCAGCCTGAGATTCAAACAATAAAACACAAAACCGAGGCCCATGAGCCCAACGCAACGGGGTCCCCTTGGCAGCCCTGCCACTCCCTTCCTGGCTCGCTCTCTGGCTGTGCACGCTCAGCTGCAAATCAGAGTTGGGGAGAGTGCAACCGAAGCCTCAGCCCGACCCCACCCAACCCCACGGCAGCTCTCCGGTCCCCCGAGATGAAAATCAGACTTGGAAAAAGTGGCCGAGGCCCACCCCTCCCGCCCACCACTGAGAGCCAGAGATGACCCTCAAACCCTCAAGCAGTGCCTCAGCCCCGAGCCTTCTTGCCAGTGGACAGGAGTGGCAGTGGGGCAGGACGGGCCAAGAGCCCAGGGAACTGCAGAGGCCAGAGAAGGAGCTCCTGCACTCCCGGGCAGCAGAGTCAGCCACCAGCTTCACCGCAAGCGGCCAAAGCTGGGGCATGGAACCGGGCACGTGGGGCGTCAGAGGCAACGAGTTCACCCACAGGTTGCATGTGGGGCACACCAGGGGCACTCGGTCCCAAATGGACAATAAAGTCAGAGCTGGGGCCCATGTGGACGGGGAGCTCGGGGAAGTGGGAAGCCTTTAGGCCGAGGGAAGGAATGGCAGGCGTTCGGGAGAGCTGGAGCCCAGGCATAGGGTCCCCGCAGGCACGGCCAGGGTGCACTTACACTCAGATACCTGGAGTCCAGCTCCACCTTCTGCTCCAGCTGCGTGAGCAGCTCGTTGTGAAAAGACTTCAGCTGGACATGGAGAGAAAACACATCGGCCGTCAGCTCCAACACATGGACCCGGAACAGGAGGCGGGGCAGGGCTAGAGCGGATGGTCATGAGACACCGGGTGTCCTGGCTGTGCAGGAGGAGCCCCCTCCCCGATTGATGAGCTGTGGCCCTGAATGGCCGGGTGCACCCTCTGGAGCCAGGGGGCGAGTGCTGAACAGGAGTCTGGAACGTCGGACAATCTTGCCTCCAATAGCCACAAGGGCTCTGCTTCCCACAAGGGAAACAAACGGCCATCCCCTCCTTCCTCTGCTGTCCCATGCTGGGGACCACTGCAACACAGGCTGAGAGGTCGCAGGGCCCATGGGCCTGAACTGACACCAGGGTCGGACCCCCAGCTTTAGACAGGATGCTGCAAACCAGCCGCCACCAACGTGCTCTGGTTGTGTGGGGTCTGCCTCTGCCTACAGTCGGAGAGGCCAGGGGAAGTCTGCCTTGCGGCCTTGTGAACCGCAGGAGTGGGGTCTGGCTGGAGCTGCGATCCGGACTCTCCCTGGAGCCCAGAGTGTCGTGGCTGGCCGTTGCGGCCAGTGAAGCATGTGGCCCCGGTCTGGCCTGTGCCCTTTTCTCCGACGTCCTCCTTCGAGTGTGACTTGTGTCCTGAGCCAGGGTCCCTCCCTGCCTCTGAGTGTGGCTGGACAACTCGGACTATTCCCAAGTGGACACACGGCCAAGGTGTGGCGCCAGCTCTCCCATCGCGCCTGCCCCTCCTCGCAGGGCCACGCTGGGGATGGACTCACCATTTCTTCCAGCTGATTCTGGATCTGCCTGTGGACTTCAGCCATCTGGAAGAGAACGTCTCCTGGGAAGCAGAACAGCAGAAGGAAGGGGTGGGAGTCAGGTGCTCGCAGTCACCACCATTATCCCACTCTGGGCTGACAGCCACCCAGGGAAGCCCTGTGACCACAGGCAGCAGGGCCCCAGGGGTGTCAGGGCCAGAAGGGAGGGCGGAGAGGGGACACCAAGAGGAAACAGAAAATTCTAGAATGAGAAAGTACTCCAGACCTCAAATGCACAGCACGCCTGGCATCTTTGGGAGGGAACTTGAGTCTCTGCAAAGGCAAGAGACAGGAAGAGCCCGTGTGTGCCTCACCCCAGGCGTGACAGTGAGTGACAGTGAGCGCAAACGCGCGTCTTCATACGCATCCGACTCTCGTTCGCAGAGACCCAAGAGCTCCGAAACTCCTACCTCAGGCCAGGCGGATGGTCTGCTGACCCCACACCACAGCGCACAAACCTCCTCCGGGGGACACCCGTGGGCACGCGCGGGGCACAGGCCTCTCTGACTCCAAGATGCCTCACTACCCAGGCTGCAGACCCACAGCACCTCTGAGCCCTTCACCCAACATCTCTGCTTTGAGCCCCAGAGGAGTGTGGTGGTCTGAGGAGGCCTGGCCCCATGGGATCGGATCATCAGGCAGCCACCTGGTGCACGCAGGCCTGGGCTCACCTTGCCATCGCTGAGGGCCCTGGGGACACACAGGCAGCGCTTGGGGACACTGATGTCTCCTCGGCCCATGTGCAAAATGCAGATTAAGAGATCAAAATCGTGGCAGCACAGGGTAAGCGCCGTCAGAGGCCTTTTGCAGCCTGGACATCAACAAGACCCAGCTCAAGTCCACCTGCAGGGGGGCAGCCCCAGAGGCGCAGGTGTCTGGGCTACCCTGATGTGGGTCTGAGCCCCCCACTCCATAAGGGCCTCACCACACTGCTGCATCCCCACCCGCTTCCACCAAAGACGGGGCACAGAGAGAGGAGCTGAGGGGCCGAGGCCTCGAAGATAGGAGCACGGCCCACTTCCTTTTCACCCAGATGTTTCCCACCCTCCTCTGCCAAAGCTCCCACGGAGCTGTGATCCCATTTGAGACGTGACCACCAAGGCCAGCAGGCGTGACCACACCACCAGCCCAGGGGGCTGGCTAGCCGTCCCCAGAAGCCCCCACAGAGTGCAGCCAACCTGGGTTCCAGGACCCAGCCCTGACACTCATCAGCAGAGCCCGCGACCCACCCCCATGAGCACCACATGGGACAGGAGCATGCCACAGCCCCTCAGTGCTGTCCTCCTGCCAACCCCGGAGTTGGTACGAAAGACCCAGCCCTGCGGAAAACGGCTCCATTTCCTTGTCTGCAGAGGAGGGGCTGGAACTGGGTGGTCTGGCCCCCGTACTCCTTTGATGGACAAATATTTGCTGAGCTACCGTTTCCAGTGCCAGGCACTGACCACGTGCTGCAGACACAAACAGAGCAGGAGGGCCGTCCCTGCTGCCGAAGGGTCACTCTCGAGCGATCCCTGTCTCTCCCTGAAGGGCTGCCTGAAGCAGGACTTTCCTCCTCTGCTCACGGCCAGGCCACTGCTGGTCCCACGCCCCAGAGGGTCCTCTCGCTCCAGCGAGCAGAGCCCCGACTAGGATCCCCCAGTGCCCAACAAGGTCAGCCAGAAACCAGAGCAAGGCCCCCGACGACACGCAGGAAGCCCTAAATGGGCGACGCTGCCTCCCAGGACCACGGCTGGGCTGGCCTTGGGTCACTTCCCCTCCCCAAAGCACAGCTGAGTCTGGGAGAGGAAGCCTCTCCGGGTCCTCTTGCCCTTCCAGGAGCTGCAGGGTTCTTCTCACCATGACCACAGACCCTCTGAGCACTGACCAGGGCCAGGTGCTTCACAGATGTACCTCCCTTTAATCAGCACAACCCGCAAGGCCGCCCAGATGAGCAGACAGAGTAGGCCACGTCAGCGGCTGGTGAGTGACCGCAAAGCCAGGGCCCAACCGCCTGTGCCAGAGTCCACCTCACAGCCACGCCCTCCTCCCAGGTCAGCACACACGGGGCTGCCTCTCGAGCTGTCCCAGAAATCTCAGGCACCTCCTGGCCACCCAGACTCCCAAATCATTCCCGCCCTCATGCTGGCAACTGCCGGGCCTGTTCCCAAAGCCAAACGCTCTGTGTCAGGGGCACAGATTTCTGTGGAGGGAGAAGAAGAAAGGGATTCATGCACCCCTGAGGGGACCCAGAGGTGACAGTCACCTGGCTCCTGTGACACATGTCCCGCTAAAAGTAGTGCTAGGCCTGGCTGCTTCTCCAGAGAACAGTGCGCGGGGCTGGCAGGACCCCATCCACCGTAGGGCAGGGGTGGGGGATGCACAGAGCCCCGGGCTTGGCTTCCCTTTCTGGGAAGATACGGAAGGCCTGCCTGGCACACAGTTGCTCACCCTCCGCGTGCGAAGATGACGCACCTGGGCCTGGCCACCGTGAAGAGGGGTTCAGCGTGAGGAAAGCAGCCCCTGCAGACCCTGGGGAGGCATCACATATGTGTGCGGGCATGAGCACGTGTGCACGTGCATGTCTACCTATGTGAGTGGCACGCGCAAGCATGAACCGTACACAGGTGTGCTTATGCCGGTGAGCATGTGTGTGTGGCTGTGTGTGCCTGGCCATGGCCCAAGTCTCCCTCCACTCTCACAGCCGCCCTGGATGCCGCTACCTGCTCTGGCCACAACCATGGGGCTCACGGGGACCACGGGTGGGTCATGCTGGGTCAGTCTCCAGGACCACGCTGGCCCCGGGGCCAGGAGGGAGCAGGAGAGGCAGACACAGACCCCAGAGCCCAGGCCCTGCCACACATAAACCATCTACGAAGCGCCCTGGTACACCCAGTACCTCCACGAACGCCGGCCCCAGCCCTAGCCCAGGGGCCTGCCTCTGCCTGGAAATCACTTCCACCGGCTCCAACCATGGGTGGGACTGCCTGGTGCCCGCTGTGTAGCCCTGCGAGTGGGGCAGGGCCCAGCGATGGCCCCCCGGGGCTGCACTGCGGTCAGGAGGGAGCTGGCACCACTGTGGTGGCCTCTCACAGTCGGGATGAAGTCAAGACCTCTGGGGATCCGCGGCAAACCACACAGACGGGTGGGGTGGGGGCAAGTCTAAGGTTTACCAGCCTCGGCAGGAAAGGACGTGGGCCCTACCCCAGGCTCACTCGACCCAGGGTTCAAGGTGCACAGGGAAGGGGGCAAGGACAAAAGGGGACAGAATTTGGTGTAAAGGAGCCTGGCTGAAGGGAAGCCACTTGGACGTGAGCAGGCGCTGCCCAGGGTAGGGGAGGAGACGGGAGCACGGCCAGCAGCACAGACCCTACGAGAGAGGGAACCCCAGCTAGGGCTGGCACAGGCCCACGGCCACATGGCCCCTCCACCATCCACTCTGGGTGGCCAGAATGCTGCCGGCCTGGCAGGACACCATCCTGCGAGCCGAGAACAGCAGACGCAGGAAGCCTCAGGCGGGGGCAGAATCAGGAAGCCTGAGACGGTGGGAGCCCGGGGGGAGGCAGCTCCAGGGCTCCTCGTGCTTCTCGGCGTTCTTTGGCGTCCTATAAATTCCCAGGATGGACACCACGACCTCTGAGCTCAGGAAGCCGCCAGGGAACTGTCCTGCAGTTTTCATGGTGTTCCTGTGACTAAAGATCCTGGATCCACCTCCCAGCTCTCGGGCCCCTTGGACATTGGGAACTGGCTTCAGCTGAGTTGGGGTGGCAGGTGACAACAGGCACGAGGTCTGGCCTGAGAGTAGGAACCCACCCAAGCCTGTGTCCCGGCCAGTACTCCCTCAGCCCTGAGTGTCCACACACACCCAGCCTTCTCGAGGTCACCGGCCCCCTATCCTGGGGTGGGGGCCAGCAAGTTCACAAAGAGGTGAAGCAAAAGGCCCGAGACAACTCAGCTGAACTCTGCAGGGCTCTTGCCATATTCTATTTTTTTTTATTTTTTGAGATGGGGTCTCACTATGTCACCCAGGCTGGTCTCTAACTCCTAGGTTTATGTGATCCTCCCGCCTCAGCCTCCCAAGTAGCTGGGATCAAAGGCATGCAGCACCGTGCCTGGCTCTCGCCACATTCTGCAGCCCCAAATTATAAGTTAACATCAAGACTAGATAACAAGCACATGTTCCCTTAAAAGGCTACACACAATGGATTCAAGAGGAACACGTGGAAGACAACATTGAGCAGCAAATCCTTTTTTTTTTTTATTTTTTATTTTTTGAGATGGAGTCTCACTCTGTCGCCAGGTTGGAGTGCAGTGGCGCAATCTCGGCTCACTGCAAGCTCCGCCTCCCAGGTTCAAGCGATTCTCCCGCCTCAGCCTCCCGAGTAGCTGGGATTACAGGTGCATGCCACCACACCCACCTAATTTTTGTATTTTTAGTAGAGACGGGGTTTCACCATATTGGCCAGGCTGGTCTTGAACTCCTGACCTCGTGATCCGCCCACCTTGGCCTCCCAAAGTGCTGGGATTATAGGCGTGAGTCACCATGCCCAGCAGCAAATCCTTTTAAAAAGGGACTGCTGAATCCAAAAAGAAAAGAGTATATGGAGCTTCTCAGGGGGTTCTGGCCAGGTGATGGTCATCACCACCCGCCCGTGCGGCTGCGACACTCAAATGTGCACCCCAGCATCCCCGCCAGCCCGGGCCCCCAGCCCCACACTGTGCGGCTGGCACGCACGCAGGGGAGGTCCAGGCAAAGCTGCACAGACCAGGCGTGTGCCCGCCCTGAGCTTCGAGCGGCGGCTGCACAGAATCATCCCACGCGTTGAATTTTTAAACTGCATCTTACAAGCAGCTGCAGGAAACCACGTGGGCATGGAGTGTGAATGTGTCCGGCCACCAGCGCTTAACCCCTGGGGTGCCGCAGGCGCCCCAGCCGGAAGTACGAGTGTGTGCAGCCGCCCGCGCTTAACCCCCGGGGTGCCAGCTGGAGGGACGGTGCACGTGGAGCACCAGGCCCCTAGGGAATGCCAAGACCCTAAGATCAGCAGTGAGAGGCACCGGTAGGGGCAGTGAGTTCCACTGAGCAACTAAGTCTTGTCCGTGGTTCCCTGTGTCCTTCAGAGGTCTGAAGATGGAGTAGCGAGGGCTCCAGAGCTGTTGAGAGCCTCCCTTGGGGTGAGACGTGAGGCCGTGCGTTCTCAGGCTCCCTCATCTCTTCATCTCTCGACACTCCCTCCCATTCGGTGAGCAGACTTACCCAGGCCCACCCTGCTGAGGGACAGGGTCTGCCAGGCTTCCTAAGCAGCCTCACCTATCAGATGCCACCCACTCACTGGGAAGCCCACGTCTGGTCCACAGCACAGGTGGGACCTTAACTCAAAAGACGAGGTTCAAATGTAAGCTGAGTGCCAGTGGGCCAGGGCACACAGCACATGAGCCAGAACAGACCAGCAGAGCAGTCACCATCAGAAAGATCCGGGGATCTGGGGTGTTGGGGGTGATGGACAGCAGGTGGCCACACCTCAGGATGTAGGTGTGGGAGTGCAGCAGCGTCACACCCAGGCTGATGGGTCAGCCAGCTCTGGGCAGCTCACTCCACCGGCCCAGGGCTGCCTAGGGACGCTGGGGAGGGAGGAGGGGGAGGAGCATTGGAGGGTGAGAAAGGGGGCACACATGGGTGTCATGGGTGATGTGTTTTGTTTGGGACGAAAGTCTAAAAACTACAGTCATCCTGAAAACGAGGCCACTCTTTTTTCAACCGTCTACCAATGCACCGTGATGAGTGAAGCAGCAGCCAGTCCGCACTGGGGTCACCGTGGGCCTCACCCCACCAGCTCTACCTCCACCTCAGATGGGGCGGTTGCCAGGCTAAGAGTGAAACTCGCTCCACGGGACTGACTGTGACCGGAGAGCCCAGCCTCCTATGGACGGGTCTGAGCGCAGCTGACGAGGACAGGGCTGCCTAAAGACCTTGGCTGGGGCCCCTGCTCACTAGCAAGGAAAACAGTGCCTGAGTCAGGTGAGGCTGCGGAGCCCAGGCCCCAGGCATGCCCGGCCAGCATCTTTCTGTCCTCGAGGCGGTTCTGCTTAGGCACAGCACCTGGCGGAGGGGGCCCTTTCCATCTGCCAAGTCCCCAGCTCCTTTCTGGAGTCCCAGCAGAGATCGGTGAGACCCCACAACAGCCCTTGATCTCTCCCGCAGGCTGAGCCCGGTCTCGCTAGCCCCAGGTCTTACCCCAACCAGCATGGGACTATCACCCCACTTTGCAGGGGAGAGACCTGGCACCCCTACAGCTCAAAGCTAACTCGGGGCTGAGCAGGCTGGAGGGCAAAAACCCCAAAACTCAGGAGCCCTGAGAGCTTCCAGAGGCTGCATCCTCAAGATCTGCTGCCAGCCTGGAGCAGCGGAGAGCACAGCCAGAGAGGAGCGGAGGCTGCAGTACAGGAAGGCAGACGCCTGGCTCCCACCCGAGATGACACCAACAGCCGCATACACGCCCAGCTCCCACCCGAGGCAGCACCCGCACCCACAGCACCCAGCTCCTAGATGGCACCTGCACCCACAGCACCCGGCTCCCACCCAATATGGCACCCGCACCCACACCCTCAGCACGCAGCTCCGAGACAGCACCCGCACCCACAGCGCCCGGCTCCTACCCAATACAGCACCCGCACCCACAGCACCCAGCTCCGAGATGGCACCTGCACCCACAGCGCCCGGCTCCTACCCAATACAGCACCCGCACCCACAGCACCCAGCTCCAAGATGGCACCTGCACCCACAGTGCCTGGCTCCCACCCAAGATGGCACCCGCACCGGCACCCAGAGCGCCCAGATCCGAGATGGCGCCTCCACCCACAGCACCCGGCTCCCACCCAATACGGCACCCGCACCCACGCCCAGAGCACCCAGCTCCGAGATGGCACCTGCATCGAGTGCCCAGCTCCCATCTGAGACGGCACCCTCACCCACAGCACCCGACTCCCATCTGAGACGGCACCCTCACCCACAGCGCCCGACTCCCATCTGAGATGGCACCCGCACCCACAGCGCCCGACTCCCACCCAAAACGGCACCCACACCTGCACCCGCACCCACGGTGCCTGGCTCGCACCTGAGACGGCACCCGCACCCACAGCCACCTGCATGCTCAGCACCACCAGCCTCAGGATGGGCAGGAAGCCCAAGTATCCGTCCTCCCAGCATTGGACGCTTTCTTTTTTTTTAAATTGGGAAAAATTCACATAACAAAATTCACCATTTTTACCTTTTTTTTTGTTTTTTGAGACAGAGTCTCTGTCACCCAGGCTGAAATACAGTGGCACTATCTCAACTCACTGCAACCTCTGCCTCCCGGGTTCAAGCGATTCTCCTGCCTCAGCCTCCCGAGTAGCTGGGACTGCAGATGTGTGCCACCATGCCCGACTAATTTTTCTATTTTTAGCAGGGACAGGGGGTTTCACTGTGTTGGCCAGGCTGGTCTCAAACTCCTGACCTCAGGTGATCCACCCATCCCGCCCTCCCAAAGTGCTGGGATTACAGGCGTGAGCTGCCGCGCTTGGCTAAAGAATTGAGACTGTGGCCGGTGCAGGGATCGAGTCCGCGACCGTGGCATCGTCAGCATCACGTGCTCACCAACTGAGCCAGCCGACCACCCGGACACTTTCATCACTCCGAAGAGAAACCCATGCCCACCAGGAGTTGCCCCCTAGCTCTAGGAACCAGTCTCACGGCAGCTCTGTGGAGTGGCCTATTCCCAACACTTCCCATCACTGCAATCACACGTGTCCCTCTATGCCTGGCTTTTCTCCCTGGGCACAATGTCTTCAAGCTCCATCCATGGTGTAGCCTGCCTCAGTCTCCTTGTCTTTTTAGAGACAGGGGTCTCACTCTGTCACCAGGCTGGAGTGCAGTGCCACAATCATGGCTCACTGCTGCCTCCAACTCCTGGGTTCGAGGGATCCTCCGGCTCCAGCCTCTCGAGGAGCGGGGACTACAGGGGTGTGCCACCACGCCCAGATCATTTTTAAGATACTTTTGTAGACATGGGGTCTCACTATGTTGCCCAGTCTGATCTTGAACTCCTGGGATCAAGTGGACTCCCAAAGTGCTAGGCATTATAGGTGCAAGCGACTGCACCCAGCCCCAGAACGTCCTTTTTTTTTTTTTTTTTTTTTAAGACAGAGACACAGTCTTGTTGTGTTGCCCAGGTAAGTGAGTCCTGAACTCCCAGCCTCAAGTGATCCTCCCATCTTGGCCTCCCAAGGTGCTGGAATTATAGGTATGAGCCACACCCAGCCTGTCCTTCTTTATGGCTGAATACAATTTCGCCCTATGGATACACCAGACGTTTCTGCCGACATCCACTGAGAGGTGCGGGCTGTTTCCCGTGTGGCCTTTTGTAGCAGTGTTGCTGCAACAACAGCTCTTTCAGAAGCAGCTTCAGGGGATGACAGCCCTGAGCCCCACCTGCACACCATCTGTCTTCCTGATGTGCGTTCTGGAGGTGCTCTCGCCTGCTTAGAGCCGAAATGTCTCCTGGCAAGCAGAGACCCGGGGAGCAGAGCAAACTGCGGGGTCTCACCCACTGCCAGCACCCTTGACCTTTTGGGAGGCCAGAACATCAGGGCTCTCTCAAGCATCCTCCACAACCTAGATGGGGCCTCCCTTGATGGAGAGGCAGAGCTCAGTGAGCCCCTCCCAGGTGTCCACCTGCCATCTCCTCTCTGCCCCAGGCTAGACCTGGTCCACAGAGAAGATAAAGCAAGAATGAGTTAAGCTGCAGGTGGTTAAGCTTAAGATGAGTTAAGCTGCAGATGGTAACAGGGATTGATTCTGGAAGGACTGTGCCTCCTGGCAGGACCTGAGACTCAGCACTCCCCCCAGCCAAGCAGCCAGGCCTCTTGGGCTGTACTCTGGGGAGCCTCTGCCTCGCTGCCCCCTGACCCCCGCAGGAGCTGGCTTCTGCCAAACCTCAGGATTACTAGCAAGAGGGAACACCCGGGTGCAGTCACTTCTGCTTCTCTGCCTTATGCATTTTATTCACCACCACTACAAAAAAAAAAAAAAATTCCCAGCAGACCCTCAAAAGTATGCACAGACCCTGGCAGAACCTCCGTGCCAGAACAGAGGTGGCAGTGCCCAGCTGGCCTCATATGGAGCCCGTGGCTGGCCAGTGCAAAGGCTGGGCAGTACTGGGGGCCCCAATGTGCCCACGGAGGGGAGGAGCAGGACTTGAGGCCCACCAAAGGCTGCCCTAGTGTTCCAAGTGGCCCCTACCTGGGGGAGAAGGACACAGAGGGAGTGTGGTGATACGCGTAGCACTGAAAGGGTTAAAGGCAAGGAGGGCAGGTGGACAGGTGGAAGGAGGGTCCTTGGAGAGGGTCACTCAGGACACTCTCACAGGAGCTCCCCACAAGGCTAGGGCCACAAGGAGGCAGGCACTGCTCTGACACAGCCGCGTCTAGTGAGCAGATGAACAAGAGGGATTAATCGCTCATCCCTGAAGACCGCACGGCAGGCAAGCGGCCCACCGGAAGGGAGCCCACGGGAAGGGGGCCCACAGGGAGGGGACCCACTTGAGGCGACAGCCGAGCTCCTCCCAATGGCTTCACACGATTCAAAGGTTGAGGCCAAACCGGGGATGCCCTGGGTGGTCATCTACTGAGCCCAGGAGACTGGGAGGGCCGGGGAGGCCGGAAGCAGAGGGGAAGGGATGGGGAGGGAGGTGAGGGTGGTCCTGGAAGAGAGAGGGCAGCAAGGAAGTGCCACAAGATGCCCCAGACCCAGCACAGGCGCAGACCTGGCTGCCGGCTTGAAATCACAGGCACCAGGAAGTTTCCCCCAACGCCAAATGTGGGTACAGTCGGAATGCAAATGTGGCTGGAGACAGCTCTGTGGGTGAGCTGAGCCGAGGCCGGCTTCACAACCACACCCAGGAGTTCCCACGAATGGCTCTGGCTCAACACAATGGGAAGGTGAAGGAGACAGAAAGCACTGTCAGTCACGGCTTTGCCAAGCCCATTCTTCCCTGTGGTTTAGAAGACAGAACTACATTATTCTCCTCCCAGCCCAACCTTTCCAACCTGGAGAGAAGTTGCAGGGATAGTACAGCAAACACCTGTTCACTTCGCCGAGGTTCCCTGGAGGTGCACTTTGCCACAATCGCTTCACCACTCTTTCTGTGATGTATAGGTACACCCACATGCACTCACATGCATCCGTGCACGCAGACACACAGGCACTCAACACATCTGTGCACGCACACACTCACGCATCCGTGCGCACACACACTCATCCATGGCACGCAGACACACAGGCACTCACGCACCCGTGCACGCACACACACAGGCACTCACGCACCCGTGCACGCACACAGACACACAGGCACTCACGCACCCGCGCGCACACACACACACACAGGCACTCATGCATCCGTGCACGCACACACGCAGGCACTCACGCATCCGTGCATGCACACAGACACACAGGCACTCACGCATCCATGCACGCACACACACAGGCACTCACGCACCCGTGCAAGCACACACAAGCACTCACGCACCCGTGCACGCACACAGGCACTCACGCACCCGTGCACGCACACAGGCACTCACGCATCTGTGCACACACACACACAGGCACTCACGCATCCGTGCACGCACACAGACACATGCATCCGTGCACGCAGAGGCATTCACACGCATCCGTGCATGCACACACACCAGCACTCACACATATCTGTGCACGCACACACACCGGCACTCACATGTACCTGTGCACGCACGCACACGTATCCGTGCATGCACACGCATGCACACGTACTCACACATATCTGTGCACGCACACGCACTCACACGTATCCGTGCACGCACACGCATGCACTCACACGTATCTGTGCACGCACACAGGCACTTTTTTCAGCCCCTTGAGACTCAACTGCAGACATCAGACAACATGATACTGCCCCTACCCCCAATACTCCAGCTGTGTCCTAAGAGCAAGGACTTTCTCTGCCTCATCATCATGCCTCCATTCTGACACACAGGAAGGTTACCACAGACGCATCCTCTTCTAATCAACAGCACACACCATGCTCCAGAATGGCCCGACGATGCCATTGACAAGCTCCTCCCTGATCCAGGGTCTCATCAAGGGTCCCACTGTGTTGGGTTGGCACGTGGCTTTAGTCTCTCTCATTTTAGGAAAACAAATCAGCATTCTACCTATCGCAAGACTGCTCCATAGGCACTTGAGACAAGTCATACACGGGCTTAACCGTGAGCGACGAGGAACTGGCGCCTGCCAGCTCCCGGAGGACTCTCGCCCTTCCTCTGGGGCGCTGGGCATCTTTAGTCCTTTAACCTAGAAGAGCCCCTCACACTTCGGCTTTCACAACAGTGACATTTTAAAGATTTGTGCCTTTTTTTACTCCAGAAAATACGACGTGTTCTTATAGTCTGTGAGTGACAAGAACCTGAGAGGGAGCGTGAATCTGAGAGACAGTGAAAAAGACTGGGGGAGGGGGGAGCCTGGGCCTCAGATGCTCTCAGGCTGGAGTTGGAGGCAGATCTGTGCAGACCCTCATCCTCATCTGTGAGGGCAAACAGCAGCTCAGACCCTGCCCGAGGGTCCCCAAATGCTCGACTCCAAATCCCAAATGGAGCATAAACAGCATTTCATGATGACTTCAGTTAACACTCTGCTTAGTTAAAAGATCATTTCTACCAAAGCACTGCCCAAGACCAGCTTGGTGACTGCTCCCATGAAGAAGGCTGGTGGCCCCGGCTGAGCCCACGGTGAGGGGGGCAGCACAGCCTCCACCTCCCCACCCCAGCCTGGTGTTCCTACAAACCAAGAAGTCAGAGTATCTGAAAGGCACCCCAGGTGGTAAAAGCTCTAAACTCCTGGGTAACCAAGAGACTGCACAGGAGGCTGGGACCACAGCGGTGGGGAAGGTCCAAGAAGGAGGCTTTGATCTCTGAGGAGCACGGGTGCTGAGCCCTGGCATGGGGAGGGGCCACTGGAGGGTCATGGGGACAGAAGGCCCCAAGCCACCTATGAAGAGAGCTTCAACCCACTGGGGCCACCAGAGCCCCAGTGCAGGTACCCTCCACCTGCCACCTGTCTGCTGGCTGGGGGTCACCCTGGAGGTGACAGGCACCCAATACCCAGGGCTGTGGGAAGGGGCTCCAGGCCAGATGCCATTTTCTCATCAGGGAAGCGTGCATGTTCGTACCTGGCATCCGGGATTAAATCAGTACGATGCAGGCTCATGACCACAGATAACGAGGTCCGTGAGGCCCACGGGACAGCCCGGCCCCAGAGCAAGGACTGGGGGTGTGTTCACCTGCTCAGCGGATGGCCCCACTCTGACACCAATGGCCCCTTCTCATACACCCACCTCCAAGCAGAGGATGCTGGGTGAAGAGGTCAGGAAAAATCAAAGAAAGGCAGAGCCTGCCAGACAGCGTCCACCGCCCACCTGTGCTCAGAGTGGGAGGAGTGGCCTCTGGGCGCAGGTGTCTGCAAAGGTTGAAGACCCCACGGACTTGGGTCAGCACCAGCCAGGGCTCTCCCAGGAGGGTAGCCTCCTTCTCAGACAGGGGCCAGGAATTCAGGAAATACCAGGCCAGGGTGGGGACGCAGAGATGGCTGCGAGGTTGTGGCCCAAGTGGGGCCCAGAGCAGATCGTCTGCTCTTGGCACCAAGGTGAAACTGACGAGTGTGGGCGTCAAACAGGGCAGGGGAGTTTTCCACTGGACCCTGAGAAGTGCTCAGGCGGCCACCGAAGAGAGCCCCTCTTGTTCCCTGATTACATGGATCAGGCCAGGCTGCGCAGGAGGCGGCGAAGGAGCAGGAAGCCGGAGGGAATCAAGGAACATTGTTGTGGACCGAGGTGGAGCCTGCGGTCTCCCAACTCTGCTCTGGGGCACTCCAGCCATCTGGGAAAAGGGAGTGGCAGCCCTTGGGCACGAGGAATGCAGGTAACCCAGCCCACCCTCCCCAAGCTTCTGAGGGCTGGAGCCAGCTGGGGAGGGCACGGCAGCCACAGCCCGCAGGGAACCCCAGCCCTACCTGGGAGCTCGAAGGAGGAGCAACAGGACCAGCACAACCATGATGCTGGCCCAGGAGACCGAGAAGGCCGGGGAGGCCGGAAGCAGAGGGGGAGGGGTGGGGATGATCACGGAAGAGACGGGAGAGGCAGCAAGGAAATGTAACAAGATGCCCCAGACTCTACAGACATAGACCTGCATGCTCCGGTGCCCGTATGTGCCACGCTGGAGCAGCGGACAGGCCACCCACAAGGCCCTACTTGGCGTGGGAATTACTCCAATTCTCGGCTGCCTCCTGGACAGAGCTCAGATGGCAGAATGTGAGCCAGAATAGCTCGCAGCGGCGCGGGAGGGTGTGGAGAAGGCATCTGACCCTCACCCTGAGTCTTCCGGGAGCTGGACTTGAGTCCCTCAGAGGCACAGTGACGTGATGGGCGCTGCTACCAAGTG
This sequence comes from Symphalangus syndactylus, assembly GCF_028878055.3. Classification (NCBI taxonomy): domain Eukaryota; kingdom Metazoa; phylum Chordata; class Mammalia; order Primates; family Hylobatidae; genus Symphalangus; species Symphalangus syndactylus. The sequence continues at coordinate 15,083,752 of NC_072436.2, read as the reverse complement.
GTTAGCGTGCTCTTTTTGGCCAGTGGACACTGAGGGCACAGAAACACTCGTTTCCTGGGTATTTCTGTTGCTTCAGGAGGCACTGGAACTCTTCTCCTTTCTCTGCTAGTGGAAGAGGGGCTCTGTGTGAGAGGTCAGCTGCTCCAACCTGGCTGTGAGCATGCATCACCTTCCAGAGCCTTCTGAAGCAGATATCCACAACTCTCAATTATCCTGGTGGCTTCTAGAGCCCAAAGGCACCTTGAGAGCTCATCACCACCCACCTGGGCAGGGCTCGAACAGAGCACACTCATCATGGGGAAGGACAGATAGCCAGGGGGCTGACAGGACATCTTGCTATCAGAGTCCCCACAGGGGCCAGGGGACCAGATCCAGTGCTGACCCAGAGCCCAGGGACACCACCTCGGGGGTGGCTCCCGATCCCACCCCTTCTCTCTGCTGCCCTCCAGCCACCAGCTTCTCTTTGGGAGAAGCAGAGTTCTTCTGCCACCTAAAAAAAAGGCAAAAATGGAATGTGGCCAGTGGGTAACCAATGGGAAAAAAAAAAAATCAATGTCTGTGTTGCCATGGTGATGACGGTAGCTGACACTGCTTCCCCACACACAGTTCTGAAACCAAGCAAGTCCAAAGAGCCACCTTGGTGTCAAGGCTGGGTCAGCATTCAGATCTTTGACATGGGGGTGGAGGGAGAGCAGAGGCCGAGGCTGTCTTCCGTCACCCACCCCCACTGTCCTGAGCCACCACTCCAACCCGCCGGCTCCAAGGATGGGCCCTGGACCAGCAACGCACCATCACGCTGGGATCAAGGACTCTCAGGCCTGCCCGGGCCTCTGGCGCCAAATCTGCTCACACACTCCCAGCGTCCCGGGCAGGCGGGGGGCTCCAGAGTCAGCGGCCATCCACCCGGGGTGGCTGGAGTGGAGGCTGCAGAGGGCCCCTACGTGACACACAGGAATGGAGATGAGGCTCTGCGGGGGCTGAGCTGACCTGACACCTTTTCCCCACGGGTTGAGTGGTTGGCCAAGCCCAGCTCCCACAGCTGCAGGGGGACAGGCATGCCGGGGCCTTCTCCTGCCCCCACGTCCACTGGGAACCCCTCTGCAGCAACCCTCCCTGTGCCTCTGTCCTCCCTCCAAAGCACCTTTTGCCTCCTCCTCTGCCCAGTGTCCGAAAGGAGGTTGAAGGTCTGACAGGGCAGAGGGGTTTCTTTCCACATTTCCACCTCCCTTTTGGCCACAAGTGACCAAGGTCACCTGGAATAGCACATTCAATGCCCATCCCGGAGGCTGCCTGGACGTCCACTCAGCGTGGAGGGCAGACCCAGGCCACAGCTTGGAGCAGAGCCTGCTCCTTTCTTCATGGGCAAATCTGCCTTGCAAAACCAACCTCTGGCCAGGCATGGTGGCTCAAGCCTGTAATCCCAGCACTTTGGGAGGCCGAGATAGGAGGATCACTTGAGTCCAGGAGTTCCAGACCAACCTGGGCAACAAAGCAAGCTCTTGTCTCTACAAAAAGTTTAAAAATTATACAGGCATGACAGCACACACCCATAGTCCTGGCTACTCAGAAGCTGAGGTGGGAGGATCGCTTGAGCCCAGGAGGCTGCAATGAGCTATGTATGACTGTGCCACCACACTCCAGCCTGAGGGACAGAGTGAGACTCTGTCTCCAAAAAGGGGGAAAAAATGACAACAACAACAACAACAAAAACAAGAAAACAAAAAACCCTCCAATCTTCCTGGGTACAACAAGTACATCTCCAAAGACCCTGGTCACCTCCGCTGCCTGTTCAGGTCCCACGGCACAGCATCCTCCCAAGGTGCCCTGGGCATGGCTCCCACGTGACCGGGGAGACCAGAGGTGTCCACCAAGGAAGGCTGGGAGGAGAACTGAACCTTGCCCAGGAACGTGCTGGCCAGACTGAGCTCGTGAGTGGACAGCCCCGGTGGGGGAGGGTCCCCCGAGTGGGCAGAGGGAGCTGCCATGGATGGGGAACCACGCCCCCCCAGGCTTTTCCAGGGGCCTCGCAGACTGCACCTCCCAAAAAGGAAGGGGCCACTGCAGAGGCAGGGAACAGACTCAAGAACTCCCAGCAGGCGTCCTTGAAGCCGCCTCTGGACCCCAGCTGCCCAGAGTCCCATGGCCATGAGCGGGGGCCGCCGAGAAGCCAGGTGGGCAGTTCAGATCGGCTGCCCCGTGGACCACTCCCCAGCCTCTCTGACCACCTTGCTGGGGGCCACTCTCCCTGTCACCCCTCCAGCACTCCATGGAGACGGCATGAGCGCCGCCCCTGGGTACTTGGATCTAGGACTATTTGTGCCCGCATGCGTGCTCTGGCTGGGTGTGTGCGCATGTTCAGTCTCTGCCCAGGACACAGTCCAGTTGGCCCTGCAGTGATGTGACCGCCTGCATGTGACTGCTGGTAACAATTACAAAAATGCTTCCAATGTATAAACTGTACCAAGGAGACTGTCATAAACGCCCGTGGACCCACCATTCAGAGCTACCAGAAGTTGATGTTCTGCTGTTTGCCCTTCAGACATTTAAATAAACAAGCAGAGCGGGGACAGCCGGAGGGCCCAGCGTGTCCTTCTTAGCCCAGTCCCTGCCGCCGGGACCACCCCTGGGGCTGCCGAGACCCTGTCCTGGCTGTTTCTATGGGGCCCAGTGCCGGACACGTCATCAAATGTGTGACTGGGGAGTGGAGGGGCCTGGAACAGCTGGAGCTCGGGAGCGGGCATGCAGGAGCACATCCGGGACAACAGTCACAGACACTGTGGACAAGGGAACTCACTGGCACCTCCCACAGCCAGGAACACAGCGACAGCCAGATATGGCCCCTGACCCGTGAAAGACCCCTCCCCAGGACCGAAGTCCCCCCAGGCCCTCCAGTAGGACTTCATGTCACAACCAAGGAGCCATCGAGGTGGCCTTCTCTGCAGTACCAGACTTGGGGGCACCCTCCCCAGGGCAGGGAAGTGGGGATGGGGACACAAGAGCGGAGCCACCTGAGACGGGCTCCAGTCCTGGCTCCGTCTGTGCGGCTGCTGACTGTGGGGTCCTTAGGTCGTGGGCTTTGCTTCACACTGATCCTAGGGGGTCAGGGATTCAGGAGCGGCTTCTGGTTTGGGCCCCGCATCGCTGCCCTCCTACACCTGGGGCCAAAAGAACACCCGTGACCCGGATAACACCTGTGACCCGGATAGCACTGACCAGGGTCCTGGCCTCCAGGGACAGACCCCTGCAGACAGCTGCTCTGCAGGGGACAGAAGCCATTCAGACCTCCAGTTCCTCATGCGTGCCCGTGGGGGAGACCCCTGCCGTGAGCATGGCCTGCTCCTAACCAGCCTCGCCTATTTGTGCTCCCTGATTATTGTCCAGGAGGGAACATTGCTCCTGGAAGACAGTTTCTCAGCCACTGACTCGCTCCAAACCCTACAAGATGCAAACATGAGCAGAGACCGCCCTGAAAGCACCGGCCATCATCTCCCTGGGTGGCTGTGTAACCAGTGTCTGCCAGGCCTGACATGCCCACCCTTCTGCCAACTGGCACCACCCAAAATGCATGGGACCCACGTCCCCCAGGACCCCACAGATGCAGACACCTGCCCACAGAGGCTCCTGGCCCCCAGGCCCCTCGGCCTGTGGCCAACACTGTGTGGGACCACATCGGAGGCAGCCAGCACCTCAGCAGCTCCTGGCTTGAGGAGGAGAGCTGAGCGGCTCCTCTTTTCCTCCCTAGGGAGCACTGGTGACAGCACCGAGGGACGGCAGGTGCCATCAGCTGTGCCTCAACCGGGGGACAGGCGGCCCCAGCATCTCAGGGGAGAGACCAGCTGTCCTTCCTGCTCTGGCCGGCCAAGGCCTGATGCTGTGGCATGAGCGCTCAGGGAGGTCGCCTCCCCGCTGTGATGCTGGGCCAAAGGGAGCAGCAGCAACGCCGGCAGAGGACACCTGGCCGGGCCTCAGAGCCTCTCGCTGAGTGAGACTCCAGCAGCCCCTCTGTAGGTGACGCTTGGAGCTACTGATCACCAGCAAGAAACGGCTCAGGATCAAACCACGAGCAGCCAGACCAGGGGCCCACGCTTGGCTGCCGCGGCTGCAACACGGCCAATCCAATCAGGACGGCTACTAATCTCCCCATGGAGCTCAGCCTGCACCACAAAGCTGTCGGCAGGCGGGCAGGGCTGGGCCACCCCCAGCCGCAGCCAGAGGGGAACAAGCCCCTCCACCACCCCACCACGAGGCCCCCCTGCCCCCTTCCCCTGCTCAGGCGCTGGAGGGTCCCCACAGAGTTAAGCAGGAGTACGCGCCTCTGCGAATAGGCGATGGGGTCCTGAAAGATCCCCACGGGGCGGGAGGCAGGGCCCAGGGCAGCGTCCTTCCCAAGCATCCTGGTGGCTTCTTCACGTGGCTATCTCTGGAGCACCCCTGCCCGTGTCCTACTGTAGGGAGGGAGGAATATGGGGGGGAGAGGAGGTACAGGCAGGTCGGAGCAAGGGGTTGGGCTCTGGAAGGGGAGCCCCCAGGCTGGGCTTGGGCCGGGGGCCTCCCGCTTCCCTCTCATCTGCAGGCGCCGCTGTGCTGAAGGTCCGGGACCAACCAGGGACCTCAGTGTCAGGCCCCCTCAGGGACGTAAGGTTGATCTAATTAAGGCCTCCAAATGGTGTCTGTCACGACTTAGCAGCCTACAAGGCGAGGCCCTGCCTAAGGGCCTGAAAGCAGGTGTCGCACCCATACACTACTGTCACAGTCCCTGGCCCAAAGGGAGGCTGTGGCCTCCACCTGCAGGAGGAGGCTGGGACACATGGGCCCCTGGGTGCACTGTGCATGGAGCTGCCTGAGCCCAGAGGGGCCGTGACACAGACGGACAAGCTGCCTGGCCTCACAGAGAGCAGGAGGCCCTACCAGGTGAGTGACACGAGATGGTGCTTCTGAGCCACTTTGGCCAACGGGAGCCACTGGGGACAGCCCCAAAGGCCCCTTGGGGTTCACATGACCAAGGACCTTCCCTTTTGCACAGGCCCCCAAGTTTCAGAGACGCAGAGATGCCACACACACGGAGGGAGCCACTCAGTGCCTCTAAGAGGGAGGCTGACATCTGTGGGGACAGGAGGGGCACCTGACTCGTGGGGTCCCGAGGCCCCAGCTCTCCCAGGTGGGCATTTAGAACACCTGCCTCACTCTGGGCAACGAGGTGTGCACTGCAGCCAACAGCTATGGGAAGTTTCCAGGCCACACCTTAATTCAGTGACTCAGTGACCAAAATCCAGCCCACAGTTTCAGGCAAGGACAATGCTGCCTGCCAGCTAACATCCTCATTCCGAGGCTGGCCCAACAGGGACCTCCTGCCACTCTCCCGCGCACCTGGGGATGCCGGGCAGCTGGCAGAGCACAGGCCCAGTGCGCCCAGCAGGTACACACACGCCCTGTGATCACAAACAAGCATGCTGTGGGCACCAGCGGGTACACAGCGGCCTCTTCAAAAGACAAAAACACACCAGAGGCCTCCAGAGATGGGCAAGGGCTGAGCAAAACAGCCTGGTTCAGGTGTTCCGTGGCAGGGCCACGGAGCAGTCGGACAAGAAACACAACAGGCTCAGGGCCCCAGACAGACAGGCTGGACATGCGGGTCTGACCACACGAGACAGAGGCAGGCTGGACATGCGGGTCTGACCACACAAAGGAAGTGCAGTGCTCTCTCCTGGGGAGGGCTGTGGCCCCACTCACTGCAATGACAGCCCCCCTCACTGAAGACAGGGCACTGTCCTATAGAGCCAACAACTCTCTACAGGGTGATTCGACCTTAGCCCCCTGCAAAGCCAGGCCAAAGGGCAGCTACGTGACCCTCTTTTCATACAGATGGTTCTGGCACACAGTGCTAGAGCCACCTGCCCAGGTGTACACGCTGTACCAGGACCCCAGGTCACTGGGACTCTGACCTGCTCCTCCCATGTGCCTCCCCCCCGTTAGCCAGCATAGACCCAGGCTCAGCCCAGCTCTGTGCGCCCCAGCCTCGGGTGGGGGAGCGAGAGGGCCTGGGCCACAGGCGGCTGTCAGCAGCAAGGGGGTGGAGGGGTGTGCTCAGGAGTTCAGTCACGGGGCACTGCAAACCACAGCTGTCGGTGAGGCAGACTGGACAGCTGTCCTCCACCCGCAGAAAGAACCAGCGCCACGTCCACCCAGGCACCCCCACGGCCCAGGGGCATGGTGAGCACCTGCCCTGCCCTCCGCCCTTGGGTCTCCACACCAGCCCCTGGTGGTGCCAGCCACCAGGGACGTGCCTGAAACAGAGGAGGAGGAGCCACTCACACATCTTAGCAAATTCCCCAGATTCCCGAGGCTCTCAGCTCAAGACCCTGGGCCCCTGCAGGGGGCCGGGACGTGCGCAGCACTGCTTCTGTGACCAGGCTGGGCCCCCCCTCCCTCGGGTCACCTGCCAGGCTTGCTCCTGGGCCACAGGGACACTGAGTGTCTGCACATGCCAGGACTGGCCTACGGGACTCAGATCCAGCCGGCCACTCCAATCTCCCCGAGCTGCCAGTCAACCCAAGCACAAAGCCCAAGAGGATGAGGAGCAGACGCTCCTGGGAAAAGTGTAACCCAGACACTGGGTCAGGGGCTGTGAGAGTGGTGGGTGTGCCCCGGAATCACGCCTGCCGGAGCTGGAAAGGAGAAGCACCATGGCAGGGATTGGAAAACCAGTCAGCCAGCAGACAGCCAAGTGTGGGTGGCTGCCGGCTAGGGGATTAGAAGGGCTGTGAGAAGCTTCCGGAACTTGGAGCTGCCATTCCATTCCCTGACTAAGCACTTGCCATATCAAAGCAAAGCCCTGAGAGTTAACTGCAGAAACTCTTTCACTGCAGGGAAAAAACAGCCTCTGACTGAAGACGGGAGGCCCTTCCTCTGTGAGGTCTGCAGGCCGCAAAGCCCGAGGCTGCCTCCCCAGCTGTGCACCAGGCGGCCAGAGGCGCAGGTACAGAAAGACCCACAGCACCAAAGGCCGGCTCGGACCCAGCCACTCCTCACTCCAGGAGAGAGAACAAAGGGGCAGCCCCAGCTGCTCATTCAAAGCAAAAAAAGACTCTCTGGGCTTTCACCCCTGGGCCAGGCTCTGGTTCAGAAGCATGAAAGCTCACGCAGGCCAAGGCTGGCTCCCGGCTCCGGAGACCTGGGGCTCACTTGGAGCAGCACGCTTGGCTACAGTGAGGGGATGCTGCCAGGCCCCTCACTCTTCCCAGGAAGAACAGAGCTCAGGGCTCTGCAGGGAAAGGGGGAGCGGGGAGCAGCATCCACAGTGATTAGCCAGGAGTCAGTGCAGCCGAATCCTCGTCATCCTGACGGGGCTGAAGACAGGACCTCCCCGTGAGGGCTACGTAGCCTGAGGCTACCTCCCTGGCTGTGGGCGCTACAGGGCCAGAGCTGCGGGTACAGAGAGACCCACAGGACTAAAGGCAGACTGCCCTGTGAGTAGAGCAGGTGCCACATGGGAAAGAAAAGGTGGGAAGAATGAAAGTGAGGAAGGAATGAGAAGAGGAAGGAGGGCAGCCAGGGTTGGCACCACTGCTTGCCTGGCAACCCTGGCCCCATACGGCCACAACAAGACCACACCCAAAGGGGCCCAGGTGGGAGGCCAGCACACAGAGGACAGGCTGGGGCCTTGCTCAGCTGGGTGTCAGGACCAAATCACTGAAAACCACCTCCCGGCCAAGCAAGGGCTGGTCTGAGCTGAGCACCTCCACCCCAGCACAGACCAGCGCTCTGCCTCCCTGGGAGGGGCTCCACCCACTGAGGGCCTGGCTCATTCCCAGACAGCAGGGACAGCACCTTCCATCCTCCCATCCTGGGGCAGCAAGGACAGTTGGAGGAGAAGGTGACCAGAAATGAGCAACGTCCCCGGGGCTGAAGAGGAAGAACAGGAAACAAACTCAACACCCAACCAAACAAACCAAAAATAAGACTGTTCAGGGCCAGAGCAAGCCACGTTGCGATAACACGGCTCAGCTCAGGAAGGCACACCCACACACACGCGCTTAATAACACAGCCTGCAAACACAGAAAGCAAAAACTCCCAGAGCAACTGCTGAGCCCCTGGCCTGGGGAGTGAGACAAATGCCTCCTTCATTTACTGCACAAGTGGCTGCCGCACAACCCCACGGGGCCTTGCAGAATTCATCCCGCAGGAGAGCTCAGCCTCAAGGCCCCTCGGACCTTGAGCTCATCTAGAAAAACTCACCAGGGGTAACTCAACTGCTCATCCAGGAGGACAGAGAAACTGTTACATGTTTATGGAATATTCTACAGCAATGAAAATGAATGTATCCGCGTGTGGCAAGAACACAGATGGACCCTGAGACACAGTGAGAAAGGCAGGTTGCACAAATCCATCTTCCTGTGGCACCAAGCCTGCAATCTCTACAAGGCCCTGGGCTCCTCAAAGCCCTGCCTCCCCTCCCAGCCTCACCCCCTCATACGCTCCGGACCTTTCACATTTGTTTCTGTCCACCTCACACCTCACACCTCTGGACACACCCTTTACCCCTCTCCTTCACCCCTCCTCTTAACCCCTGCAGTCCTCCTCGCTCAGGTCCCCGCTCCTGTGGCCCCTAGAGGCTGCACACCACTCTCAATTATGGGGCAATGCTGTTCACGAGCCTCTCAGGACCTGCCACCACAGGAACGATATCGTCAGGAAATTCATAACACCCCAGCACAAACATCTCCAGAGCTTGCGGGGGCGGCGGGGAGGGAAGTAACACTCACATAAAATCAGCACCAAGATGGCCCTGAACACAGCAGCGGTGGGAGTTGGAAGAGGATGGTGTGAGGCCCTCAGACTGAACACGGAGCATCTTCCACCTGTGACTCCAAACCAGCTAAGCCACCAGTGCCAGGCAGACACATACTGGCTCAAACACATTCCCCGTTCACCCACTCAGAAACCTAACAAAAAAAAAGGAAAGAAAAAGACAATTCCCCAAATGGTAGGAGTAATACAGGAACAGTAAAGACACAGGACCCAGGAAACACGGGGCTCTGACCTGGGAGGAAGAGAAGCTGCCTCTGCACGGCCGAGCAGCCCACGAGGGAGCAGGGAGGCTCCAAAAGGAGAAGAAATAGAGACTGACCTCCCAGCCAGCAGCAAAGCCAGTGCCAGGGTGCGACTGAGGTTTTGGGGAGAAATTCGTGACGGCACATTGAAAACGAAGCGAACCAAGAAGTGAGGCCGTTATTAACTCCAGAAAAGCAAAGTCGTCATAATAAATATCACAGAGTCATAATAAAAAAATCCATGAACTACAATACCAAAAAAACTGTAATACCAAAAAAAAAAAAATCAGTCCATTAGACTTCATTAAAATTAAATACTTTTGTTCTAAAAACCCTATTACAGATCTGGGTGCGGTGGCTCACACCTGTAATCCCAGCACTTTGGGAGGCCGAGGCAGGCAGATCACTTGAGGGCAGGAGTTTGAGAGCAGCCTGGACAACATGGTGAAACCCCATCTCTACTAAAAATACAAAAATACAAAAATTAAGCAGGTGTGGTGGCCGGTGCCTGTAATACCAGCTACTTGGGAGGCTGAGGCAGGAGAATCACATGAACCTGGGAGGTGAAGGTTGCAGTGAGCCGAGATTGCACCTGTGCACTCCAGCCTGGGTGACAGAGTGAGATTCGGTCTCAAAAAAAACTAAAACCACTATTACGAAAAGGAAAGGCCCACCAGACTGGAAGCAAATATGTGCAAAATAGATTCCTGGCAAGGGACTTCCATCTAGAGTATACAGAGGACTCTTATAACTTAAGAAGACAAAAGCCAAGTGAAACAAAGGGGGAAGATTCGCACACACACTTCCCGGAGAGAGATCAGTGGCGAACAAAAACACAAAAAGATGCTCCACAACATCAGCTAATTAAAGAAATGCAAATCTGGAAATGCCCCAAGCTAAAAACACCCAGGTGTCCATCGACAGATGAGGGTATGGCCAAACCGTGGCACCTTCGCACAACAGGACCCTGCAAGCGACAAAATGCAACAAATTCCTGACGCGCACAGCAGGAAGGCAGCTCAGAATAACCACGCACACCCGAGGAAGCTGGACAAAAAAAGAAGACACGCCGTATGGTTCCATGTATGTAAAACTCCAGCAAATGCATACTAAATTACAGCGACAGAAAGCGGATCAGTGGTTGCCTGGAGATGGGGAGGGAGGGCCCAAGGACTCTGCGAGAGATGGACAAGTTCACCGTTGTGATTGTGGCCACAGCTTCACAGGTGTACACACGTCAAAACTCATCACATTGGACACTCAGACACCTCAATGATGTTGTACAGTCATCATAATACACCGTCTGCCTTAGCCATGAAAAGAATTGATATCATCAGATAACACCGTACATGAGTTTAAACAAATATTGTGATAATTACACTGGGTGGGGCAAGGGACAGCATAAAAAGGCTAAGTCCACATCTTCCGTAATAAGAATCCTTTCGATGATGTCTAAACTTTTTTTTTTTTTTTTTTTTGAGATGGAGTCTTGCTCTGTCGCCCAGACTGGAGTGCAGTGGCGCAGTCTCAGCTCACTGCAAGCTCCGCCTCCCGGGTTCACGCCATTCTCCTGCCTCAGCCTCTCCGAGCAGCTGGGACTACAGGCGCCCGCCACCACGCCCGGCTATTTTTTTTGTATTTTTAGTAGAGACGGGGTTTCACTGTGGTCTCGATCTCCTGACCTCGTGATCCGCCCGCCTCGGCCTCCCAAAGTGCTGGGATTACAAGCGTGAGCCACCGCGCCCGGCCTTTTTTTTATTTTTTTTTTTTTTTGAGACGGAGTCTCGCTCTGTCTCCCAGGCTGGAGCACAATGGCACGATCTCAGCTCCCTGCAACCTCCGCCTCCCAGGTTCAAGCGATTCTCCTGTCTCAGCCTCCCTAGTAGCTGGAATTACAGGCACGTGCCATCACGCCCAGCTAATTTTTTGTATTTTAGTAGAGATGGGGGTTTCACCATGTTGCCCAGGCTGGTCTCGAACTCCTGAGCTCAGGCAATCCACCTGCCTCAGCCTCCCAAAGTGCTAGGATTACAGGTGTGAGCCACCGCGCCCAGCCCTGTTGGAGGAGGAGGAGGAGGAGGAATGGCATAAACCTGCCCTCTTAGACACGCAGCTGATGGAGCTGACTCTGTGCAGTGGGACTTGGCCACACTAGGAGGGTGGGAAGTGGCTGACTTTGTTTTAAACAAGGATGTGTTGCTTTCATAAAAACTCAAATCCCAGCCATCTGACCTGGCAATTCCAGTTTCGGTGCATGCCCAGGAGAGATGAAAACAGGCTCACAGCTGCCGGAAGGTGACAGCAACCCCAGATAAATGAAATGGGTCCGCCCATGCAATGGGTCATCGTTCAGCCACAAACAGGAATGAGGCCCTGACACGGGCTATAGCACAGATGGACGGTAAACACGTGCTCAGGGAAAAGGTTCAGACACAGAAGGTCACACACCATATGACTCTACTTATATGAAATGTCCAAAATGGGCCAGTCCAGAGAGACAGACACAATGGCGTGGCTGCCAGGGGCTGGGAGCGTGGGGATGAGGGAGGGACTGCTTAAGGGGTACGGGGTTTCTTTTTGGGGTGCTAAAAACGCTTTGGGGTAATAAAAATGCTTTGGAGTTAGATGGGGCAATGGTTGCACACTGTAAATACACTAAGCCACAGAACTGTACACTCTAATGGGGTAACTGTATGGCATGTGAATTATGTCAATCAAGCTGTTACCAGGAAAAAAACCTGACTCCCACAGCAAGGCTGGCATGTGGCTGGTCCTCTGCAGATGCACACAGCGGGGCTCCATGCTCCAGGAGGAGCCCGGGGAGAGAGTCCAAAAGGCCACGGGTAAACAGACGCTCCCTGATCCAAGTTAAGGGCCCTCACGTCTTCCTCTCTCCTGAAGCTTCCCTCCTCCTCCTCGTGCCCACGTGGGCTCAGCGCCTTCTTGCAGTCAACCACCAGGGACTCTGCCAACAGGAAGTTCTGGAATCCCACCCGTTTCGGACCCACCCACTCCTCACTGTGGGCCACAAGAGCCTGGAGTTCCCCACAGGCAGACCCTCATACGACCAAGGGGCGAAGGCAGCTGGTCCTCTAGCTCATCTCCGCAACACCTGGTTAATTATGGTAAGACGATGCCTCTTTCAGCCAGGCATGGTGGCTCACACCTATAATCCCAGCAGTCTAGGAGGCTGAGGTGGGAAGATCACTTGAGCTCAGGAGCTCAAGACCAGCCTGGGCAACATAGTAAGACCTTATCTCTACAAAAAATTAAAAATAAAAAATCGGCTGGGCGTGGTAGCGCACGCCTGTGGTCCCAGCTAGTAGGAAGGCTGAGGCAGGAGGATCACTTGAGCCCATGAGTTCAAGGCCACAGAGCCACGATAGTTCTACTGCATTCCAGCCTGGGCGACAGAGCAAGACCCTGTCTCTAATGAAAAAGAAAATGCCCCTTTCACAGACACCCACTGCTTCTGCCCTTCTCCAAACCCTGAAGACCCGGGCCCGGGCCCAGGAGCCCCAGGGCAGGCTGCTGTTGGTTGCACTGGAGCCTCGGCCTCCATCACCCTAACGCCATGCATCTCACACCTCATCCTCCAGGCTGAGTCTGTGGAGGCCCGGCGACCCGGCCCAGAGTGCCTCCTCCTCTCCTCCCCAGTCTGTCAACACAGCGGTGCGTCAAGACACTCCAGCTGCCCAGGAATCACCAGACCTGCAGCAAACACCCCAGCGGGCCTGCCCAAGGCAACAGCATGTGGGGGCAGGGGTGGGGGGGGGCTCCGATGAGGGGCCGCAGGGGGCTGCAAAGCGCGGCCGGCAGGTCTGCCTCCCGGCGCAGAACGTCTGAGTGAACTGGAGAGAACGGAGCCTGGACAGGCAAAGCTGGGTTCCTGGAGTCCCAGCCCCAGAGCCTCGGCATTAGGGAGACGGAGCCTCTTCTGGGAGCTGGAAGTGACACAGAGCAACCCAGGACCCCCCAACCCACCGCCTGCCGACTCAGCCCGGGCCTCTGTCAGTCAAGGGGGCTATCAGTCCCCGAGAAGAAAAGTAGAAAGAAGGGACCAGGGCCAGTCACACTGACTCTTCCCCATCCGAGGGTCTCCAGACCCGCAGCCCACCTCCCAGATCAGTGGCCACGGGGAGACGGTCAAGAGCAGCGCGGCCTGTCCTCTGTGACCAGAGGGAAGAGGAATCCAAGTGGTTTCTCCAGCAGCTCAGGCTTCCTTGTGCGTCAAGGGCCGCTCTGCCCGCCACAGCCCGCTCTGGGAGCAGCAAGTGAGCACAGGCACAGCCGGCCCAGGGTCTCCCAGGTGGGCAGAGGAAACCTCAGCACCACCCTGCTAGGTGAGGGGACTGTGGAAGCATGGACTCCGCCTAAGCCACGCCTGCAGCACCACCACGTGGGCCCTGAATTTCCAGGTTTCAGCCTGTGTCCCTTGACATAGACGTCATAGGAGCGATCACAGAAAATGTGCTAAACATAGACAAAGCATCAATAACATAACCTGCTCGCCAGGAAATCCACCTGCTCACGCTGGTGGGGTGTCTTCCTCAGGGCCGCACTACACGTGGGCTTGCATCCTTTTTCACTCATTTTAATACCAGGAATGAATTCCCAGCGCCATCTAATCCCATCATCCAAGCACACAGACCCCCATGTCAGCTGCTCCAATTTGCCGGGAACACCTTTAAACGTGGGTTTGCCTGCTGTCCTCACCCCAGGCTGCACGCCTCAGGGGACGGGGATCCACCGCCCACTTTCAGCAGGGTGTGCCCCTCAAGGCAGCTCCCAGGGTGACTGTCATTAAAATATTTTCCTATTTGACAGGCAAAACCTGATCCCAAATCAAAAAGCGGCTGGACACAGGACAGGGCCCCAGAGCTGCCTGAGGGCATCAGGCGACTGCCAGGCGGGGTCTCACCGAGTTCTTTGGAGCCCTGGCTCTCGCTGGCCAGCTCCCCCATCTTCACCAGGGCGTCAAAGTAGCCTTTGGCTGCATACGTCACACCTGAGAGAGAAGAAAAGGGAGCAGTTATTTCCTCCACGAGGGACAGACAAGACCCCCAGCAAAAACATGGCAGTCTTGGCACGCACAGGCCCAACCCCGTCTCCTGCCCAGACAAGCTGGGAGAATACTCGACTTGCTGTGATTTCTGGGTTGGACAGAACCCATCTCTTGCTGATATTCTTGTTTCACCCCAATCATGAGAGCTCCCTTGACTCGTAAGAACACAGCGTACCAGTTCAGGTCCTGAGCTATTCAAGTCAAAATTGCAGAGTGCTGATCCCTATCACGTGCTACCAGGCAGGGCCAGCGGGGAGGGAGTGTTGTACTAACTGTATTTCATGAGACAAAGAACCAACCCTGGACAAGGAAACTGCAAAGCTGGGCAGTAGGAAGCCATTTCCCCACAGATCCCCAAGCTGAGCCTGGAGTGGGAGAACTATTTCCCATCGCTTCACAGTCTCAGACCAGGACGCCCGTCACAGCTGATCAAAGGAGGCTAAAGGCATCATTTGGTATTGCCGCCGCCTGAGGGGCCTCCCAGCATCTCAGAGGCAGAGTCTGATCTAATCAGAAGTGGGTGTGAAGGGCTCCGGGCCTGCTGAACTCCTCCACAGGCACAGGGGTGGAGCAGGCTCCTGGAAGAGCCTGGGCTTCCTCCTCAGGGACTGCAGGGAGCGCCTGGCAAACTCCTCCACCTGACAGGGAGCTCCGCCCTGACCTCCAGGCTGCAGAAAGGGCGGGGCAGCCCGAAGAGCAGCGTAATTACAATTTCTAATCCGTTTTCTACAGAATCCACTTAGGGGCCTATAACTGGGCACTTTATCAAATTTTATTTATATACTTTTCAATTAAGCGCACAATTTGTTCTGCGGCACAAGACCACATCCGCAGAGGAATGAAGGCCTGTGCCTGGGAGGGGTGGGCTGCCTCAAATAAAAGAAAAACGCAACAGCAGAAGTGTGACTCCAGGGCAACTGGCTGCGGCTAAGGTGGCGGTGCTGCCTGGACGGCCGAGCTCATTCCTTCAAGGCCCTCAAGAAAAACAGGAGGAGGAAGTAAAGCTCCAAGTCTCTGCACTCAGCCCCGCTGCCCTCATGAGGAACCAAACAGGAGCGGAAAGGCCCCGAAGGAACCCGTGCCTTGGTGGCATCAAAGGGCTGAAGTGCCTGCTCACCCAGAGGAGGGGAGCACAGGCCCCGGCCCCCACCGCAACCCACTGGAAGCGGCATCCACACCGCTTCCCTGTCCTCGGAGAGCCACGTGAGGGCTACAGAAGACTCTACCGTAGATGAGGTGGTCACCAAGTGTCCTACAGACGAGTGGCTCTGGAAAAAGGAAGCCATCGTCGGTCTGCAATGTGCAAGACCAGCCCCCATCTCCAGGGATGGGATCATCTGGACTCTGGATTCCCATTGTAATGCCCAAGATTCAGACCCGGCTGGGAAGAGATGAACAACTGGTCTCATTCACAGGACATGGAACTTAGCTGGGCTCAGAGAATCTGGACACAGTGTGCTGTGCCTGGAGATCATAGGATCGCCATGGTTGGAAGCCCTCTGCACCCACCTCGAGCGGGGCCTCAGCCTACCTACTCTGATTTGGGAGCCTCTCTCCAGTGTCAACATTTCAGGCCAGAGGCAAAGGCAGCTCTTCCTGGGACCCCCATGAAGCTGCCCAACAACCAGGCTGCACAGTAGGGGAGCAAACCAGGTGCAACTTCCACCAGGAGGCCACGCCGACCCTCAGAGCGGCCATAGGCCCTGCTGCCGACTTCCACTACCTCATCCAAGAGGCTCCTGGCTGGGGGACAGGGGTCACTGCCACAGCCCAAGGATCTCTACTGTCATTAAAACCCTGCAGACGGCCGGGCGCGGTGGCTCACGCCTGTAATCCCAGCACTTTGGGAGGCCGAGGCGGGCAGATCACAAGGTCAGGAAATCGAGACCATCCTGGCTAACACAGTGAAACCCCGTCTCTACTAAAAATACAAAAAATTAGCCGGGCGTGGTGGTGGGCGCCTGTAGTCCCAGCTACTTGGGAGGCTGAGGCAGTAGAATGGCGTGAACCCGGGAAGCGGAGCTTGCAGTGAGCCGAGATCAGGCCACTGAACTCCAGCCTGGGTGACAGAGCGAGACTTCGCTCAAAACAAAACAAAACCAAAAAAACAAAAAACAAACAAACAAAAAAATACCCTGCAGACTTTCGCTGGAGGAAGGACAGCTCTTTAAGACAATTTTGATGAGCAGGTCCCTCGGGCTGCAAGCCCGGGCCCAGGGATGTAGAGGAGGGGCAGGGTGGAGAGAAACAAGGCTGCTCCTGGGGCAGCCATGGGGGCCCCTGCAGGGTGCCGGGTGCAAACAGATGGTGGCCCAAGGGAGCTCCCTGTCCCGTTCATGCCCACAAGGAAACATGAAGGCCACCCCCCGCTAGACGTGGCAGGCGGGCACAACTGGTCCACCTGGGGAGCTGAGAAGGACGGCAGTGCCAGGGACAGGCCTTCTGCCAGGTGCTCGGTTGGGGTGCTTTCTCCCCAGGTGACAACGGAGTAAAGGTGTTAAAAAAAAAAAAAAAAAAAAAAGAACGAGGGCTGACCAACTCCTGCCCCCTCCTCGCCACCTCTAACCTGGCACCAAAACTGGACAAACAACTCCACCCAACACCAGGAAGCCGTGCAGGAGCCGGGGGCGGCCGGCGGAGATGCAGTGTGTGTCCTGGAACACACATGATCTCCTCCCTGCTAGGGGATGTGGACTTTGCCCATGAAGATGCTGCAGTTACAGGGACAGACATGGTAGAGGGTACAGGGAGACCGGGGGTCACTGCCCAAGAACAGCAAGTCCCCATCCATGGCAGGACTGAGCCATGAGCGCCTGCGGGGCCAACAGGGCAGGTGAGAAGGGCATCTGGGGACAAGGAAGCCACTCCCCACCAGGACGGAAAGACCCAGGTGCACCCGAGGCACCCCTGGGTGGGGTGGGGGTGATGGGAAGCGTCTCAGGGAGACAGTGGGAAGAATGGAATCTCCCTGCAGCCACCAGCCTGCCACACCCTCTGTCCCGGCTCTTTGTGAGAAGGAGCTGCAGGGTGTTCGCTCATCTCCCAAACCCGAAGCCGCTGTAGTTACGAACAGCTTCATCCCAGCCCTGATCCCACAGTTTCTACATGATTCTGAGGGACTGACATCCACACCCCTCCCGTCTCTAGATGCCACAGGACAAGAGCAGCCCGCACAGGCAGGGGCGTGCTGCCATGGTGACAGCAGACCCAGTCCAGAGTGCATGGGCTACACCTTCACTCAGAGCCGCTGTCCAGCTTTGTTGCTGGAACAAAAGACCTCCTTTCGCTCCTGACCATGCCCCACAGGCTGTGCCCAAGCCCAAGTCCATCTGCCAGCTCAGGAGGCAGCTCCCACCCCTTGGGGCCCAGGCGCAGTTCTACCAGCTCAGCAGGCAGCTCCCACCCCACGGGGCCAGGGCGCAGTTCTACCTGCCAGTGCTTTCTCATAATTCTTCCCCATGGCGATGAAGTTCCGGAGGCTAGGGTTGAACTGCTCCATGATGGTCTGGAAGAAAGCAGAAGAAAACAGCATTACTGGCAGAGGTCACCCTCATGACTCCGAAGGGTCCGAACACAGAGGAGAAAACCCAGAGCAGGCACCCCTCCCAGGGGTCGACACCACAAATGCTCAAGGTGGGCTTCCCAAGTTCAAATCCCAGCCATGCCCTTGATCCATGTCCTTGGGAAAATGACCTTCCTGAACCTCGGTTTTCACATCTGTACAAAGGGGTAAGAAGAAACCCTGCCGCAGAGCAGTGTTTCCGGACTGAAGGAGCGCATTTGCACGGTGCAGCAGGCAGAATACAGCTGGCGCCGAGACGCGCTGCCGCCAAGATGCCGTTCCCATTGGCGCGGCTGAGTCAACCCAGAAGGGCCCCCCACCGGCCATACACAATCGCTCAATGACGCCGGCGCCCCCCTCCCACTAAAATCCTACTCAACACATCAATTACCAAACATCAGCTCTGATTAGCGCCATCGCAGCCTGATCTGCAAATGCCATGCTATGAATAATCCAACGGATCTGGGTCTGTTTGCCCGACGGACGGGCATCTCGGTGCCAGGATCAGCAGTTCTTAGACTCAAGAAATTAGATTTTCACTGCGAAGGCCAAATAAATGTTTTAATTACAAGGGATAAAAACAGGCACACACAAACAACAGCCAAATGAGAATTCTACCGGCATAACACACACTGACTGTCAACAGCCAACCCCCACCAGCAAGGGCCCGGGGAGCAGCTCCAACAGAAACTCCGGCTCAGCCACCTCCCGTGTCTTCCGGTCATTTGTTATGATGTGATCCTGATCTTTCCTGAGGATCACAGGAAGGGAAGCCGCCCAGCCCTGTCGCAGACAAGCAGGAGGCTCTGGGGCCCCAACCCACTCAGCCCCAACCTGTGGGCTACAGAGTGGGGAGGGAAGGGCAACTGCATCCCCCACCCACTCTCCCAGCACCTGGCCTCAGCCTCCAAAGCCAAGAGAACAGATAAAAAGGGCATTTAGGGACAAGGAAGCCACTCCCCACCACGGGACCCGCCTTCAGAAAACCCACTATTTAGGCCGGGCGCAGTGGCTCACGCTTGTAATCCCAGCACTTTGGGAGGCCGAGGCGGGCGGATCACGAGGTCAGGAGATCGAGACCACAGTGAAACCCTGTCTCTACTAAAAATACAAAAAAAAAAGTTAGCCGGGCATGGTGGCGGGCGCCTGTAGTCCCAGCTACTTGGAGAGGCTGAGGCAGGAGAATGGCGTGAACCCGGGAGGCGGAGCTTGCAGTGAGCCGAGATCGCGCCACTGCACTCCAGCCTGGGTGACAGAGCGAGACTCCGTCTCAAAAAAAAAAAAAAGAAAACCTACTATTTGACGCGTGTTCCATCCCCTGCCCTGAGGTATGGCCAGGGTGTGTGTTCTTGGGGAACGAGGCCCCGAGTTCTGCACTACACCAGGGCTCACGGCAGGCCAGGTCACTGCAGTCCTGCCTGTGCTGGAACCTCCGGTGGTAACGCCACCCGGCCAAATCCCAGGGCAGGTGCTCCTTCCTTCCTGGATGCAGCAAGGGTGAGGGCGGGTGAGGGCGCCTCTGCGTGCTAGCCCAGAGGCCACGTGTACGGGGTAGGGGATGCAGCAGCAACCCAGCCACAAAGTCCTGTTCTCACAGAGCCAGCGTCTCCCGAGGGAAGGCAGGACTAGGAGGGCCAGTGCTTCCGCAGAAGTGGGATAGGCGTGCTCAGCGAGACGTGGAAGGCAGGCAGGGAAGCACTTTCCATGCCAGAGAGCAGCGGGCAGACCAGAGCAGGGCAAAGGCCCCGAGGCAGGCAGGGCCCGTGGTGAGTTCCTGGGAAAGTAGGACCCGGCGTGAGGGTGGAAGGGGCCCAGGGGAGGCAGGAAGAGGAAGAGGTGGGTGTGGTAATGGGATAGCCCCTGAGGCCGGGCTGTATGAAGCTAAGGAGGGTCTGAGCAGAGCGACGGGCCAGCTACATTTAAAAGATCCCGCTGGGTGGGATGCGGTGGCTCACACGTATAATCCCAGCATTTTGGGAGGCAGAGGCAGGAAGATCACTTGAGCCCAAGTGTTCAAGACCAGCCTGGGCAACATGGTGAGACCCCATCTCTACAAAAAATTCAAAAATTAGCTGGGTGTGGTGGTGCATGCCTGCAGTCCCAGCTAGTCAGGAGCCTGAAGTGGGAGGATTGCTTAAGCCTGGAAGGTCAAAGCTGCAGTGAACTGTGATTGTGCCATTGCACTCCAGCCTGGGTGACAGAGCGAGATCCTGTCTCTAAAACAAATAAAACAGGCCGGGAGCGGGGGCTCACGACTGCAGTCCCAGCACTTTGGGAAGCCGAAGCGAGCGGATCACGAGGTCAGGAGATTGAGAGCATCCTGGCTAACATGGTGGAACCCTGTCTGTACTAAAAACACAAAAAAATTACCCGGGTGTGATGGCACGCACCTGTCATCCCAACTACTTAGGAGGCTGAGGCAGAAGGATGGTGTGAACCCAGGAGGCGGAACTTGCAGTGAGCTGAGATCGTGCCACTGCATTCCAGCCTGGGTGACAGAGCAAGACTCCATCATAAATAAATAAATAAATAAATAAATAAATAAATAAATAAAACAGGCTAGACACGGTGGCTCACACTCATAATCCCAACACTTTGGGAGGCCAAGGCAGGTGGATCACAAGGTCAGATCGAGACCATCCTAGCCAACGTGGTGAAACCCCATTTCTACTAAAATTACAAAAAGCCAGGAGTGGTGGCAGACGCCTGTAATCTCAGCTACTTGGGAGCCTGAGGCAGGAGAATCGCTTCAACCTGGGAGGCGGAAATTGTGGTGAGCTGAGATTGCGCTACTGCACTCCAGCCCGGCAACAGAGTGAGACTGTCTCAAAAAAAATGAATAAATACAAAAAACAAAACAAAACAAAAGAGAAGATCCCTCTGGCTGCTCAGGGGAGACTCGATTTTAGCCAAGGGCCCTCGCGTATGCTGGGAGACCCATCAGAGGCTCTGGGATGTCAGAGGAGAAGAGAGGCACCTGCCATGCAGGCCTCTGTTCTAAAGGGACGGGGATGCTGGAGGAGAGAGGCACGTGCCACGCAGGCCTCTGTTCTAAAGGGACAGGGATGCTGCAGCACAGCAGCGTTAGCACTGAGCTAAACACTTAGCAATGAACCAGGAGCCTGGACACTTTAACTCCCAGGAGCGCCTGGGAGCCGGGGCAGGGAGGCCACACAGGGAGTGGGGTGAGATGGGTCTGGCGCCCAGGAGAACGTGAGCCAGAGACGACGCCTGAGAGTTACCGGCAGAGAGGAGAATGCTCGGACCTGGTGCACTCTCGGCAGCCTGGTTCAAACTGACCATGCAGACCGGGACTGGCGGTGAAGGTGGTCGGGAAATGCTGCCGGATGCACGTTTCTTGTAATGAAATCAAGCAGAAGGGGGCATCAGCCAAGTGAGGAGGATGCGGCCGATTCTAGTGTTCTGGTGTGCATGTGCTGTCTGCGTGCACATCTGTGTGCCCGTGTTTGTGTACAGACACGTGCACATGTGTGCATGTGTGTGCTGAGCTGCAGCACCAAGCATGTTTCTCACCCTATGTGACACAGGTATGAAAACACTACCACAGAGGGTGGGCACGCCAGAGCAGACCCCTTGCTCACAAGAGCCCCACGTGCTTGGCTCCAGGACCACGACCCCCACAGGCCCCCCAGGCGGAAGAGGCTCAACCTGAGCCCTGTGAGCTCCACTAACATCCTGAGCAGCAGGAGAAACAGGCCAGGAGCCACCCAGGGCCAACCATGGCGGGTCAGCACAGCGGCCACGCCTACCGCATGACGCATGGGGCAGCACCAAGGTTTCGCTTCCTTAGTGCAGCAGCTGAGCTCACACGGAAGGAATGCAGGAGACAGCGGGCAGGGAACAGCCACCAGGCCACCTGGGCATGGCCCTGCTTCCATCTGCAAGAGAGGGGCGGCGGCCGGGACACACAGGTGCTGCAGAGGCACCGATTCCACTGAGCTGACGTTGTAAGGGGGGACTCCCCTTCCCCGGCAGGCGGAAGGGCCAGTTCCTCCTCCTACATCTGCATCCAGCCGCTGGGCCAGCAGAGGGGCCTTCTGTGGAGCCCTGCCTCAGACTCGCACAGTAGATGTCACCCACCCCTCCTAGGACCGGGTTCCTCCCTCTCCCAGGAACCACAGGAGGAGCCCAGTGGCCCATGAAGAGCCTAGCCCCTCTGCTCAGAGACCATCTCCAGTCAGGTGTCTGGTCAGGCGTCTCTCTGAGCCTCTGAACCAGTCCATCCCATTATCCTAGAAGGCAGGCAGGGGCCATCCTGACCCAGTGGGCCTGTGTGGAGGTCCCCAGCCCGAGGAAAGCCCACCGTGGGGCATACACTACAGTCCCACCTCCACTTCCACTTCCGGCTCCCCTAACCAGGCCAAGGTCCTGGTCCGGGGGCCCATAGCCAACAGGCGCTTTGCAGTGCCCGGGGGTCCCCAGGTGGGGGCAGGGGAGCCAGTGACAGGCAGCTCCAGCTCCTCCAGAACAAACACCAACAGCAGCGGCCCCAGGTGGAAAGAACTCTGTTCTCAGCCACACCAGGGTGGCTTTTCCAAGTCACTGAGCGAGTGTATCTTTTTGCAGGATGCCACCACAAAGGAGCTGAGCTCAGACGCCCCTGACAGTGCTGGGGTGGGGGGTGGGGTGGGGGGAGATCGGGAAATTCTGTGGGCTTTAAAAGGGGAAGGGAGCTTGTTTCTTATCAACACCAAGGGGTGCAAAAAAACAGAAAAACCTAGGCCAGGAGGGAGAAACTGCACAAGAAAATAACCTCAAACCCTCAGAGGCGACTCCCTCACACGGCAGGTCTGAAGTGAGTTTAAAGCCCAGCTGTCCACACTGAGGGCACTCAGGGACACGTTGCGACATCCTCAAGACCACAACAAAACTAAGAGACTCCTGGGGGGCCACAGGCACAGAGAGAGCTCCCCAGGATCCCACATTCTGTGACCCCGTCCTCCCTGCCAAGACAGAAATCCTACACCATGAGCAACCACCACACTCCTCAAACTCTAGGACCTGTGCGGCGCAAACGCAGCCCGGCGCGTGCAGAGCTCTGCTGTGCCCCCGGTGACCACGCACTGGCTCCCTGGGCAGCGTTCCTGGGCCGGCAAGGACTTCCAGTTCCTCGTTTGTTCATTCACTATTGACCGGGGAACACCTTTTCCACCCCAGGGAGGGTCCTGGGCGGGCCTGC
This sequence comes from Symphalangus syndactylus, assembly GCF_028878055.3. Classification (NCBI taxonomy): domain Eukaryota; kingdom Metazoa; phylum Chordata; class Mammalia; order Primates; family Hylobatidae; genus Symphalangus; species Symphalangus syndactylus. Next base: position 15,060,874 of record NC_072436.2, on the reverse strand, counting down.
CCATGAAGGGGTTCCTGCCCACGAGGGCTCCCACACACGCCATGGAAGGCTTCCCCTCATAGGACGCATGCCGCGAAGCACCGGGGGAGGAGGGGTCCCTGCCTAGGGATGCCTGCACGCTTGGCTGCCCTCCTGCTGGGACGTCCATAGAGACGGATGTCCCAGTGGCCCTGGAGTTGCATGGAATCCAGGCCTTGACCACAGCACGGACCCCAGCTGTCCCTACTACAGCCTCCAGGGACCCCAGCTATGCATTTCTGAAGGTACAAATGGGAGGGCCGTGTCCACCAGTTGCAGAGGTGGCCGTCAGAGAACATCGATGAGCCCAGGGAGCCCTTTTGGCTGGCGAGCTGCTGGACACTGCTGGCCACCCTGGAGACTGATGGCCATTATGATTCAGTGCTGCGGGCCGGCCTGGCCAGCGCGGGCACAAGGCAGCAAAACCCCCGTCATCTCCACCTCCTCCCAACTTGGGGAGCAAAGGCAGAGTGGCCAGCACATTTACAGAAAGGAGCTCTGCCAAAGGACTTTGCTCTCCTGCCCACTCCTGGGCCGTGCTGGGGTCCACCTTCCGCATGCTCAGGAATTTTTTTTTTTTAAGACAGAGTCTCGCTCTGTCGCCCAGGCTGGAGTGCAGTGGCGCAATCTCAGCTCACTGCAACCTCCGCCTCCCGGTTCAAGTGATTCTCCTGCCTCAGCCTCCTGAGTAGCTGGGATTACAGGTGTGCACCACCACACCCAGCTAATTTTTGTATTTTAGTAGAGACGGGGTTTCACCATGTTGGCCAGGCTAGTCTCGAACTCCCGACCTCAAGCGATCCGCCCGCCTCAGCCTCCCAAAGTGCTGGGATGACAGGCGAGAGCCACTGCGCCTGGCCAGGAATTGTTTACCCCTTGGCTCTCTTTCCTGTGACGCCGCCTCTCCAGCGCTTTCCTGGCAGGGTGGCCACAAACAAAAGCAGTCTCTCTGCTGACAGAGTGTCCCCCACCTCCCTCCAGCCCCTCAAGGCAGATGCCAGGGTGGGCGTGTATGGCCACACCCCTAGGGCCTGCGTGCGTATGGACCCATGCACGCACGTATATCCGTGTGTGTGCTGTGGCCATGTGCTGCATGCGTTTACCTGTGCATGTAGACTCACGCATGTGCTGGATGCATGTGGACCCGTGTGTGTGCTGCGGGCATGAGCTGCTTGTTTACCTGTGCACGTACACTCACGTGTGTGCTGGATACACATGGACCCGTGTGTGTGCTGTGGGCATGAGCTGGACCCGTGTGTGTGCTGTGGGAATGAGCTGGGCCCGTGTGTGTGCTGCGGGCATGAGCTGGGCCCGTGTGTGTGCTGCGGGAATGAGCTGGACCCGTGTGTGTGCTGCGGGCATGAGCTGGGCCCGTGTGTGTGCTGCGGGAATGAGCTGGACCCGTGTGTGTGCTGCGGGCATGAGCTGGGCCCGTGTGTGTGCTGCGGGCATGAGCTGGGCCCGTGTGTGTGCTGCGGGCATGAGCTGGGCCCGTGTGTGTGCTGTGGGCATGAGCTGGGCCCGTGTGTGTGCTGTGGGCATGAGCTGTGTGTTTACCTGTGCATGTACACTCACGTGTGTGCTGGACGCATGTGGACCCGTGTGTATGCTACATGTGTCTGTGTGTGGCCAGGCTGAGCCGTGTTTTCTATCTACTCAGAAGAACAAACAGACAAAGAGTGGATGCTAGGACCCTCCCTGGCTGCCTTAGACCCTCATCACCCTAATCCTCACCCAGCCCCTCCATGAGAGTCACTGTTCCATCTTACATATGGACAAGAGGAAAGTGAGGCTCAGGAAGGCGGGGGCCAGCCTACTAGCTCTTGGTGGAGCCCAGAGTCCTCGCTTCAACCCTGCTGACCACACAGCCAGCCTGGTCCCTCTCTCCCAATTGGTCCTGGTATTGCACCCGACATGCTCCCCAAGGCCACATTCCAGTAATATCAGGAAAAAGGGTGACTCAACTCCACCTGGCCTCTCCCAGGAGGGCCAATGCCCAGGGCGGCTGACTGTTGTGGGGAGGGGCCCTGCCCACCCACTCCCTTGCCCATAGACCAGCACAGCTACTGAAGGGCCAGACTGCTGTTGCCCACTGGACCACTGCCCTCACTTCCACCTCTGTCGAGACAGGCAGAAGCCGGTGGCAGCTGCGTGGCCAGCAGTGCCAGAGGGGCTTCCCCCAGCCCACTGTGCCACCACGGCCATGGCGTGAGGACCCCACACACAGACACAGACCTCACAGCACCCACGGCTCTGGTCCATGTAGACTTGACGGGACTCTGCCTAGGACGCCAGGCTCCAGGAAAGGGCACACGGGACAGAGCCGAGCCCGGAAGCCCCAGGCCACATGTCCAGCATGGAAGGAGAAGGTGGAGGAGGGGCCCTGCAGCAGCGCAGTGTCGTCCTGGGAGGATACCTCAGAGCTTGCTGTCTGGGGGCCACAGGCTCAGTTCCCTTGGCTGCCAGGGGGGTTGGGGGGCTTCTGTAGGCAGAGAGCATCGGGAAGGCGGCAGCGTCCTCCAGGGCGGGCCACTGCTGACCCCATACACAGGAGCACCGATGAGCTTCGGACTCTGCGAGCCGGCTCACGGGGCAAGGGGAGTGGGGGCTGTGGGGGTGTGAAGGAAGCCTGGCTGTAGTGGCATCGACGGTCCTGTCCCCTCCAAACACTTGGACATCTGTCCTGGAGGATCCTTCCTGAAGGAAGAAAACCAACTCCGGGAGCCCAGCTGGGAGGGCTGCCTGGAGGAGGCAGATCTTGAACTGCATCTTACTTGGTTCGAGTCAGAGACAAACTACAAACACATGTACATGGATTTAGGAAACGGGATACATGGAAGCTTCTGGGAGGAAACGGCCCGCAGGGTGAGGACGGGAGCCTGAAGGTGGGTTGGAGCCTGCAGAATGGGATCCCAAGGGGAATGGTGACAAATCAGGCAGAGCCAGCATCCTCCTCCTTACCCTCTGTGGCCGGGGGTGCAGGAGCCGGCAGCTCTGCCTCCCTGCATTAATGGGGTCCCCACAGCCAAGGGCAGGAGGAAACTGTGTGGCCAAACCCCTCTGCCATGCCAGGGGCCCCCACCATAAGTCCCCCCAGGCCATGAGACCCCGCAGAGGGCTCTGGGTGTCAGGAAGCAGGCACCTCTCTGGAGGCAGGAGGAGGCCAGCCTGTTCCAGAACAGAGGGGGCTGGTCCCCCACCCTGCCCCAGAAGGGTCAGGAGGGGCCACTACGCTTCTCCAAGGACAGCTTCGGCGTGGCCTGGCTGACCCAGACTCCCCCAGAGCCACACAGGTCAGACAGATGGAGGGCACACCCCAGCCCCTCCTGGAAGACTGAAGGGAGACACCCAGGTCCCACCCATACCAGGGACTCCTGCAGGGCCCTGGGCAGCCTGGCCACCGGTCATGGTGGGGTCAGCGTGAGGGGCTGGGATGTCCCCTAAGGTGGTAGCTCCAGTTCTCAGCCTCCAGGAGCACCCACAGAAAAGCCATCAACATCATAATAAAGTGATTCCTTGTGTCTTTGGCACGGTGCCCAGATGTGACCAGAGGAGCAGGTGGCCTCCCGCCAGGAGGGGCCCGAGGTGCAGGGACTCCTTCCCTCATGCTGCCTGCCCTACCCGCCAGGCTCCTGGGAGGCCCCAGGACAGGGACCAGGAATGCTACAGCTAAAAACAACAGGGACAAATGCCAACACTAAGGCCAGCTTCTGAGCCAGGCGCTTCTGCCCTCTGCCTGTGGGAAGGGCCACATAGCCATTCCCCTGGGCCCCCGGCCCCAGCCCAGAGCCCTGCTTCCCTTTCAGGGTTGCAGCAGCATCTCCCTTTCCATGGGCCTGGGACACCTGCACGCCCTCTGTGAGCTTTCTCCTGGGGTCCTCAACTCTCAGGGGCCCCAAGTCTGAGCCCTCCTGAACGAGGTCCCCAGGAGCAGAGGTCCACAAAGGCAAAAGCTACACGTGGGGCCTTGCACGCAGGACGCCATGACCCGGCCCACGCAGGAGGAGCCGCAGCCCAGCAAAGTCCAAACACAGCACCAAGCAGTCTGGCCACTTCCTTCCTGTCCGAGAGACACATCCTGCCTATGCCAGCTTCAATGGGGACAGGGCCCCTTACAAACACCTTCCAATGTCCAGCCACCCTGGCCTGGGTCACAGAACTTAGCAACTGCTCAGCCTCACAGGGTGTCCAGCCGCCTTTCGCCTGTGGCCAGCACTGAGCTGGCGCTTTGCCAGCTGACTGCTCGTCCAATAGAATCAGCTGTCCCCGGGGAAACCTTCCTGTTGTCATCAACTGCGGGCTACAATCTGACTAAGGCTGGAAGAGAAAATCACCATAGGCTTGTAATACAATCAACCTGAAGACAGACAGGTGGTCACCTCCAGGCAACATGGGAGACCCGGCCCCTCCAGCAGCTACTGCACTCCGTCGCGGGGCAGGGCCCACTGGGTGTCATGGCTGAACTGTGTCCCCTCCCAAGATGCATGTGTTGAAGTTCTAACCCCCGGCATCACGAAGTGCAACTGTGTTTGGAAACAGGGTCTTTAGGAAGATGATTAAAGTAACTGGGGTCACTAGGGTGGGCCATAATCCCTATGACTGATGCCTTATAAAAAAGAGAAGAGGGCACAGACACCATAGGGACGAGCTGGGTGCCGCGGCCATCCTGTGGGCGCACCAGTCTGTGGCGCTGTGTCGGTCCCCCTCCAACGTGGAGAGGCCCAGTCACTAGGTCACTCATTACCGCCAATCGCAGACCCAAGTCCGGTCACCGCCTGGCCTGCAAGAACCCCCAAGGCCACTGCCCCGTCCCCTCCCCGTGAAGGCACTGGCCCGGTCTTTTGGGCTGGGCTCACGGCTGGAGGAGCGACTGTGGCTGAACAAGCAGGGAGGCAGCCTTGGAATGCCTGTACAGCCCCACCTCCCGCCAACCTCAGGTCAGGCAGGTGGGAGGTGCCGGCCCGGGGGCTGCGGCCACACTCAGGAACACAGGATCCCAGGAAAGCAGACAGCGGCAAGCAGACTCGGGGCGGGACTTTCTGGCTCTGGACCACTGACCTCTGATCTCTGAAGAACTTTCTGTCCCACAAGCTAGCCATCGTGGCCACCACTTACCCAGTACTCTCTCTGTGCCAGGAAATACGCTATTGTCCCACTGAATTAATGAGAAAACAGAAGCCCAGCAGTGAGAAAGCCTTCCTGAACTCCTTGAACTCCTGAACGGAAGGACAGAAGCACGGCTGGAGAGCCAGAGGGCCCTGGAGTTGGCTGGCCAGTTTCAATGGGCTCAGCCACTCCAGCTGATGGGCGGGGACACACTTCTCCCCCGAACCGAGGATCCCGTCAGGCAGGGACACCCAGGACCCGCACACGAAGCAACAGTAACGAGGCTGAGCACAGAGAATGCCCAGAGCAGTGTCCGGTGTGCCCAGTGGCCAGGCCTCCCGGGTGCCAGGACGCTCCGGTGTGAGCAGTGGCAGGGCCTCCCGGGTGCCGGGACGCTCCAGTGTGAGCAGTGGCAGGGCCTCCCGGGTGCCGGGACGCTCCAGTGTGAGCAGTGGCAAGGCTTCCCAAGTGCCAGGACGCCGCAGGCCCAGCCGTCCCCAGAGCCAGAGCATGAGACAGCGGTGACACCGCCCAGGCCCCAGCACCCCAGCTTCACAGCCACATCCCTAGATGGGACTCCTGCCACCGGTCGGACTGCAGCCCACAGCTCTGCTCCACAGCCTGGGGCCACCGAGGCCCTGGAGTCTCAGCCCAGGAGCAGGACAGGTGGAGGCTGATGCTCCATCCATGCCTGGACTGCGTGAGGATGGGCTTTCCATGGTGGAACAAACGGAGATGACACAGGCCTCCTCTGGCAGACATAGTCGGCCAGGGAAGAGGGGGCTGGAAAAGCGGGTATGGGGGGACCCAGGTCTTCATTTCAGGTGGTGGTATCTCGGCCTCCACCACACCCACTGGTTTAAAAGCCCCACCTAGACTGGACGCAGTGGCTCATGCCTGTAATCCCAGCACTCTGGGAGGCCAAGGTGGGAGGATCATTTGACCCCAGGTGTCAAAGACCAGCCTGGGCAACATGGTGAAACCCCATCTCTACTAAAAATACTAAAATTAGCCAGTGTGGTGGTGCACACCTGTAATCCCAGCTTCTTGGAACTGCTTGAGCCCAGGAGGCAGAGCCTGCAGTGAGCCAAGGTCACACCACTGCACTCCAGCCTGGGTGACAGAACAAGACTCTGTCTTAAATAAATAAATTAAATTAAATTAAATTAAATTAAAAGCCCCTCCTGGAAGCTACAAGGCCACTCTGCCTACCACTAGCAGCATCCACCCAGACCACACTTGGCTCTGGGTGAGACAAACCCTCTACTGGACAGATTGCAGCTCCTGCGGCCAGGGGACACCCTCTCCCCCACCACCATCCCCACCCCATTCTAATGTCAAGATGTCGCTCTTTTCTGGCACAGGCACCTGTGCTACCCCAGCGCATTCCACCACTCGCGTCCTGCGACTCCCACTGGGGCAGCCATGACACGCAGGTGGTCACCTGGCATGGCCCACCTGCTAACTGTCCCCTGCCACAACCAGGCAGGGGCACGCCTGGACAGCTCAGTGTACAAAACACATAAGGACCATCCGAAGAAGGAACAGGAGGCCTGGCTGTTGTCTGAAAACCTGCTGATCAAGAAAGCACCAGGGTGCGTTTGCTCACACATGTAATCCCAGCACTTTGGGAGGCCAAGGTGGGAGGACTGCTTGAACCTAGGAGTTCAAAACCAGTCTGGGCAACATAGCAAGACTCCATCTCTACCAAAAATTAAAATTAAAAAAAAAATTAGCCGGGCACACAGGTGGGGCACGCCTATGGTCCTGGCTACCCAGGTGGCTGAGGCAGGAGGACTGTGTAAGCCCAGGAGGTTCAGGCTGCAGTTGAGGTGTGATCACACCACTGCACTCCAGGCTGGGAAACAAAGCAAGACTCTTTCTCCAAAAAACAAAAAAAAAAAAAACAAAACAAAAAACAAAAACAAATGAACAAACAAAAAACCAAAAAACACTACCCAATTATAAGACAACTGTTCAAGTATGAAATAAAAACTCTAAGCAAAAACAAAAGCATCCTGCTGTAACTGACAGCCTTTTCCCCTCCACGGGGCCCCCCAGCACCTCACGGCCCAGGACATCAGATCTGATGGTGCCACGTGCATCCCACCCCTGCCCATCAGAGTGAGGACTAGAGCACTGAGGATACCAAGGCTGGTGCCACCTGACCTGGGACAGGCTCCGGGGCCTCCAGGGACCCTGGGAGCATCCTGCCTGCTGTACCCACTGCCCAGGGAGCAAGATTTGGCCAAGGTTGTATGGCCAGGGGACAGGCCAGGTGAGACTCCTCCAGGCAGGCCTGGCAGGAAGCCCAAGCACCAGGCAGGATTTTCCAAGGCTCAGGGGTGACCAAACCGACAGCCAGTAGACAAGGCTCCATAGCGTTAAGTCAAAAAGACCAGGGGCAGATGGGGGTTAACTTGAGGGAGGTGTTGGGGGCGTCACTGTGCCTGGCAGGCAGAAATGGGCCCCCGCCAGGGGCACATCCCCAGCCTCCTGCCCCCGGAGGGGACTCCTCAGCACAGCATGGACTCAGGCCCTACCTCCCCACCATCTCCACAGCTTCCTCCACTCTTGTTCCCTGGGCTTTCTGGTCCCCTTGGTGCAGGACCAACACCAAGAGCCCCTGGGCCACAGTAGGAGAAATAGCCCTCAGCCTGCCTAGGCCAGCCCCACACCAGGGCCACCTCCTCAGCCTGCACTGCCCACAGCCCTGGGAAACAGGGATTCCAACCCCATGTGGTGTGAGCTGCCACCACCTCCAGGAAGCCCTCAGAGGGCCCAGGCCACCGCTCGAGGAGCAGACCCTCAGCAAAGGTGGGACAGTGATTCAAGCATGAACGCTCCAGAATCCAGAAACAAGATGTGTTCATTTCTGAATACTGATGGGCCCCTCACAGGCTGGCCGCCGTTCCACGCCCAAAGGAGACATCTGTGGGCAGGACAGATCAAGCCGTTGCAGTCACAGAGCCAAACGGGTCCCTTCTCGGCCTCCCCTTCTGCCTCTGGGTTGAGGCCCCTCGAGTCATCGTGCAGCTGTACAGGCACAGCCAGGGGCCAGGAATGAATCAGCGCTCGGGGTGGAAGTGCGTTGGAGGCCGGTGCCAGCACCATCCCGCCGGCCTGTAATTACTAGGGATCTTAGCGCAGGCTGTGGGGGACGGCTGACGGCGCCGGCCGCCCAAGTGCAGAGCTTCCAGGGGACTACGGGCTCTGTGCAGCCACGAAGATGCTTCCCTATCCTGGGGCCTCAAAGAAAGTCACCAGACAAGGTGGCTGGGAAGGCAACACAGGGCAGACTCTGGCTGAGTGCAAGGAAGGACAGGAGCCAGCCTCAACCAGCAGTCAGTGGCACCCCACCTCCACAGACGGTGCGAGTGTCCCCACCCATGGTGGCAGCCACAGGCAACACTAGCCCAGGGCAGCTGGCAGAGAGGGCCATGCAAGGCTGGGTGGGGACAAGTGGTGATGTCCAGCTCTGCTCACCACCTGCCACTCCTGCAGTGACACTGGGGTTGCTCTCCTGACCAGGGCCCAGACCTGTGAACTGGGGAGAAGGGTGAACCCAGGCCTCAGCCTCTCGGCCAGCCTGCCTCCTGGAGCTCGGAAGGAGGACAGGCCCCTTCCGCTCAATGACTGGGCCGCACATCAGCCCTCCCCTGCAAGACCACTTATCCTGGACAGCTCAGCCCATGGTGTCTGTGGCCAGCAGACAAGGCTTGGCCCTCAGGCCTCAACCTTTGGAAGCTTCAGTAGAAGACAAGACAGCAACAGGAACACAGCTCCCAGCAGCCCCCACCCACTGCCCTCCCATCTAACGGTGGCCCCTGAAAGCCCAGGGCAGCACCGGCCTTCATTTTAACCCTGAACCTCAAGTCCACTCGGCCAGTCCCACGAGCCAACCGATCTCCCCAGTGAAGGATACTTGCTCAAGGCAAGGCCTGTGGGGACAGCAAGTATGGGCAAGACACTCTCCCCCAACCAGCCCACAACTCCACAAGCGCCACATCCCAGAACCGCCTGGTCACATCCATCGGTAGACACGGACCTCATGCAACCACCAACGGCACAGCAGGCATGGGACACCAAGCGAGCACTGGACACCACCTGGGGCCAGCAGGCATGGGACGCTGAGTAAGCGCCAGCAGAAGGACCATGCACCCTGGAGCCAACAACTGGCAGGACAGTGCCTGGGGCCAAAGCCCACAGAGGCTGGGCAGCCGGTCTTTGTGCCCTGGCCACCCCGCCGAGGGGACCACATCAGCACTGCTCCTGGGAGACGTGCCCCCGCTAAAGGCTGGCGGTGGCGAGGGCAGGTAACACAGAACACAACATGCACATGTGGGGAAAATGCAGGCCAGGTCCACTCAGTGACAGCAGACCCAGCCACCCTGTGGCAAAATGGTGCCCACGGGGGCCACCCCAGAAAGTATCCCTAAAAATAAAGCACCACATGCACGTGCACACACACGCACACGCACACACATGCGCACGGAGCTGGGCCCAGCACTGCATTTCTCTCCTCCTCAGGTGCTGGGTCTGCTGCCCCCCAGGCAGGCGGCTCCAATGCCAGGAGGTGCCTGTCAGCAGGAGGTGCCTATCAGAGACCACTCCCCACCGTCTCCAAATGGAGGGGATGGTGAGCTCTGCACACCCCAGGAAGAAGCTGGATGTGGCAAAGAGGAGCGGCCAGGCCCGGGCAGCCGAGCCTGGAGCAGAAAAGCCGGCAGTGTGCTCCCTGCCACCCAGCACATGATGCCCACCACCTGGCGCCAGCCCTTACCAATCACACCAGAGGTGGCAAACCCAACTGGCTCCTGGCTCCGGGAACCCTGTGGCACCCGTCTCCTCGAAGCACAGCTGCGGCCCTGCCAGGCTGGCTTCCCCACCAGCTGCTAGAGTGACCAGCCAGGGCCAAGAGCCTCGGCACAAGGAAGGCCATGGCCACGTCTGTAACAGTGACTCCTCCTCCTCCCTGGATGCTCTCTCACCTCACATATTCTAGGACAGGCTGTGGGTCAATGGCACTATTCCCAGAGAAGGTGCTGGAGCCGCCACACTCCAGGTCACGGGTCACCTGGGAGCCAGGGCTTCTCTGCGGACACGAGACCTTGAGGAAAACACCCACCTGACATTCGCCTGGCATTCCAGGAGCCACAGCCAGCCAGTGAGCCAGGCCCTCAGCACGCAGCGATGCTTGGGGCTTCCCCAAGAGGGCTGCAGCTTCAGTAGCCTTAATTCCAAAGGCCACTGGGGGAGGCAGATTCCAGCACTCCCTCCCTCCATCTGGGCCATTACCCAGGGCTACCTGAGCCAGCGCCGGGCCCGGGCTCCTGTGGCGGAAGGGGTCTTCCTCGTCTTGCCCTCCCAACACCCGCAGGGCCCAGCCCACACAGTGCCCCCAGAAGTTCTGAGATTACGTTCTCGGCAAACACCGGGAAGCCGTTCCGCTCCCCTCCCCTTCATCTTCCATGAAATTCCCGAGGACACAGCTCCCAAGGGAATGGAGCCACCAGAAAAGAGGTCAAAGTCTGCGTTACAGATTCTTACAGGGAAGAAAATCAAAACTGCACTTTTTATTCTTGCATTTTTAATCAGCAAGGCCAAGGACAAGCGTCCTCCTTTGCCAAGGCAAACACCACTCAGAACTGCAGTTAAGGCGATGCAATGTCCAAACCAAACAGCTGAGCCGCATCGCGGGTGACACTAAGCAGGCCACAGACCAGCCGTTCCAAGAGGCACTGCCAGGGCTCTGCAAGCCGCCAACCCAGGCACAGGAGCGGCCCCGGGAAGGGATGCCAGAGGCAGCACCGTCCCAGGAGAGGACGGACCTCAGCACTGCCTGGACCAGCTGGACCAGCCCAGGCGTGCACACCGGTGGCTTCGGCAGTCTCCTAACTATGTCTCCATGTGGGCTGAGTTTCTGCCTAGCCGACATTGCCAAAAGCTGCCCAACCAGTACCGGCACTACCAAAGCACCTTGAGCTCCCCAGTGACAAAGCACAGAAAGGTAACAGCACCAGGATTCAAAGACTCAGCAGTCAGGCCCCCGGAGTGGCAGCAGGAGCCACCTACCTACAAAACCAACCCCGCCTGTGTGCAGCAGCAGTGCAAGCCTGCCGCCAGGGCAAAGCCTTTCCAGAGTGGATCGGCCCTTCAGACACCTACGGCCTACCGCGTCCAGCCGTGCTAAATCAAATCATCAACCGCCGTATCTTCACTTGGGAAAATCACCAATTAACCCACCCGTGGAAGACAAAACGCAGAACCTGTGTGTTTCACGTGCTCCAGACCTGCTAGTCGGCGTCCACAGGGGCTCAAAGTCCCCAAACACTCAGTCCTAAGAGTTTCCTGCCAGCAAATTTCACTCAGACCTGCAGATAAATTACAGCTTCACCTAGGTGAAAGCCGGCTGCCCGGTTAGGAGAATTTTATTAAGGACGATCACTGGGTCAGTCCCCCAGAGCAAAACCACTCCATGTACCCACCCCCTGCCAACTCTCACCACGAAAGTTCCTGCTTTCTGGTTTCAGCGCAGAAGCAGAGAAAATAGGAAAAAGGTCCCACCGGTACTTCTCTTCCACCCTCTGCAATCACGAACAAATCGTAATTGAACTAATGACTAATAATTTAATAAACCTCCCTCCCTTGACAGCATGTGCTTCTACAGAGCAACAAGGCCAGAACCGTATGCCACAGACTCTGTGAAACCAAACCTAACCACCCCAGGGCCTGTGCCTTTCCCAAGCCGACTCCTCAGGTCACCCTGAATCCTGTTTACCAGTGGTTCCGACGTGGCTTTAGGACTCATCTAGTCGACCTCACCCGCCTTCAGAATCCTTCCTGACTGACGCGGCCCCAACTTCGCAAGCTTTATTGAAAGCTGTATTCAAGTGCAATCTGCCTCCTGCACTCCAACTGGAACCAGAGGGGCCACCCCAGAGGCCTCCATCTGGCTCTCCCAAGCCTGAGAGCTAAGAGGGCTTCGCAGGCCCCTGGCCAGGCACGCCTTGGCCGCCTAACACAATCAGAACAGTTACTCTGCCGGGCAGGGCGCAAGCCAGTTAGGAGGCATGAACCAGCAACTGCCGGGTAAACACCCACTCCACTCATCGCCCAGCCTGTCTCTGAACCTTCAGTTTTGAAACAAAGCACATCTGTAAGAGACCTCCCAGGACCCAGGGCCACCCGGGGCAGGGGTTTTCTCCTCTGAGAAAATGCTCCCTGAGAGCTGCTGGGCTCAAGCGTGGGGGTCTGGACCGAGAATGGATACTGAGGAAAGAGGAAACCAAGGGCCTGTTTGTCGGTATCCCAGCCAGAAAAACGACCAGGGAGGGGGCGGCAGGGGAGGCTTCCAGCGGTGCTCTGCGGCCCTCGGATGTGAACCTGTCATTTACACAGACGAGAACGTGGATGCCACTCTTAACACATTTGAAGCAAAGGCAGGCACGTCAGCCTCCTACACAATTAGTCTTCTCTCTCCGCGGTTACATAAGATGATGGATTATCCGTCCACCCATCCAGCCTGCCCGCGCTCCGACCTCCCACCTTAGGCCCCAGCACCGGCGCCGGGCAGGAGTTGTGGACAGGGAAAGCCTGTTGAGAATGAAGTGCCCGAGGCTCGCGCAACTGCGCCTGGAAGAGCCCCACGGTGCCACCGCGCCGGCCGCGGCCTTCGACAGCCCCCATGCCGTCCCGGCCGCCGTAACCCCTGGTGTGCTACGACCCGGACAGGTCCGAGGGCTCCCGGGGCCCAGCGCGCGGCTCCGTTCCCGCCGACGCCAAGGCGGGCGCGCGGGGGCCGGGCAGGGCCGTCGGAGCGGGGAGTGCTCCCCGGGCCTGGGGCTGGGGACCGGACGGGCCGCGGCGCGCATGGGGTGGGGGGGCCCGGGCGGGGGTGGCCACCTGTGAGCGGCCGGCGCCGGGCTCACCACCCCAGCAGCCCGGGTCCCGGGTGGCCGCGCCGGGAAGACCCCCGAAGTCCCAGCCTCCTGGCCCCGCGCGCGGCCCCGGGCGGGCTCGGGCGCGCAGGACCCGGGCGCACCCGGAGGGGGCTCAGCTCGGCGCCGGGGGGCGCTCACCTTGTAGACATTTTCCGTGAGCCGGTGCATCTCCTCTGAGCGAGACAGCGACATGGTCCTGGGTCCCGGCTGCACCACAGACCGGAGCGGGGGCGCAAGCGGCGGCGGCGGCGGCGGCGGCGGCGGCAGCAGCAGCAGCAACGGCACGGCGACGAATACGAAAGCAGACCCGAACCACAGAGCCCGGCGTCCGGCGGCGGCCACTTTTATAGTCGCCTCAGGCCCCGCCCCGCGGCAGTCCCCGCCCCTGCGTCCCGCCCCCGTTGCGCCCGCATCACCGCCCCCGACCACCCGCCCCCACCCGGCGCTGCCGCTGCTAGGCAACCGCCAGGCCCCGCCCCCGCACCGCCCTTTCCATTGGTGGGTTCCGGAGAAGGGGAGGGGGGCGGGATCGGAGGCGGGGCCTAGTGGCCGACTCCAGGCAGCGATTGGTCGGCTGCGGCGTCGATCCTGGGGGAGGAGTGGGGAGGCGCGGCGCGGGCTGGGGCCCTGGGAGCAGCCTGAGGGGGGCCCGGCAACAGCCGGGCTGGGGGCGGGGAGGCGGGGGCGGGGTGGCGCAGGAAGAAGGAGCAGAAGGTGCGGGGAGGAGAGCTGGGGGCGCCGGCGGCGAGCGCGCGTGGAGGCGGCACTTCGCGAAGTGGCACTTCGGGGCAGGCGGTCGGCCCGCCGGGTCGCGGCCTGGCGCTGCGGGGCGGGGAGCGGCTCGGACGCAGGACGCCTCGGGCCGGGCTTACAGGTGTGAGTGGCCCCGACCCCGCCGCTTCGCAGGTAAGCCCGCCGGGCGGGAGGCGACCCCCCCGGCCGTCCCCTCGGGGCAGAGAGGAGAACCCTGGGGGAGGGGGTGCTGCAGGAGGACCCTGGAGAGAGCTCGGCCCTGGAGGGGGGACGACTTGGAGAAGGAGGATTTCGGAGGAGCATCGTGAGGAGAGGACTTGGAGGGAGGATCCTGCAGAAGGTGAACTCTGGGGAGGATCCTAGACAGGCAGACAGCGCTTAGGCGCTTAGGGCCGGGATTCTGGAGAGGGGAGGACTCGGGGAGGAGGGTTGGGGAAGAGGATCTTGGAGGAGGGCCCTGGGAAGGAGGATCTGGAGAGGGGACAGGGGAGTTTCCTGCTGGAAGGCCTGGGGACAGGGCGACCCTTAGGGAGGGGGAGGACCCTCGTGCCGGCAGAAGATTCTCGTTGGAGGCAGTTTACTTAGGGAAAGAGGTCTCGAGAAGGAAGTGTCGAGGGCAGTAGGAAACGAGGGGCCCGGAGGACTCTCATGCGGTGGAAAACCCTGGGGCGTGGGGGAACCTTGTAGGAGGGGTGGAGGAGTCAGAGCTGCCTCCAGTTTTTAGGAAGGGTCCTGCTTAAGGGTCCTCCCAAGGGGAGATTCTGCCGGGGAAGCTGGCCGAGTTGGCGCACAGGTCTCCCAGTACAATTCCCTTGAAGAAATATTTACATAAATCAGGCTAACATAGAGAAATTATTTGCTTTACATTGTAAAACACTAGATTTGAGCGTTTCCATTTAATGAAACCTCTCACTCTCCCAGCCTCCCATCCCTGCAAAATCATTCATTCATTCATTCATTCAACGAGTCAGGCCCCTGGGGGAGACACAGTTGTGCTGGCTGGCTGGCAGACCCCCAGACTGGCACGGACTCATGCAGGTGAAAAGACCAGGGAAGTAAGATTCAGGAAGCATTGCCTCCCTCCCACCACAGCCCCGCACCTCCTCTTCTCCAGCTGAATTTCCTTCCAGCTACTGGCCCTGGCTGCTTCCTTTTTCTTTATTGTCTCCAGTGTTTGGGGGTAGATCCCTGTATATTTATTTTCTAGGATTCTTTTGGTGGTAAATGACAGAAAGCTCGCTCAAACTGGCCCTAACAAATGAGGGCGTTTACCTGAAGGTAGGAGCATCTCCACTGACCCTGACCCCCTTCTTCTAGGCCAGCTTCCTGTTGTGCTCCCTGCACCCACCGACCTCACACACAGCCCTAGGACAGACGTCCACTGGCCTGAACTGGGTCTGGGGCCAACACGGGGCAGGTGGGGGTAGAGCAGCCCTGCCCACCTGGAGGAAAGTTGAATGGCTGGAACCAAGATGACAGATGGAGGCCGGCAGGCAAACACGGGAGGTCTCCTCACTCCAAGAGGGGAGTCAGCCTGGGGACAGTTCTTCTCCAGGCCCTGCTGCTCCCATCAGCTGCAACACAGGAGAGGTAGGCTCCTCCGGAAAAGCTCCCACGGTCCTGGGTCCCGCTCCACCTTCTAGAAGCTCCCATTGTTACTTCCTGGGCTGGCCTGCACATCATCGCGCTACTCCCATCCAAGGGGACACACATTCAGTGACCGACTCAGAACCCAGCCTGCTTTCCAGGTGGCCGGTGGCTCAGCAGTCTCGGTGCCTGGGCCTGCTCCCTCCGCCTGGCAGCTGGGCAGGCGGCTGAATGCGGGCTGGAGGCCTTCCCTGAGAAGAGGGTTATCAGAACACCTGCCATACATGGAAGTGACCAGCTCGGCACCTGAGGAGACGCACCGCAGCTGATGACCGGCGCAGAGCAGGACGTTGTGAGGTCCTCGTACCTAGGAATAGAGAACAAGGGCAAGAAACTCGGTGCCTGCCTGGCATCTGCCCTGCACCAGTGGCCTCCAGGAAGGTCTCCACCAAGGATGTTCCCCGGGCACTCCGTGCTCGCCTTCGCCAGCATCCTATGAGGCCTTTCACACTGATGGGGAAGCCTTTCTAAAGGGTATAGGGGGCTGGGGGGCTGGGGGGGCTGAGTACCAAGGGTCCCAGGAAGAGACAGGCCAGGCTTATGGGCTGGGCATCCAGAGATCGCCCTGACGCCAGCTCCAGGTGGAGTTAGGAGGGCACTCTTGTCCCGACGCATTTTATTTTGGAGGTGTTCACAGACCACCCCCTCTTCTTGTGATGAGGTAGCTGTGGAACCTCACTGCTTGCCTGAAGGTTGGGCAGCGTGGCTAGAAACTGCGGCCCAGACCTGGGATCTTACCCACGCCTCTACGAGATGTCCCGAAGGAAACCATCGACTGAGCGGAGAGGCTTCGCCCTGCCCGCCTCCTCCCAGGAAGGAAGAGCAGAAGAGGTATTGCCAGCCACCGAGACTGCCAGCCACCACCCCCTCCCAGACCCTCTGTCCCCACCCCAGACCAGGGTCACCTTCTTCCTGCACTGGGGGTGGGGTGGGGTGGGTTTCGCAATCCTGACTGTGGGGTGGGGTTGGGAGCAGGTTGATGTAAATGAGCAGCTCATCAAGAGTCACTGAGAAGGAGGCAGATGGAGCCGGTACCCAGCAGGTCTCCTCTCATGAGCGTCAGCCCTCGCCTGGGCGGGCTGGGGGATCCTCAGCACCCCAGCTCTGAGCCAGGGGTCTGCAGCCCGGGCACCAGCGATGGGCCCTCATGCACACAGGGCGCCGAGCAGGGCCGGAGGCAAGAGTGACTTCAGACAAGAACCTGACGCCACAGCCGGCGACGCGGACCCTGGGTCAGCCAGCACGATGGGCCACTGGGGAGAGGAGGGCTGGAGGCAGAGAGTGTAAGTGTGCAGCCTTCATCAGCTTATTTTTAGTCGCGTTATGTAAGTGGCTTCATCTCAACGTCACATGGGGGGGGTCTCAGATTTAATTACAGGATGACAGCCTTTGCTTTTCAAGCAAGCTGTTCTCCTGGCAAGCCAGGCGAAGGATTGGGGAGTTTTGCTAAACAGAAGGAGCCCTTTCTGAGGTGACCACCCGGCAAAACTTGAACCCGCTTCCGCCTCCGTCTCCCTCTTCCCGACCAGCCTCACCCAGCCTCGGCTGAACATGGCCTGAGAGTAGCCACTTGTCCGAAATCACAGGAACATTTTATGCCTGTCAAGGGAGCTTCCTCTCTCCTCTTCCTCCCCCTCCCACCCTCTGCCTGGCAGCTTTGCCTTCTCTCCAAGAGAAGGGTCCACCCAATCAGAACTCCTCTTCCTTCTTTTCATTCCTGGATTAAAGCACTTGTAATCAGTAACCAGAAAGTTCCAGAGCGGGAGAGACCGGAAGGCACGGGAGTGCTATCGGACGGGTGTCTGGGGCAGAACCAGGAGGGCGAGCCTCTTCTCTCCCCACCTGCCCTTGCTCGCTTCCCCCTCCATGCCAGGTACTGTGGGAGCAGCTGGGCCTGGCCAGGGTCAGCAGGTGAAGCTGTCCGCATGGTGTCCGGAGCACCGTTTCTTTGCTTCCTGGCTGGGCTCCCATGTTCTTCACCAGTGGCAGCGTTATCAGCAAGAAGGCAAAGGCAGGAGCACGAGGGTGGGAGCCAGGGCTGTGGGGTCAGGAGTCCCACTCCTTGCGGTGGGAAGCCCAGCTCAGCCGCCTCCAGCACACTTTGGCTTTGTCCAGCATGAAAGGCAGAGCGACGTTTTCACTGCAGGCTATTTCCTGCCAGGGCAAGTGGGACAGGGCGAGCACTGACATCGGCAGGCATGGTGTGCATTTAGGGGGTGGGCAGCGCTGAGGGGGCATCATCTGGCATAGGTGGGCCCGGTGGCCACTGTGCTAGATGACTGGCTGGTTGCTGGGGGAGGTGTCACAGCCTCTCTGAGCACCCCCTAAGTGGAGGGCAGAACATTGTTGGGAGGAGTCCAGGCATACAGCAACATAAACAGCACAGAGAATGGGACCAGTGCACCCGAGAGGTCGTTATCATCAGCAACTGGATGGGACATTCTGAAGAGCCCCCAACCAACACAGATGGTCACTCCAGAGGCTGACATTTAAAAGGAAGGGGCCTGGCCGGGCGCAGTGGCTCACGCCTGTAATCGCAACACTTTGGGAGGCTGAGGCAGGCGGATCAACTGGGGTCAGGAGTTCGAAACCAGCCTGGCCAACATGGTGAAACCGCATCTCTGCTAAAAATACAAAAAATTAGCCAGGCATGGTGGCGGGCACCTGTAATCCCAGCTACTCGGGAGGCTGAGGTAGGAGGATCGCTTGAATCCAGGAAGTAGAGGTTGCAGCGAGCCGAGATTGTGCCATTGCACTCCAGCCTGGGCAACGAGCAAAACTTCGTCTCAAAAGAAATAAATAAAAGTAAGGGGCGCAGGGAGGGGGCCCCAGCTCATGCCCCTTCTGTGTGGGCTGCACATGGTGACTTCCTTCCAGAGAGCACAGCGTGGGAGGTAGGCAAGGCGTCTCCACAGTGGAGAGCCCGACCCACTCTCTCAGCCCAGAGGTCAAGGCTGGCACCATCACCGAGAGGCCATGCGGGCAGACGTGACAGGAGGGCGCTTCACCACTGGGCTCTGGGCTCTTCCTCCCAGACCCATAACCCTTGTCTTAGTATCAGAAAAACACTGGCAGACCGGGCGCAGTGGCTCACACCTGTAATCGCAGCACTTTGGGAGGCCGAGGTGGGAAGATTGTTCAAGACCAGTCTGGGCAACATAGTGAGACCCCATCTCTGCAAAAAAAAAAAAATTTTTTTAATTAGCCAGGCGTGATGGCACATGCCTGTGGTCCTAGCTACTCTGGAGGCTGAGGTGGGAGGATCACTTGAACCCAGGAAGTCAAGGCTGCAGTGAGCTGTGATCACACCACTGCACTCCAGCCTTGGCGACAAAGTAAGACCCTGTCTCAAAAAAAAAAAAAAAAAAATCAGGCAAATCCCAACAGGGGGACACTCTACAAAAAAACCGACCAGCCCTCCTCAAAACTTCCCAAGTCATCAAAACCAAGGAAAGTGGGCTGGGCGCGGTGGCTGACACCTTAATCCCAGCACTTTGGGAGGCTGAGGCAGGCAGATCACAAGGTCAGGAGTTTGAGACCAGCCTAGCCACCATGGTGAAATCCCATCTCTAAAAATACAAAAATTAGCTGGGCATGGTGGCGGGCGTCTGTAGTCCCAGCTACTTGGGAGGCTGAGGCAGGAGAATTGCTTGAACCCAGGAGGCAGGGGTTGCAGTGAGCTGAGATCATGCCACTGCATTCTGGCCTGGGTGACAGAATGAGACTCCGTCTCAAAATAAAAAAAAACAAAAAACAACCAAGCAAAGTCTGAGAAACTGTCACAGCCTAGAGGAACCTGAAGACAGCTGATCCGTAAATGTCAGGTGGGATCCTGGGTGGGGTCCTGGGAGAGAGAGAAGACATTGGAGGGAAACTGAGGAAATATGAATAAAGTATGGGCTTTAATTAATAATAATGTAGCATCATTGATTCATTGATCATCATAAACACATGTACTGATGCAAGATGTCACCAAAGGGAAAACTGGGCTGGGGGGGTGGGGGATGGCGGTATCTTTGTAAGAATTGCATGAATGAAAAATGTGCTAGAGTTAAGATTGTCGTGAGAGTGGGCAGGGATCTTGCACAGGCCTCCAGTTTGACCTGCAGGAGTCCAAAGGCGTCACCTGTGCCTCACCCTGGAATCTCGTCCTGGCCCCCAGGTCCCCATTCTGTCCACCTTGGGGTCAGTGGATGGAGCTGTTGCCCCTGTTGTCTGGTGCTGCTAGTCACAGAGAGCCCCAGGGTCCAGCACCCTGTGGAGTGGCCCCTTATCCCGAGGACAGGCACGTAGGCACCCCCCACCTCCCCGTCTGTGGCTGCAGCTGGACTGCCCACAGTGGAGCTGGGGCTGTGAGGCGTGAGGGTCCTGCTGATGGCTCAGCCCTTCTGCCACCCCAGACGTGGCTCTCGCCTGGCCTCCTTGGCAGATGGTGCCTTGGGTTTGCTGCCCACAACGCAGCGTGGCTCATGGCTATCCTGCAGCCATAGCGTTGGCCAGACTTCCGGCCATAGCCAGGGAGATGCATTGCTGCCCGTCCAGGCATCTGATGTCCCCTCTCTCCTCTCGCAGAGAGTACATGGCCCATGATGGGGAGGAAGTTCTGGAGGACAGGATGAGGCCACTGTCTGTAAGGCAGGGAGACCCTGCCTGCTCTGAGCTCCACATGGACAGAGGAGTGTGGGCATGGTCTCTCGGGCCCTTCCTGACCCTGTGTTGCCGTGATCCAGCCTCAGCCCTCAAAGCCAGGCGGCCTACAGACAGAGCTTCCCTACAGACCAGGCCAGAAGGGCTGGAGGGGCTTCCTTCTGAGGGTGGCGGGGACAGAGGAGATGTGGCCTCCCTCCAGAGCCTGCCCTGGCGGGGGTGGGCGGGGAGAGGTTCCCCAGCAACAAGCCCCCTTATATAATCCAGCTCACATCGTGGCGTGACTCCAGGTGCCTGTGGGAGGCAGCGCGGGGGTGAGCACCGGGGCGCAAGTGAGTCTCAGAGTTTCGCTCCGTGCTCCTCCCCCCTTGCTATATGTCAGCGTCATCCGGAGCCTGCCAGCCCGGTCACCCACTTGCTTATTAGAATACATTAGCTGACAATGCGGATTTAAATAACTCGGGCAGGTGACAGCCTGAAGCACACCCAGCATAGCTGGGCTCTCCTGCACTGGCCCAGGTGAGGCTGGGGTCTGGGGCTAGAGGAAGGACACGTGGCGCGGGGATGAACTGGCCAAGCTGGCCGCTTCAGCCACACATCTGGAGCTGGGCAGGGTGGAGGGGGAGGAGGGATACGGGCGCCCACAACACAGCACCACCCCGGGCAGGAGTGGGAGCCCGCCCCAGTCCCAGGCCCACTCGCCATCTTCTGAATCCAGCATGGGGTGGGAGTGGCCAGTGACTGGATGAGCAGGAAGATGGACCTGTGTGAGGACACTGAGCATCGGCCCCTCCAGGCGCTGAGAAACCCGTACCTGAGCAAAGACGAAGAAAGACGAACTTTGCTTCACGCTCAGTATAATTAGTCTTCATTTACCGCCTGAAACGTTGTCTTTGTTTTCTTATCACTCTGCCTCTTAAATGACTTAAACTGCCTTGAAAGTGATCTGAAAGGTATTTCTGGATGGGAGCTGAGGGAATCTGTTCTTCAGAATCTGAAATTGGAGGACACCTGGCAAACAAGACCTCAGTGTGTTCCCGCAGGTCCCTGCAGACAGGAGACAGGAGAGCTGTACCTGCGGGTGCCGCTTCGCATGCCGTCAGGGAGCACCCAGACGTTTCCATGCTGCTGGGCGCCGCGCAGATGGCTTCCCTGCCCGGGGCTGGCTGCTTCTAATTTCAGCTGCTGGAGGCTCCGCGCTCTCACTCTCGCTCGCGCGCGCTCTCTCTTTTATTCCATGTTTATTTAAAGCCAGATTTTGAAATGTTGTCTTCAGCCCTAAAATCTCACTTTATCTTCTTGCAGCAGATCCTATAAGACCCCACTTAGGTGCCTAGAGGGTGGGGGACTTTGAGGACAGTTTCCCCGGCCCGCTGCCTGACACTGTGTCCGTAAACATTCCGATGATTGGTCAGTGTTTTCCCACTGGAGCAGCCCAGTGTCACGTCCACCCAGATGGAATACAGACGAGCCGGGTGGACGTCGTGAGTCCAGATAAACGAGAGAGAGCATGGCCTCCCCGGTGACATGCAGGAAGCACGACTGCCCTGGTGGTCTGAGCTGAACTTAGGCAGGGGAGTCTGAGGCTGCCCTGCCATCTCCTGTCTGGGGTCGTGATGCAGTGAGGCCTCTCCTGAGTGGTCCAGACGTGTCCCCCCAGAGGTAGAACAGAGATGGCCTCAGGTGCCCTGGTGCCTCCCGCTTCCCGGCTCTTCCTGGCACTCTGCTTCCTTCTCCTAACCTGAGAGCCACACGCTATTTCTTCTCGTCCATCTAGAACCCAAGGACATCTGGAGTCTTCCACCTTAGACCCTCATAGGGGAAGTGCAAAGCAGCTTTCTGGCCGCGCTGACCCGACACGGCTGCTCCAATGGGGAGGCATGGCCACTCGCACAGCTGTTCAGTTGCACAGCATCAGACCACACAGCAGTTGGGGCCCTTTGTCCCACTGGCCATGGGAGCCCACAGTCAGCCCGCGTGCATGGTAGGTGCTCCAGAAATGTGAGGTCCCTTTCTCTTTGATGAGACGTAACTACCCTCATGTCCCTCTATGGCTCGCCTCAGAATGTGCTAGAAGAGCTTTGATGAAAGGGGGATGTCTTGATGAACTGGACAGGGTGAAGGCAAAACTGGCCGAGGGGCCAGGCTGGATGTGTAGAGGGGTGGACACGTGCGAGTTTACCTACATGGGTGCTCCTGGAGCCAGTGGTGCTAAGGAAGGAAGGAAGGAAGGATCTCCCTGGCTTCTCGTGCGCAGAGCCGCAGTGCCCCAGCCCAGCCACGGAGCCACACAGCTGCCTCTGGCTGGGGGCTAGGAGGCGGGCAGGGTGGGATGCAGCCGGGGGCAGTTGCCCCAGGGCTGGCTGGAGATGGCGGCCCTGGCCAAGCCAGTCTCCAGCCAACTTAACACCAGAGCTACCGGGGCCCAGAGAAGGGGTGGCTGTGTTTCTAGTGAGAGCCAAGCAGTTTTCCAAAGAGCGCTGCAAGCTACTGCCAGGGCTTTTATGTTCTAAAGATGTGCGGAGCGTGTCTCAGTGGCTTCGCCGGCAGAGTTGGCCAGAAAGTAACATGATTTCAAGAAAAAATGATTTGAGTGTTAAGCTGGAGAATATCATTTCCCCCAGCAAGTTCTTTTTCTTCTCACAAAGTTGGAAGACACAGAAATCTTTGTAGAGGTTCATGGAAAACTTTAGCTGTTTCCTAGCTGCCCAGATGAAAAGAATATTCCATCCACTGGGGGAAAACAATTACTCTAAACAGATTTGGGTGGCATTTTACCCCCAGTCCAACTGGCTCCATGTGACCTTTGCTGGCATGGCTGCAATACCCAGAGACGAGGCTGGTGTGAAGAGCTGGCTGCTGATCCCTGGAATCTGCTGCTAATTCTCACCCAGATTTTGAGATTTTCTCTGCGGCTGCAGGAGCCAACAGAGTCCTTTGTGCAGCCTCAGGACTTGGCTTTCAGAGGCCCTGGAGCCAATGGTGTTGGATTCAGCTGTAATTCTTCATTCTTTGGCTCAAGGGAAAACCTTGATTCTGCACAGGATTGCAGAAGCCGAGGCACTCCAGCTAGGACACGGCGTCACTGGAGTGCCCCGGTGAGTTCCAAGGAAAGTTGAGTTGGTGATTTCCAAGTAGTTTTGGGCAGGGCAGGGTCTCCGAAAGGCTGGAGGTGCTGGAGGAGAGGCTGGGTTAGCTTGGCTGGAAGGGGCCCTGCCCTTGCTGCGTCAAGCCTGGGAGACTGGACCTGGGACTCAGAGGCATTTGGAGATTTTTTTGTTGTGTTTTTTGTTTTGTTCTGTTTTGAGACAGAGTCCCATTCTGTCGCCCAGGCTGGAGTGCAGTGGCATGATCTGGGCTCACTGCAAACTCCGTCTCCCAGGTTCAAGTGATTCTCCTGCCTCAGCCTCCTGAGTAGCCGGGACTACAGGCGCCCGCCACCATGCCTGGCTAATTTTTTTGTATTTTTAGTAGAGATGGGGTTTCACCATGTTGGCCAGGATGGTCTCGATCTCCTGACCTCGTGATCCGCCCGCCTCGGCCTCCCAAAGTGCTGGGATTACAGGCGTGAGCCACCGTGCCTGGCCGGAGTTGTTTTGAGACAGGCTCTCTCTCTGTCGCTCAGGCTAGAGGGCAGTGGTGAGATCTTGGATCACTGTAGCCTTAAACTCTTGGGTTCAAGGGATCTTCCCACCTCAGCCTCCCTCCTGAGTAGTTGGGACTACAGATGTGCGCCACCACGTCTGGCTAGTTTTTGTGTTTTTGTAGAGATGGGGTCTCACTATGTCGCCCAGGCTGGTCTCAAACTCTTGGACTTAAGTGATCTGCCTGCCTTGGCCTCCCATCATGCTAGGATAACAGGCATGAGCCACTGTGTTGGCTGCATTTGGGTTTTATATATTTTTATTTATTTATGTATTTTGAGACAGAGTCTTGCTCTGTCGCCCAGGCTGGAATGCAGTGGCATGATGTTGGCTCACTGCTACCTTTGCCTCCCAGGTTCAAGCGATTCCTCTGCCTCGGCCTCCCAAGTAGCTGGGATTACAGGCGCCCACCACTACACACGGCTAATTTTTGTATTTTTAGTAGAGGCGGCGTTTCACCACGTTGTCCAGGCCGGTCTTAAACTCCTGACCCCAGGCAATCTGCCCAACTCGACCTCCCAAAGTGCTGGGATTACAGGCGTGAGCCACCACCCCCAGCCACATTTGGATTTTATAGTAAGCTTTGCTTTGCAGGAGAAGTGGTCCCTGGCATCCCAGCCCCCTCGCCTGACGAGGTTGGAGGGCTCCTTGGGCCCCCACCACTCTGCTCCAGCCAGGATGGGTGCAGGGCTGGGAGGGTGAGCCACGAACTTGACATCGGTGACCTTCACTGCCACCTGGTGGACAGCCTGGGAGTGGTAGCCGGTGGGCTGGGTGGTGGAAGGGGTGCAGTGTCCCGGACGAAGGCGGCTGAGCATCGTGGAGACCAGCATAGAGAGGCCACAGAGAGTGGGGTGCGACATCAGGGACAAAAGACAGGTCACAGACTCGGACAGTGGCCGTCCTTTGCTGGCCCCTGCATCTGGGTGGTTGGCAGGTGGAGCACCAAGAAACAGGGTTGATAGGACTAGGCTGGAATCCTGGACTCTCGCTGATCCCGGCAAAGTCACAGAAGCTTCTCCTGTCCTGTCGCTGGTCTTTGGAAGGGAGGAGTAACACCCTCCTCCTGGGCTGGCGCGTGAAACAGCTCCACCACCAAGTGCCTGCAGACGAGCGGTGTGTTCCCCCTGGAACCTGCCGAGGGAACGTGTGGGAAAGGTGTGGCCGCCCTGGGAGGCTCAGCTCTGCAGGAAATTCGCTCCTTATGATGTGCGTTTCAAACAGCCCTATGACATCTTTTTCTTAAATTGAGGTAAAATTCACGTAACATAAAATTACCAATTTTAAAGTGTTCTGTTCAGTCTAATGTGGTGGCATTCAGCACATTCATGATGTGCAGTGGCAACTCCACCTTGTTCCAAAACATTTTTTCAGATGGAGTCTTGCCCTGTTGCCCAGGCTGGAGTGCAGTGGCGCCATCTCGGCTCCCTGCAACCTCCACCTCCTAGGTTCAAGCGATTCTCCTGCCTCAGCCTCCCGAGTAGCTGGGATTACAGGTGTCTGCCGTCACGCCCGCTAATTTTTGTATTTTTAGCAGAGACAGGGTTTCGGCATGTTGGCCAGGCTGGTCTCGGACTCCTGACCTCAGGTGATCCACCCGCCTCAGCTTCCCAAAGTTCTGGGGTTACAGACGTGAGCCACCGTGCCCGGCCCCCAAAACATTTTCATCACCCCAAAAGGAAACCCCAGCCATGGCAATCACTGGCTCTTCCTGGCCCTGGTGGCCCCTCCCCCACCCTGGTGGCCTCTCCCCTGCCCTGGTGGCCCCTCCCCCACCCTGGTGGCCTCTCCCCTGCCCTGGTGGCCCCTCCCCACTGGTGGCCACTCCCCAGCCCCTGGTGGTCCCTCCCCTGCCTGGTGGCCCCTCCCCCATGCCTGGTGGCCCCTCTCCTACCCTGGAGGCCCCTCCCCAAACCTGGTGGCCTCTCCCCTGCCCTGGTGGCCCCTCCCCCACCCTGGTGGCCTCTCCCCCGCCCTGGTGGCCTCTCCCCCGCCCTGGTGGCCCCTCCCCCACCCTGGTGGCCCCTCCCCCACCCTGGTAGCCTCTCCCCTGCCCCGGTGGCCCTTCCCCTGCCCTGGTGGCCCTCCCCCGCCCTGGAGGCCGCTCCCCTGCATCTGTCCTTGGGCACTGGCCCGTTGGACATTTCGTGGGACTGGAACCACACAGTATGTGGCTTCTTCCACTGAGCATGATGTCCCTGAGTTCATCCACGCTGCAGCCTGTGTCAGAACGTTCCGCCTGTTGATGGCTGGATAGCTTCTCCATCGGAGAGATGTCTGACATTTGGTTTCTCAATTTGGCAGTGGATGGATACTTGGGTCTGTACCTAGGAGTGGAGTTGCTGGTTCTTATGGAAATTCCACGTTTAGCTTTTTGGGGAACTGCCAAACTGGTTTCCACAGCGGCTGCAGCATTTTACCTCCCCGCCAGCCAGGCGTGAGGGTACAGTTCCTCACAGCCTCACCACACTGGTTTTCTGTTTTTTGTTTTTGTTTTTTTAATTCTAGCCATCCTGAAGGTGTGAGGCAGATCTCCTGGTGGTTTTGTTTGTTTGTTTTTGAGACAGTCTTGCTCTGTTGCCGGGGCTGGAGTGCAGTGCCGCGATCTCGGCTCACTGCAACCTCTGCCTCCTGGGTTCAAGTGATTCTCATGCCTCAGCCTCCAGAGTAGCTGGGATTATAGGCGCCCACCACCATGCCCAGCTAATTTTTGTATTTTTCATAGAGACGGAGTTTCACCATGTTGGCCAGGCTGGTCTTGAACTCCTGACCTCAGGTGATCCACCCACCTCGGCCTCCCAAAGTGCTGGGATGACAGGCGTGAGCCACCGCGCCTGGCCTCCTGGTGGTTTTGACTTGCATTTCCTGGTGGCGATGGTGTTCAGCGTCTTCTGTGTGCCACCTTTTTAAAAGGAGCCGGAATTCTCCCTGGAATGTCAGTTCCCCCATTCAGTTTCCATCGGGGAAGTGAGCCTGGAGGACGCCGTGGAGTCCACACCCTACGCCTGGCTTCCCCTTAGAGGTTTTTGGCCCAAATCTCAGCTCCTTCAGCTACATGGGGCCTCCCTGGACCCAACTCAGGGGCATCTTTTGGCCCAAGGGGAGTTTCAGAAGCAGCGAGGACAGACACGTGGGGGGCGTCCGCAGGTGGTGGGAGGTGTGAAAGGAGGTCCACGAGCTGCCAGGCACCCAGGCTGTGTCTGTAGGGAGGCCCCGCAGTCCCTGCACCCCCTCGACTGCCCGGAGCTCTCCGTGGAGAAACACGACAGACGCGGTTGGACACAGCACAGTGGATGGACATCCCCACCTGCTCCCTGCAGACGCTTTGGGTGGAAGCCCAGACCGTCCGTGGCTGCCAAGCAGACCATGCTGAGGGCTGGTGGCCAGGAGCCAGGGAGCCGGCCCACTGCTGCCCCAGTGACACCCCACAGGTCACAGGACAAATGCCAGGGCCCTCATGGTGTGGAAAGGGACGCGGAGGCCCGGAGCACTGAGGGGCTTTCCCAAGGCCACGCGGCCGGGCACGGGGAAGCTGGGCCCTCCCGGCGCCTCCAAGGCCTCTTCCCAGCCAGAAGCAGCTTCACCCACCAGGCCTGGCAGTCAAGAGTCTGAGACTTCAGTGGTAATGGGGTTTCTTGGCAGGAAACTGGGAGATGAGTAGGTTTCCGGAAAGGCTGGAGAGAACCTGAGAGCTGAAGGGAAACACCGGAGCCAGCCTGGCCCAAGGACTAGCCCTTACTCCAACCATGGGCCCTGTGCTGGCTGGGGTGCAGCTGGCTCTGCCCCTGGGTGTGGCTGCTGTCACTGCCTCCCCGCCCCCCAAATGCAGCTCTCAGTGCTGCCCGCTGCTCCCAACGTGAGGCCCAGCCCCAGCTGTGGAGCAAAGGTGCACCTCCAGGGGCATCTCCACCAAACCTCTACGAAGACCACCCCCCTCCAGCAGGGGCGAGCTGGAACCCCCTGAGCTGACCTCCTGGGGCCTCCCTCGGCCCCTTTAACCAAGCACCGTGGAGCCCAGGCCATCCTGTCCGTGACTGCACCGCAGACGGGCGCCTGAGTGCCGTGAGCACACGCTGCTTTCAGGGGATGTCTTTAAACTTTGGAACTCCTAGGCGAGCTTGCCCCTCTCAGTAAGCCCCAGGCCTCCTAAGGCCATTTCTCAACAGGAGCCGTGGGCCCTGGCACAGGTAGGGTGGAGCTCGACACTCTGCTGCATAGATTCAGATGGCTCCCATCTGTGTGTTCCTCTCTCTCTTTTTTTTTTTTGGAGACAGAGTCTTGCTTGTTTTGTCACCCAAGCGTGATCTGGGCTCACTGCAGCCTCAACCTCCGGGGCTCAAGCAATCCTCTCGCCTAAGCCTTCTGAGTAGCTGAGACTACAGGCGTGCACCACCATGCCCAACTAATTTTTTAAAAAGTGTTTTTTGGAGATAGGGTTTTGCTATGTTGCCCAGACTGGTCTTGAATTCCTGGGCTCAAGCGATCCTTCTGCCTCGGCCTCCCAAAGTGCTGGGATTTCAGGCGTGAGTCACCGTGCCCAGCCCCTAATGTGTGTTGCCCAGACCTCCTCGCTAACCTCCAGATCTGTGGCTCTAACTGCCTACCTGACAGTCCCCAGACAGACCCCCTGCCAGGTCCCAACCTCGGGCCACGGTCCCTCCGTATCCCCACGCATAGAGCTGGGAACCTCGGTGTCACCCTCTCTGTTTCCTCTTCCTTCACTCTCCTCCCCTGACCCCCAGCCTAGCCCCCATGTCTTGTCAACTTTGAGCTCCTGAATCTGTCTACCCACCTCTGGGCTCCAGACCCCTCCACCCCGGACCTGGGAAAGGGCCCCTTACCTGATCCCCAGAAGCCCTTGGCCTGTCCAAACCCGTCTCCATACTCACTGAGGTTTTCCAAGTACAGATCTGACCGAGGGCCCCTGTGCCAGCCCTGTGCTGACGTCCATTGCCCCAAGGACAAAGACCTGGGTCCTTAGTCCCTGCACGGCAGCCTGCACCCAGGTACCCTCGCTGAGCTCCAGCCACCGGCCCCGCTGGGCAGAAGTGACCATGTGATACAGAGCTCCTACCTCCCCGGAGCGGGGTGAGAATCTAAGATCCCCCCTTCCCCAGGGCTGTGCAAGAGACTGAACACCTGTGTGGACCTGTCTGCCCTTCGCCCCCACACACTAGCTGACAGTAAGCCCCCCAGGCAGGCACACAGGAGAAGGATAAGGAAGGAGACCTCCGAGACCCGCTCAGAACAGGCCCAGCCCCAGGGGGCCTCTGACCCCACCTCCCCACGCTCTGTGGTTCTTTCTCCATGAGGTCCAGGGCCTCCCAAGACCTTTAGGTATTAAACAGCCTTTGGTCACTTCGGTCACGACAGCAGCTTCATTTACTGGGTGATTCTCAGTGTGATAATTGGAACTCAGCCTGACTCACCCAGGATGAAACCTCTCCCGGTTGCCTTGTGCTCAGACCTGCCATGGCAGGAAAATTTGGGGTTTGCAGAGATTCTTATATGTTTTATGTTATAAGCCGGGTGAGGTGGCTCACGCCTGTAATCCCAGCACTTTGGGAGGCTGAGGTGGGCGGATCACCTGAGGTCGGGGGTTTGAGACCAGCCTGACCAACATGGAGAAACCCCGTCTCTACTAAAAATACAAAATTAGCCAGGTGTGGTGGCGCAGGCCTGTAATCCCAGCTACTAGGGAGGCTGAGGCAGGAGAATTGCTTGAACCTGGGAGGTGGAGGTTGCGGTGAGCCGAGATCGTGCCATTGCACTCCAGCCTGGGCAACAAGAGTGAAACCCCATCTCAAAAAAAAAAAAAAAAAAATGTTTTGTGTTATATGGATTCCAGTTCTCAGTTGAAAAATCTCCATCTTTTAATCTACTTTCTCCCTTGTTTCCTCCATCTAAACAAAAACACGGAGAGTTCAAACTCTAAACAAAAACTCACAGAGAGTTCAGGGGTTCTCTGCTGCGACTTCCACTCCCTGGCTTCGTGTGCATCCGTTTCCACGGGCTATTTTTCCTCTTGATTTTCGGCCCCGTGGTCTCTGAATGCTGGATGTCATGCGCTGAAGGCTGGAAGCTCCAGATCCGGGGTCATCAAACTGCAGCGGGGGGGCAGCCGCCTGCTTTTGTGAACGCAGCTTATTGAAACACGCCCATGCGCATTTGTTCATAGATGTTCTGTGGCCGCGTGTGCCCTACAGCAGCACAGTTCAGTAGGCAGAGGTCACTTCTACTACCCGGCTAAGGAAAAGATGGGCAGAGCCTGCTCTGGATGACGCTGTGTTCCAGCCGGCGGAGAGGGTCCCTCATTTCCTCGGTAAGGAGGCTGACCTCCTTGCTCCAATCAGGGACTGAGCTGAGCTGAGGACGAGCTGCCCTTTGGGTGAGCCTATCTCTGGGTTGCTTGTTTGTAGGATCTAATCCTCCAGGAAATTAACAGAGAGTTTGCTGTGGACAACTGGAGCCCTCCCCTTCCTCAGCCCTGAGCGAGGTAAACAATTCTGCTCTGCCTTCCGGAAGTTTCAAATTAGCTCTGCAACCAGCATCTTCGCGCAGCTTCCAGTCCTGCCACAGTCTTGAAGAAGAGATCAGCTTTCGAGTCTTCATTGTTGTCAAGATTAGCTGCCCCTCGAATCTCCCGTGTGTCATTAATCCCAGCACGAACAAGCACTCGGGAACTGCGGGCTGCAGATGGTCTGCTTATCCTGCGGAACCCTCCTCTGTTGAGGCTTAACCCCTTTAGTCTTTGTTGCTTCTGCAGCTTTCTGATGCCATTAAAGAGATGATTTTTATATTTTTGCCTGGCCTTTCTAGTTCTTAGTGGGAGCCTTGATCTGCTGCACTCCATCCTACATGGAAGTAGAAGTCTGTTTCCCCATGTTTAAAATGGTGTTTTTTTTTTTTTTTGAGACAGAGTCTTGCTCTGTTGCCCAGGCTGGAGTGCAGTGGCGCATCTCGGCTCACTGCAAGCTCCGCCTCCCGGGTTCACGCCATTTTCCCGCCTCAGCCTCTCTGAGTAGCTGGGACTACAGGCGCCCGCCACCACACCCGGCTAATTTTTTGTATCTTTAGTAGAGACGGGGTTTCACCATGGTCTCGATCTCCTGACCTCATGATCCGCCTGCCTCGGCCTCCCAAAGTGCTGGGATTACAAGTGTGAGCCACCGCGCCCGGCCTAAAATGTTAATTTCAGGCCACGCAAGGTGGCTCATGCCTGTAATCCTAGCACTTTAGGAGGCCAAAGTGGGAGGATCACTTGACCCCAGGAGTTCCAGATCAGCCTAAGAAACACAGGGAGACCTCATCTTAAAGGAGAAAAAAAAAAAAAAAAAAAAAAAGGCATGCACCGAGCATGGTGGTGCATGCCTGTAGTCTCACTTAGGAGGCCGGGGCAGGAGGATCACTTGAGCCCAGGAGTTTGAGGTTACCATGAGCTATGGTTGCATGACTGCACTCTGGCCTGGGCAACAGAGCAAGACCCTATCTCTAAAAAAATAAAAATAAAATAGGCTGGGGGCAGTGGCTCGCATCCATAATCCTAGCAATTTGGCAGGCCAAGGCAGGAAGATCGCTTGAGCCCAGGAGTTCAAGACCAGCCTGGGCAGCATAGTGAGACCCTGTTTCTAAAAAAAGAAGTTAGCTGGCCATGGTGGCACATACCTGTACTTAGGAGGCTGAGGCCAAAGGATCACGTGTACTCAGGAGTTTGAGGCTGCAGTGAACTGTGATTGTGCCGCCGCAGTCAGCCTGGGCAACAGAGTAAGACTCTGTCTCTAAAAATATACATCAATAAAAATAAATAAAATGTTAATTTCAGTTTCCAATTGTTCATTGCTAGCAAATAGAGATACACATTTCATTTTGTACATTGACCTAGTATTCTGTGACGTTCTAATTTGTTCTAGTAGACTCTTTTGAGATTTTCTATGTAGTCATGCTGTCCACAAGTAGAGACAGTTGTGTATTTATTCCTTCCCAATATGTGTTCATTTTATTATTTTCTTGTTTATTGCACTGATCGGGACCTCCAGTGTGATGCTGAATAGATGTGGTGACAGCAGACGCCCTTGCCTTGTTTCCTTCCTTATGGGGAATGCATCCAATCTTTTATCATTAAGTGTGATGTTATCTGTAGGGTTTTTGTGATGCCTTCTGAAAAGTTAAGGAAATTGTTTCTTATTCATAGTTTGCTAAGAGTTTTTATCACAAATGGATGTTGAATTTTGTCAAATTCTTTTCCTGCATCTATTGAGATATCATAAGATTCTTTTTTTTGTAGTCTGTTGATACGATGAATGATACTGATGTTTGAAGGTTGAACCAACCTTGCATTTCCAGGATAAACCTCATTTTGTTTGTCCCAGAATAAACAGATTACTTCAGGATAAAGACTCATTTTTATATATTGCTGGATTATTTGCTAATAATGAGTTGAGGATTTTGCATCTATGTTCATAAGGGATATTGGTCTGTTTACTTTTCTTGTAATGGCCTCATGTGGTTTTAGGGTCAAGGTAATGTTGAACTCATAAAAGGAATTGCAAAGTGTTCTCTCCTCTTCTATTTTCTTTAAGAGTTTGTGTAGAATTGGTATTAAGTCTTCCTTAAATGTCTGGTAGCATTTAATAGACATATGACAATTTGGTTTACCTATTTATTCTTGAGTGAACTTTGGCAGTTTGAGTCTTTCAAGGAATTTTCCCATTAAATCTAAATTGTCAAATTTATGAGTATAAAACTGTTTGTAATATTTCCTTCTTTCTTTTTTTTTTTTTTTTGAGATGGAGTCTCGCTCTGTCACCCGGGCTGGAGTACAATGGCGTGATCGTGGCTCTCTGCAGTCTCCACCTCTGCAATCTCCACGTGTTCAAGTGATTCTTCTGCCTCAGCCACCCAAGTAAGTGGGAGGTGTCTGCCACCATGTCCGGCTATTTTTTTTTTTGTATTTTTAGAAGAGACAGCATTTCACTATTTTGGCCAGGCTGGTCTCAAACTCCTGACTTGTGATCCACCCACCTCGACCTCCCAAAGTGCTGGGATCACAGGTGTGAGCCACCATGCCTGGCTGTAATATTTCCTTAATATCTTTTTCATGTCTATAGGGTCTGGGGTGGTCTTCCCACTTTCATTGCTAATGTTGTAATTTGTATCTTCTCTTTTTTTCCT
Source organism: Symphalangus syndactylus (assembly GCF_028878055.3). Classification (NCBI taxonomy): domain Eukaryota; kingdom Metazoa; phylum Chordata; class Mammalia; order Primates; family Hylobatidae; genus Symphalangus; species Symphalangus syndactylus. Next base: position 15,027,945 of record NC_072436.2, on the reverse strand, counting down.
GATCACTCTAGCTTGAAGCTTTTCAAATTTACTGATATTTTCAAATAACCAGTTTTTGCTTTCACTGATTTTCCTCTGATGTTCTGTTTTCATTTCTGTTGATGTCTACTCACTATCGTTTCTTTTCTCCTGCTTACTTTGGATCTGCTCTTCTTTTTTGACTTAATTAAGGTGAAAGTTTAGCTAACTGATTTCAGACTTTTCTTCTACCTTAACATAAGCATTTAATATTCTAAGTTTTCCTCTAAACACTGCTTTAGCTAGAATCCATAAATGATAATATGTTTAGTTTTCATTTTCTTTCAGTTAGAAACAGTCTCTAAATTCCCTTGTGATTTTCTATTTAACTCACAGGTTAATTTAATATTTGTGGATTTTCCAGATAGCCCTTTGTTACTGGCTTTTGGATTGATATTATGGTCAGAGAACATGCTTTGTATGAGTTCAATTCCTTTAAATGAGTTAAGGTTTATTTCATGGCCCAGAACATGATGTGTCTTGGTAAATGTCCAATATGCACTTGAATAGAATGTGTATTCTGCTGTTGTTGGGTGGAATGTTCTATAAATGTCAGCTAAGTCAAACCAGTTAACAACGTTCAGGTGTCCTATATCCTTCATGATTTTCTATTTATTCTCTCAATTACTGAAAGAGGGGCCAGGCACAGTAGACTATGCCTGTAATCCCAGCATTTTGGGAGGCCAAAGCAGGAGGTTCACTTGAACCCAGGAGTTCAAGTCCAGCCTGGGCAACATGACAAGAGCCCGTCTCTACAAAAATAAAAAAATTAGTGTCTGGGCACGGTGGCTCACGCCTGTAATCCCAGCACTTTGGGAGGCCGAGGCGGGCAGATCACGAGATCAGGAGATCGAGATCGTCCTGGCTAACACGGTGAAACCCTGTCTCTACTAAAAATACCAAAAATTAGCCAGGTGAGGTGGCAGGTGCCTGTAGTCCCAGCTACTCGGGAGGCTGAGGCAGGAGAATGGCGTGAACCCGGGAGGCGGAGCTTGCAGTGAGCCGAGATCGCGCCACTGCCCTCCAGCCTGGGCGACAGAGCAAGACTCCGTCTCAAAAAAAAAAAAAAAGGCTAGGTGTGGTGGCATGTTCCTGTAGTCCCAGCTGCTTGGGATCACTCGAGCCCGGGAGGTTGAAGCTTCAGTGAGCCATGTTTGCACCACTGTACTCCAGCTTGAGTGACAGAGCAAGACCCGACTAAAAACAACAACAAAATACTGAAAAAGGAGGGTGAAAGTCTCTAACTGTAAGAAGTTGTTTTACCTTTCATTTCTATTAGTTTTTGCTTCCTGTGTTTTGAAATTCTATTGTTAGGTGAATACACAATTTGGATTGTTTTGCTTTCTTTTATTATTGAGTAATGTCTCGCATTATCCCTGTTGATATTTGTTTTGAATATACATTGCCTGATATTAACACAACTACTCCATCTTTCTTTTGAATATACATTGCCTGATATTAACACAACTACTCCATCTTTCTGTGATATATTTTCCCCATCTTTTTACTTGTTTGTTTGTTTTGAGACAGAGTCTGGCTCTGTTGCCCAGGCTAGAGTGCAGTGGCGTGATCTTGGCTCACTGCAACCTCCCCAACCTGGGTTCAAGTGATTCTCCTGCCTCAGCCTCCTGAGTAGCTGGGATTACAGGTGCACGCCACCATGGCCTACTAATTTTTGTATTTTTAGTAGAGATGGAGTTTCACCATGTTAACCAGGCTGGTCTCGAACTCCTGACCTCAAGTGATCCGCCCACCTCAGCCTCTCAAAGTGCTGAGATTACAGGAATGAGCCATCACTCCCGGCCTGTTGATTGTCTTTTTGTATTAGGTCATTCTTGCACTGCTATAAAGAAATACCTGAGACAGGGCCATTTATAAAGAAAGGCTTATTGGTTCATGGTTCAGTGGGCTGTACAGGAAGCACAGCGGCATCTGCTTCTGGAAAGGCCCCAGGAGGCTTCCAATCATGGTGAAAGGCAAAGCAGGAGGAGGGACATCACATGGCAAAGACAGGAGCGAGTGGGGGGACGGGGGAGGTACCACACACTTGTAAATGACCAGATCTCGTGTGAATTCAGAGAGACAGCTCACTTATCACCAAGGGATGGCCCAAGCCAGTCATGAGGGATCCGCTCCCATGACCCAAAGACCTTCCACCAGGCCCCACCTCCAATGTTGGAGTTTACAATTCAACATGAGATTTGGGCAAGGACAAATATCCAAACTATAACATTCCACCCGGGGCCCCTCCCAAATCTCATGTCCTTCTTACATTGCAAAATACTATTATGCCTTCCCAAGAATCCCCCAAAGTCTTAACTGATTCCAGAGTTAACTCAAAAGTCCAAAGTCTCCTCCGAGACAAGGCAAGTCCCTTCCACCGATGAGACTGTAAAACAAAATACAAGTAATTTACTTCCAAGATACAACAGGAATATAGGCACTGGGTAAGTACTGTCATTCCAAAAGGAAGAAATCAGCAAATGAAAGGAACTACAGGTCCCGTGCAAGTTCCAAACCCAGCAGGGCAGGTGTTAGATCTGAAAGCTCCAAAACAATCTCCTTTGACTCCATGCTCCACATCCAGGACACAGTGGTGCCAGGGGTGGGCTCCCAAGGCCTTGGGCAGCTCCGCCCTTGGGGCTTTGCAGGTTCCAACCCCAACGCTGCTCTCGCAGGTTGTTGAGTGCTTGTGAAACCGCCGGGTACAAGCTGCTGGTGACTTTGCCGTTCTGAATTCTGGAGGGCAGTGGCCCCTTCTCACAGCTCCACTAGGCAGTGCCCCAGCAGGGACTCTGTGTGGGGGCTCCAACTCCCTCAATTACTCAAAGACCGGATTTTGGGGATTTGTGGACATTGCTCCTTGGCACTGCCCTAGTAAAGGTTCTCTGTGGGGGCTCTGCCCCCCGCAGCAGGCATCTGCCTGGGAACTTGGGCTTTCTCATACATCCTCTGAAATCTAGACAGAGGCTGCCAAGCCTTCACTTTGCATTCTGCGCACCCGCAGGCTTAATGCCACGTGAAAGCTGTCAAGGCTTACAGCTGGCAACCTCCAAAGCGGCAGCCTGAGCTGTACCTGGGCCCCTGTGAGCTGAGGCTGGAGCTGGAGCTGCTAGGATGCCATGTGGGGAGCACTGCCCTGAGGCTGTACAGGGAAGTGGGGCCCTGGGCCTGGCCCACAAAACCATTTCGTTCTCCTAGGCCTCAGGGCCTGTGATGGGAGGGGCTGCCATGAAGGTCTCTGAAATGCTTTAAGGCCTTTTTTCCATTGGCTTGGTCATCAGCCCTCAGCTCATTTTCGGTCATGCAAATATCTCTAAGAAGTGGTTCCTCCAGTCTGCTTGAATTCCTCTCCTGAAAAAGCTTTTTCTTTCTCTGCCACATGGCCAGGCTGCAAATTTTCCAACTTTTTTTTTTTTTTTGCTTTGGGTTGGGGGTGGACAAAGTCTCATTCTGTCACCAGACTGGAGTGCAGTGGTGCGATCTTGGTTCACTACAACCTCTGCCTCCCGGGTTCAAGTGATTCTCCTGCCTCAGCCTCCTGAGTAGCTGGGATTACAGGTGCCTGCCACCACACCTAGCTAATTTTTGTAGTTTTAGTAGATGTGGGATATGATGAGGTTTCTCTTCAAATAGCCTGATCAATCCTTTCTTCCTTAATTCATAGTACCTCGCCAACCCCTTTTTCGTTTTTCTCTTTTCTGCCTTTGTTAGATGCCTGGACATGCCACAGGACCAGGCTTATCAGTACCAGCTCACGTTCCTTTCCTTATTTGGAAAGGAGACTAGTCTCTAGCTCATTGCAAACGTTCCTTCCCCTTCTTCTTTCCCTCTCTCCCTTACATGCCCACCTTATCTAAAGAAAGTTCAAATGTCTAGCCAACTGGGATTAGTTCAGACTGTACAACCCAACCCCGGCCAATGGGAAAAGGGTACAGGGACAGGACTTGCGTCAGAAATAAAGGCTCTCATGCCCCTTTGTTCAGGTGCACTCTCATGGCAACTGGCCAAGGAGAAGCACCTGTCTGCGCAGAAGTAAAATTGCTTTGCTAAGAGTCCTTTGTTTGAGGCCAGGCGCGGTGGCTCACGCCTGTAATCCCAGCACTTTGGGAGGCTGAGGCGGGCAGATCACGAGGTCAAGAGGTCAAGGCCATCCTGGCTAACATGGTGAAACCCCGTCTCTACTAAAAATACAAAAAATTGGCTAGGCGTGGTGGTGGGCGACTGTAGTCCCAGCTACTCAGGAGGCTGAGGCATGAACCCAGGAGGCGGAGCTTGTAGTGAGCTGACATAGTGCCACTGCACTCCAGCCTGGGTGACAGAGAAAGACTCCGTCTCAAAAAAAAAAAAAAAAAAAGAATCCTTTGTTTGTTTGAGTGTTCAATCTCCTTAGGATTTTGAGCATTATTCCCAACAGTAGAGATGAGGTTTCGCCACATTGGCCAGGCTGGTCTTGAACTCTTGGCCTCACAGTATCTACCTGCCTTGGCCTCTCAAAGTGCTGGGATTACAAGTGTAAGCCACCACACCCGGCCAATTTTCCAAACTTTTACACTCTGCTTTTCTTTTAAATGTAAGTTCCAACTTTAAGTCATTCCTTTGCTCCCTCATCTAAGTACAGTTTGTTAGAAGCAACCATGCCACTTTTTGAACATTTTGCTGCTTAGGGATTTCTTCCACCAGATACCCCAACTCATCACTCTCAAGTTTAAACGTCCATGGATCCCGAGGCATGAACAGAATACAGCCACGCTCTTTGCCAAAACCTTAGCAAAGAACACATGACCTTTGTTCCAGTTTCCAATTAGTTCCTCATTTCCAGCTGAGACCTCGTCAACCTGGCCTCTACTGTCCATGACACTATGAACATTTTGGTCACAATCATTTAACCAGTCTCTAAGAAGCTCCAAACTCTTCCTCATCTTCCTGTCTTCTTCTGAGCCCTCCACACTCTTCCAACCTCTGCCCATTACCCAGGTCTAAAGCTGCTTCCACATTTTCAGGTATCTATAGCAATGCTTTACTCCTTGGTACCAATTTTCTGTATTAGGCCATTCTTGCAATTGCTATAAAGAAATAGCTGAGCAACCAGGCGTGGTGGCTCATGCCTGTAATCCCAGCACTTTGGGAGGCTGAGATGGGTGGATCACAAGGTCAGGAGATCGAGACCATCCTGGCTAATACAGTGAAACCCCATCTCTACTAAAAATACAAAAAATTAGCTAGGCATGGTGGTGGGTGCCTGCAGTCCCAGCTACTCGGGAGGCTGAGGCAGGAGAATGGCATGAACCCGGGAGGTGGAACTTGCAGTGAGCTGAGATCAGGCCACTGCACTCCAGCCTGAGCAACAGAGTGAGACTCTGTTTCAAAAACAAAAAAAGAGAGAAATATCTAAGACTGGATAATTTATAAGAAAATAAGTTTGGCCAGGCGCAATGGCTCATGCCTATAATCCCAGCACTTTGGGAGGCCGAGGCAGGCGTATCACAAGGTCAGGAGATCGAGACCATCCTGGCTAACACGGTGAAACCCCGTCTCTACTAAAAATACAAAAAATTAGCCAGGCGTGGTAGCGGGTGCCTGTAATCCCAGCTACTCAGGAGGCTGAGGCAGGAGAATGGCGTGAACCCGGGAGGTGGAGCTTGCAGTGAGCCAAGATAGCGCCACTACACTCCAGCCTGGGCGACAGAGCAAGACTCTGTCTCAAAAAAAAAAAAAAAAAAAAGTAAGTTTAACTGGCTCATGGTTCTGCAGCTGCAGCAGCTGTACAGGAAGCATCGCAGCATCTGCTTCTGGGGAGGCATCAGGAAGCTTCCAATCATGGTGGAAGGCAGAGGAGGAGCAGGCAGAGGAGCAGGGAAGAGGTGCCACACACTTTGAAATGACCAGATCTCATGTAAACTCAGAGCAAGAATTCACTTATTACCAAGGGGATGGCCCAAGCCATTCATGAGAGACCTGTTCCCATGATCCAGTCACCTCCCACGGTCCAGTCACCTCCCACCAGGCCCCACCTCCAACACTGGGGATTACAATTCAATATGGGATTTGGGCGGGGAAAAATATCCAAACTGTATCACTTTTCCTTTGGAAACTGGTCACATTTTCATGATTTTTTATATGTCACGTAATTTGGGATTATGAATTGGGCTTTTCAAAAAATTTTGAGACCAGGTCTGGCTCTGTCACCCAGGCTGGAGTGCAGTGGTGCAATCTCAGCTCACTACAACCACCGCATCCCAGGCTCAAGCAATCCTTCCACCTCAGCCTCCCGAGTAGCTGGGAATACAGGCACGTGCCACCACGCCCAGCTTATTTTTGTATTTGTTGGTGGAAACTGATTTTTGTCAGGTTGCCCAGGCTGGTCTCGAACTCCTGGGCTCAAGCGATCTGCCTGCCTCCGCCTCTCAAAGTGCTGGGATCACAGGTGTGAGCACCACGCCCAGCCGTGAACTGGACATTTTGACTGTTATGCTGGGTAGACTGCAACAGTCCCCTGGATAATGTTGATTTTTTTTTTTTAGTGCCCATCAACCTGGTTAGTTCTGACCACAAAGTTCTGCTGCCTCTGCTCCAGTCGAAGTTCCACTTTCAAAGCCAATTCATGTTGCTTCTCTGAGTGCACCCCACACAGGCGGAGCTCGGGTGGGAGAGCCGGGGCTGCTGCTGGTTCCTCCTCAGAGTCCTGAGGCCTATTTCTCCCACTCTCTCCCTTCTGGGATTCCCCCACCACACGCTTTCTGGACCTCAGCGGCCCATGTTCACACTTTCTTTTGCCAAAAGGACAAGGTTTCTATGGGAGTTTTAGCTTTCTGTGTTGCTGTGCAGTTCCATAACTGAGGCCCATCCTGGGGCAAAGCTACGAGAGAAAAGAGAAGATAAAACCAGGAAATGGCTTCCCCACAGGGGCCACCTCCACAGCTTTGGTTTACTGGTTTACTTTGCAGAGTCCTCAGTGGCAGGGCGGGGGCAGGGTTGGCTTTGTTTTTCCTGGACTTGAGTTGTTAAGTTGTAACAGTGAAAGAGATGGGCTGGCCGGCCAGGCGTGGTGGCTCATGCATGCCTGTACTCCCAGCATTTTGGGAGGCCGAGGCGGGTGGATCACCAGAAGTCAGGAGTTTGAGAGCAGCCTGGCCAGCACGGTGAAATCCCATCTCTACTAAAAATACAAAAATTAGCCAGGTGTGGTGGCGGACACCTGTAATCCCAGCTACCTGGGAGGCTGAGGCAGGAGAATTGCTTGAATCTAGGAGGCAGAGGTTGCAGTGAGCCGAAATCAAGCCACTGCACTCCAGCCTGGGCAATAGAGTGAGACTCTGTCTCAAAAAAAAAAAGAAAGGAAAGGAAAGGAAAGGAAGGAAGGAAGGAAGGAAGGAAGGAAGGAAGGAAAGAAAGAAAGAGATGGGCTGTGGAGGGCTGATACTACCATCAAGGTATGGACCCTTTGTAGGTAACTTTAAAATGGAAGAAAGATAATCTGGAGATGCTGCAGTTAATCCGAAACAATGGATTTTAAATATTCCTATTTTGTTTGAGGGTCCAGCTTTATCCATTATGTGTTAAAGTTCCCTTCCTGGGCCGGGCGCAGTTGCTCATGCCTGTAATCCCAGCACTTTGGGAGGCCAAGGTGGGTAGATTGCTTGAGCCCAGGAGTTCGAGACCAGCCTGGGCAACAGAGCAAGACCCCCGCCTCTGCTAAAAACATAAAAATCAGCTGCGTGTGGTGGTGCATGCCTGTAATTCCAGCTACTTGGGAGGCTGAGGCAGGAGAATCGCTTGAACCCAGGAGGCGGAGGTTACAGTGAGCCGAGATTGAGCCATTGCACTCCAGCCTAGGTGACAGAGTGAGGCTCCGTCTCAAAAAAAAGAAGGCAGAACAAGGAACAGAGACACATACCAAAGATACACCCACGATGGCTTCATCCATGGGAGATGATTGAAAGGCTGGCATCGCAGCCACGTGAGACATTCCACGGCAGGTCAGATGAACGGCCCTAGAGCCTGTCTGGAGGACAGCAGCCGTCTCCTGCGGGACACCTTCCTCGAGATAAGGTAGGGTCCTGTTCCTCTTGTATAATTGGAGGTTTTTCTCATGAGTGTCCTTAAATCTACCACTAAACTCAGGTTAAATGCTCTTAGTCTGGAATTAATGTAGAGAAACTGGGATGGATATGTTTTCATATTATTTATGAAAAAAATGTTTCTCAAGTAAATGGAACAAGCAGGAATACAGGTGGCAATGCCACAGTACTAGGCTACACCGTGCTTCAGAACAGTTTTTCTTTTTTTGAGATGGGGTCTTGCTCTGTCTCCCAGGCTGGAGTGCAGTGGCACGATCATGGCTCACTGCAGCCTCCATTTCCTGGGTCAAGTGATCCTCCCACCTCAGCCTCCCAAGTAGCTAGGACTATAGGCAGGCACCACCATGCCTGGCCATTTTTTTTTTTGTAGAGGTGGGGTCTCACTATGTTGCCCAGGCTGGTCTTGAATTCTTGGGCTCAAACAATCCTCCCACTTTGGCCTCCCAAAGTGCTGGGATTACAAGTGTAAGCCACTGTGCCCAGCGGAACAAACTGCTTTTAAATGTGAGTTTTAAATACATCAGAAGGACCAATATACAGAGAAAGACTCCAGCCACTCTCCATCTGACATCACCAGGGAATGACGCACTCTGCACAGGCAATTCTCTAGATAGCTGAAGTTTGCCTGTTCAACCAGCAAACACTTTTAAAATGTTGATAATTCATTTCTTCAACCCAATTTTGGGGGCTGCCTACTCTATGTGCAAACCAGCGCTCAGGAAGCTGGGCTAACACAGTGAACAAGCCAGACCCATGGTTACACTTTCCCCATTGCACTTTTCTGATTTCCTTTTTCTTTCCTTTTTTTTTTTTTTGAGACAGAGTCTCGCTCTATCAACAGGCTGGAGTGCAGTGGCGCGATCTCGGCTCACTGCAACCCCCGCCTCCTGGGTTTGAGCGATTCTCCTGCCTCAGCCTCCTGAGTAGCTGGGACTTCAGGTGTGTGCCACCACGCCCAGCTAATTTTTGTATTTTTAGTAGAGATGGGGTTTTACCATGTTGGCCAGGCTGGTCTCGAACCCCTGACTTCAAGTGATCCACCCGCCTCAGCCTCCCAAAGTGCTAGGATTATAGGCATGGGCCACCGCGCCTGGCCAGCACTTTTCTAATTTATTAAGCAGAAGATTCTGAATATAATTTGAACTTTTACTCCTGACTCAGGGGCAGCACTGTAAATATAAGTTAGTGAGGAGGTGGTTACATCCAATTAGGTAGACACTTCCATTAATGAAGTGTAAGTCACATTGATGGAGTTAGCAGCTGGATCCCATAGTTAACCCACAGTGTCTGCCAGCAGGCAAGGTTTCCAGATATTTTCCAAATGCATCACTGCCCAGTATGGTTTTCTTTGAAGCCAAGCACTGACCTTTATAGGCTTTACTGTATTTTGTTGGTGTGTCATCTGGCTGGCTTTGGCTGCAGCTCTTGCCATCATTTTGAGTGTTGGTTCTGTCCTTGATTCACTCTGTTGACTTCCCTCCCAGAACTGAGTTATATCACGAGAGGTCTACATCCCCTCCAGGCTGAGGCTGAGCCATCAGTTCTCTTTGGGAGCAAAGAATTCACCTGACTGCAAGACCACCTACAATCACACCAGCATCAAACTCATGTTTCATGATTGAATCTACAAGAATATCATAAAGACTAACAAGTACACACCAGAAGTCCGAGCAGCTCTGACCTTACCCTGGCCCACTAGCCCTGGCCCGCTAACCCTGGCCCGCTAACCCTGGCCCGCTAGCCCTGGCCCGCTAACCCTGGCCCGCTAACCCTGGCCCGCTAACCCTGGCCCGCTAGCCCTGGCCCACTAACCCTGGCCCGCTAGCCCTGGCCCGCTAGCCCTGGCCCGCTAACCCTAGCCTGCTAGCCCTGGCCCGCTAACCCTGGCCCGGCCCTGCCCCGCGTGAGAAAGAAAAGGAGACAAGAAAAAAGAAAAGAGGAGAGGGAAGAAAGCAAAAGAAAAAGAAGTGGGTTAAATTTTTCATGAAATACTCTTTGTATGGACTTTGTTCTTTCTGCTTTTAGTATTTTTGGGCTGGGAGTGGAATAGAAAAATGTGAATATACCCAGTTCTAATCAACATTGTACTGAGGCTTTAACCAGGCAGTCAGGGAAGGAAATGAAATTAAAGGCATCCAGGTTGGAAATTAAGAGGTAAACTATCTCTCTTTGCAGGTGACCTTATCTTGTATGTAAAAAATCCTAAGGATTTCACTAAAAAAAAAACCTAATAAACAAGTTCAGCAACATTGCAGGAGACAAGCTCAATATACAAAATCAGCTGTATTTCTGTATATTTAAGTGAATAATCTGTAATTGAAATTAAGAAAATTTAATTTACAATAGCACCAAAAATAAAACAGTAATAAGCTGAACAAAACAAGTACAAAATTTATACTCTGAAAACTACAAAACTTGTTGAAAGAAAATAAAGAAGACCAAAATAAATGGAAAGGCACCCTCAATCCACGGATCTGGACTTAGTGTAGAGGAGACGGTGGCACTCTCAAAACGCATCCACAGATTCAACGCAACTCTTCTCAAAATCTCACTTGGCTCCTCTGCAGAAACTGAAAAGCTTATCCTAAAAATTCACATGGAAATTTGAGGGTCCCAGAATAGCCAAAACAATCTTGAAAAAGAAGAACAAAGTTGGAGAACTCACACTTCCCGATTTCAAAGCTTACTACAAGGCTGCCATGAGGACGTAAGAATAGACACACAGAGCAATGGGACAGAACTGAGGGGTGGAAAGAAGCTCGCGGCTACAGACAGCAGGTTTCCACATGGTGCCAAAACAATTACACGGAGAAAGAACTGTCTTTTTAACAAATGACGCTGGGACAGAAAAATACCCACATATAAAAGGAAGAAGTCAAGCCGGGCACGGTGGCTCACGGCTGCAATCCCAGCACTTTGGGAGGCTGAGCTGGGCAGATCACCTGAGGTCAGGAGTTCAAGACCAGCCTCGCCAACAGAGCGAAACCCTGTCTGTGCTAAAAATTAGCTGGGTGTGGTGGTAAGTGCCTGTAGTCCCAGCTACTTGGGAGGCTGAGGCAGTAGAATTGCTTGAACCCAGGAGGCGGAGGTTCCAGTGAGCCGAGATCACACCACTGCACTTCAGTCTGGGCCACAGAGCAAGACTCTGTCCGGCACCAACTCATAAAAAAAAAAAATAATAATAATTAAAATTTTACCAGCCTGTGCAACCACAGTGATACCCTGTCTCTACAAAAATAAAAATACACAGTAGCTCACACCTGTGATCCCAGAACTTTGGGAGGCCAAGGCGGGCAAATCACCTGAGGTCAGAAGTTCCAGACCAGCCTGGCCAACATGGCGAAACCCCATCTCGACTAAAAATACAAAAATTAGCCAGGCGTGGTGGTGCATGCCTGTAATCCCAGCTACTAGGGAGGCTGAGGCAAAAGAATCATTTGAACCCGGGAGGTGGAAGTCGCAGTTAGCCAAGATTGCGCCACTGCACTCCAGCCTGAGCGATGAGAAATCTCTGTGTCAAGAAAAATAAATAAATAAAAAATAAAAAAGTAAAAAAAAATTAGCCCAGTTGGGTGGTATGTGCCTGTGGTCCCAGCTACTCAGGAGGCTGAGGTGGGAGGATCACCTGAGCCCAGGGAGGTCAAGGCTGCAGTGAGCTGTCACACCACTGCACTCCAGCCTGGGCGACAGAGCGAGACCCTGTCTCAAAAACATATTTATATAAATATAAATAAACTATAAAACTGTTAAGAAATCATAGACACAAATCTTCATGATCTTGGATTAGGCAGGGGTTCCTTAGCTATGACACCAAAAGCACAAGGAACAACAAAAAAAATAAATCGGATTTCATCAAAATTAAAAACTTTTGTGCTTCAAGGGACACCATCAAAAATATAAACAAGACATCCCAAAGAATGGGTGAAAATATTTGCAAATCATGTATCTAGTAAGGGTCTAGTATCCCGAACAAAGTATTACAACTCAATAAAAAGACAACTAACCCAATTAAAAATAGGCAAATTATCTGAATAGACATTTCTCTAAGATATGCAAATGGCCAGCAACACCCACGAAAAAATGCTCAACACCATTCGACATCAGAGAAACGCAGGTCAAAGCCACAATGACGTACCACCTCATGCCTGCTAGAGTGGCTGTAATCAAAAAGAATGTAAGAGTTGGTGAGGCTGTAGAGAGACCAGAACCATCGGCCACTGTGGAAAAGAGTGTGGTCATTTGTCATATGAGTGAACATCCAGTTACCACACAACCCAGCAATTCCACTCCCAGGTGCAGACCCAAGAGCAGACCCTGTCCACATAGAAACCTGTAAAGGAATGTTTTTATTTTTAAAATTTATTTTTGTTTTGTTTCTTTATATGAGACGGAGTCTTGCTCTGTTGCCAGGCTGGAGTGCAGTGGCGCGATCTCGGCTCACTGCAACCTCTGACTCCCGGGTTCAAGTGATTCTCCTGCCTCAGCCTCCCGAGTAGCTGGGACTACAGGTGCGCACCACCACACCTGGCTGATTTTTGTTTTTTTGTGTGTCTTTTTTTTTTTTTTGAGACAGAGTCTCGCTCTGTCACCCAGGCTGGAAGTGCAAAGTGCACCACCACGCCTGGCTAATTTTGTATTTTTAGTAGAAACGGGGTTTCTCCATGCTGGTCAGGCTGGTCTCAAACTCCTGATCTCAGGTAATCCACCTGCCTCGGCCTCCCAAAATACTAGGATTACAGGGGTGAGCCACCTCAGCTGGCCTTGTTATTGTTTTTTTTTTTTTTAAAGACAGAGTCTTGCTCTGTCGCCCAGGATGGAGTCCAGTGGCATGATCAACTCTGCAGCCTCAGACTCCTGAGCTCTAGTGATCCTCCTGCCTCAGCCTCCTGAGCAGCTGGGATTATAGGCGCCCGCCACCACGTCCGGCTCAAACACACACACACACACACACCCCAACAAAAATAAAACAAACCCCCCACAAAGTACTGGTCCATACGATAGCACAGCTGAGCCTGGAAAGGCTGTTAGGTGAAAGTCACAACAGACCCCAAGGTATAGATTCCACCCACAGGGCAGGACAGGGGACTTTACAGGCAGTGCGTGGCTGCTGAGGGCGGGACGAGGACCGGATGGGGACCAGGAGGGTGACAGCTGAAGGGTACAGGGTTTCTTTTGAAGAGATGAGAATGTTCTGAAATTGGCTGTGGTGACGGCGGCGGGTTTGTCAATACACGCAGGACCCCTGAGGTGTACTCTTAAAATGGGTGAGTTATATGGCAGGCGAGTAATATCTCAACAGAACTGTTGCCACAAAGAAAAACCAAAACCCAAACCCACGCTTCAACTGCGGGGCCGCTGCGGGAAAGGACATCTCAGCGTGCTCCCCGCGCCCCATCCTGGGGCTGCTGCCACAGCTCCTGCCGCCCCTGCGCTTCCCTCGCGGGATCATCGTTGCCGCCCACCAGGTGCTCACTCCTGGGTCCGCCCGGGGCTCGCCCAGGGGCCCACTGCAGGCAGCCAGGGGCTGACCCGGGTCGCTCCGGAGCGCTGGGGCCAGGGGTGCGGATTCCCAGGGAGCGCGCCGGTTGGTCCCTGGTGATCCCCGGGAAGGCAGCCTCGCGCCCCGCACAGCCGGGTCCAACCGCAGCCAGGAAGGGCGGGGGGCGGGGGTCGAGGGGCGGAGGGGGCAGCGGTCCCGGCCTCCCCAGCCCGTGAGGTTGCCATGGGCGCCCTTCCTTCCAGAAGCGTCTTTACCCGAGGTTGTGGGGGGGGAGCCCCACTCCGGGGTGGGGAGGGGAGGCCAGGCGGGGATGTCTCGGGTCCCACAGTCCCTCCCGCAGGGGCAGGGGCAGCGCCGCTGAAATAACGAGAACACCCACCCCCCACCAAGCCCGCCAGAGCCCCCGCAGAGCGCCTGGGGCCTTGGGAGGCGGCTGAGAAAGGCGCAGCTCAGGGTCACCGGAGAGAGGAAACTCCGATCTCACAGCTCCGTGGCAATGTCCCTAGCAGTCCCGCTGACAGCCAGCGAAAAGCAGCTAGATGTGCATCAACGAACAGCAAGGGCGGCACCGGGAGTATTACCCAGCAGGAAAAACGGACAAGCGTTTGGCACGTGACAACTTCACAAGGACAAAGACTTTGTGCAGGGAGAAAGGTGCCAGAAAGGTGACCCATGGTCGGCTTCTGTTTATGTGACATTCCCGGAAAAACACTATGGGTTGGAGGACAGATCAGTGGTCACCAGGGGCTGGTGGGGTTGGGGGAAAGGGGCAACCCTAAACGGCTGGCGGGAGGGAGTTTCAGCGGTGATGGAAGGTTATGGTGGTGGTTACACGAGTCCACATGTGCTGAAATTACAGCAGTGTACGTAAAATCGAACTTCTGTCTTCCTTTATGATCTTTTTTTTTTTTCTGATGGAGTCTTGTACTGTTGCCCAGGTTGGAGTGCAGTGGCGCGATCTCGGCTCACTGCAACCTCCGCTTCCTGGGTTCAAGCGATTCTCCTGCCTCAGCTTCCCGAGTAGCTGGGATTACAGGCATGTGCCACCACGCCCGGCTAATTTTGTACTTTTAGTAGAGATGGGGTTTCTCCATGTTGGTCAGGCTGGCCTTGAACTCCTGACCTCAGGTGATTTGCCTGCCTCGGCCTCCCAAAGTGCTGGGATTCCCAAAGTGCTGGGATTATAGGCGTGAACCACTGCACCCAGCCGTCCTGTATGATCATTTTTTAAAAAGCTATTAGCCTGGGCAACATAGTGAGACCCCATCTCTACAAAAAGTAACAAAAATTAGCTGGATTTGGTGGCACACACCTGTAGTCCCAGCTACTCGGGAGGCTGAGGTGGGAGCATCACTTGAGCCCCAGAGTTCCAGGCTGCAGTGAGCCATAATCACACCACTGCACTCCAGCCTGGGCAAGTGAGACCCTGTCCTAAAAAAACTAACAAAAACCAAACTATCAGTGCTGCTCCCAACATCTGTCTGCTGGCGGCCTGGAGTGGCTGCTGGATGCCGTCGAGTTGGATGGACCCTGTCTCTGCAGCTTAGCAAGTACTGGAGCTGCACTGTTCTCTCCAGGATGATGTAAAACGGGTCATAGCTGCACTTGGGGTTTAATTACCATGGTCGTTCTGTTCAGTGTGGTTATTTTTCCTTCCACACTTTCTGCTATGGTTTGAATGTTTGTCCCCTCCAAAACCTGTTGAAATTTCATTGCCTTTGTAACAGTATCGAGAGTGGGACCTTTAGAGGGTGGTTAGGCCATGAAGGCTGCGCCCTAACGGCTGGGATTGGTTATAAAAGGGTGGGGTGGCTCCCCGCCTGCCTTTTACCATGTGATGATGCAGCTGGACGGCCCTGCCAGATGCTGGCACCTGTCCAGTACTGTGAGCCAGTTGATTGTTCATTATAAATTACCCAGTCTCAAGCATTCTGTGATAGCAGCACAAAATGGATTGAGTTTCTGAAGTTGAGTCCCTGAGAGACCATCAAGAGTCAATAGGTGCAGACAGTTTACAGGCTGGGGACAGAAGTGGACTCAGCTGGAAGAGACCCCCAAGGCCACACCCCCAGTATTGCATGTATGAAGAAACCAGGACCCAAAGGATTCTGCGGCCAAGTCAGACACCAGTTGGGATCTGAGTTTAGAGCAAACCATCCTCCCTCCCCCGAGTACTTGCTCTGCACAGGAGCTGGCTGAGCACAGGCACACAGGGGTCAGGGGCCCCATCCCGTCCAGGATGGCCCCGCCATTCCGTCCCCCACATTTCTTTTTTGAAAGAGTCTCGCTCTGTCGCCAGGCTGGAGTGCAGTGGCATGATCTCTGCTCACTGTAAACTCTGCCTCCCAGGTTCAAGTGATTCTCCTGCCTCAGCCTCCCCAGTAGCTGGGACTACAGGCACGTTCCACCACGCCCAGCTAATTTTTGTATTTTTAGTAGAGACGGGGTTTCGCCAAGTTGGCCAGGATGGTCTTGATCTCTTGACCTCGTGATCCGCCCGCCTCAGCCTCCCAAAGTGTTGGGATTACAGGCGTGAGCCACCGCGCCCATCCCATCCCACACATTTCTAACTGCCACACTGCCTGCCCCGTGGCAAGTGTGCCTTCCAGCAGTGTCTGCAGCCTCTGAAAATGAGGGCACCACTTCCACACTACACCCCATTCCCTCCCTGGGAAGTCCTCTGTGGCTGGGGGGCTCCAACACCCCTCAAAGCTGCTGGTTATGGCTCCTCCTTTATGCCCCTCCCCCACTCTCTGAGCCACCCTTTATGTGACCCCCCTACTCTGTGTCCCTGCCCTCTGCAGCCTCGCCTCCTCCAAGTCCTCCCCCTGGCCCCCAAGGCATCTCTGGCAGGACACCAGCTCCGCCCTGAGGTTCCACATCTGATTTTGACTTGTGATGGACATGCTCCTGTGTCCTCAACCTGGATTAGGAGATCAGGTTGGTCAGGCTCCGGCCAGCACTGGGCTCTGCACCTTGCTGGCAGGGGGTGCTGCCACTAGCCCGACAGAACCAGGAGCTGGCCAGCCAGGCCACACCAATGCCAGAGTTGGGAATCAGCTCAAGGTCACTCTGGGTTGTCTGGGCAGACCCTTGCGAGATCCAGGGAGGAACACTGGTAAACAGAACACAGCTGATTAGTACTCAGGCTCTAACTTCTTCGATAGTAGGAGGGAACTGGGACCCCACCCCACTCCCGGCTGTGCTATAGCAGGGACGGACGGTTATTGGCGTTCCCTGGATGGCCTCCTGGGCTCTGACCAGGAACTTGGCACAAGGGGGAGGGCACTGTGGACAGCTGTGCCGGTTGGGGCTGAGAGCAAAGTCCTGCCACAAAATGCTGCCAGAACACCCGGCCTCTCTGGCAGAAGCCCCTGGGTTCTAATGGAGGCAGAGGGAAAGGAGGGGACCCAGAGCTGGTGCTCCACGGGCCTGGGACGCACTGCTGCAGGGAGCAGGTCATGGGGCTGGAGCCTCATCATGAGACACCCTCCAGGCTGCCTGGCAGTGCTGGGGACAGACAGGAGGAGCCCCAACCAACTAGTTTTCTGCAGAATCCCTGCAAGGGTGGTTGGAAGACCCCCTCACCCCCAGCTGACACACGCACCACAGGAGAGCTGCCACCACGTGGAGAAACAAGACTTTCCCGCAAACCCAGGTCTTCAGCTTCTTCAGTCCTGAGACCCAGCAGTGCGGGGCCACCACCCCGGTGCCCACTGGTGCAGGGTGTGGAGCCACCCCTTGGGGGACACCTGCCCAGCGTGTTCCCTGCACATCAAGATTCCCACCTGGGCACCAGGACCACAAACCCACCACCCTTTGGGGGCACCGCACTGTCTGTGTCCCTCGCATGGCCGCCCGCCCTCAGACCCAGGATTACACAAAGCCACGCGAGGGAGACAGGCAGCCAGCCTGGTCAGAGCAGCACCCTGGCCCTCACGGAGGGCAGCTGCCCAGAGGTGGCCGTCAGGGCCCAGAGCTTCCATCTCACGCATGCAGAGCCCAGGCCTGGCCTGACTGGGCAGGAGCCCTCCAGTGAGCATCCCTGTGTTGGTCAAGGCGCCAGGCTTTGGTCAGGGCCACCGTGGGGGAGGGGCCACACACAACCCACCCACACTCCCACAGAGGGAGCCATGCCTAGGTGCCCACTGCACCCAAGTCCACGAGGCAGTGGGCGTGCAGGGCCAACTTTAATATGGGCCGGCCTGTCTGGGGGTCGAGGTGGCGGCTCCCTTTGTCCTTGTGGCTTTCCACGGGCAGGGGCGGTCCCAGCGAGATCGTCTCATAACCAAACCAGCCCTGTGCACGAGAAGTCACGCCATGCCCCACAGCCTCCGGTCCTGGCTGCTGGTGGCTCGGGGACCCGCAGGGCAGGAGGGTGCCTGGTCTCACAGTTCCATGAGCCCCAGCCGCAGCGACCCCCACGGACAAACTTCCGGGGCTGCACCTGCCGGAGCAGCGTCTCCCGAGCATCGGAGGTCCTTTCTCAGCAGGGCCGAGCCCTGGTGGACAGAGCCGTGAGTGGCGAGGCGGGAGTCAGGGCTCTGGGAGTCGTCAATCCAGCAGGAACGCCCATGGCCTGCCACCTTCAAACGGGAGGTGGGCGTCTGGGGCGCGGAGGCAGAGGCACGGAGAGGTTCAGCACATGCTGGTTTCCTGGGGATCCCCCCACCAGCAGGGAAGCTGAGGTGTGCCGGGAAGCCAGGCCAAGGGAGGGACCCCTTAACGGAAGCCTGCACCAGCTAACGGGAGCAGTGAGGAGCAAGAGGAAGCACAGGGACCCCAAGGTCTGGAGGTGTCTTCCTCACAGATGAGCGCGAGCCACGCGGGGCTGGGACTGCAGGGGAACAGCACCAGAGGCGTCGGGCCTGGGCCGCGGCCACCGGGGGAGCCCACAACCGGCAGAAGCTGGGCTCGGCCGAGGGTTTAATCCAGACTGAGAGCAGGCCAGTGGCGCCTGAGTGCGTTCAGGCTCGAGGCCGCCAGGAGGCGCTCTGGAGTCCTCCTGCACGTGCGCCTGCGTGGCTGCGGCTCTGCTCAGCACCGTGCGCGCTGGGCTCCAGGGAACCCGGTCAGGGGCCGGCCATGACCCAAACTCTCTGTAGGCCACGGTCCCTGGGGCATCCCCGCAAGTCCCGCAAGAGAAGGCCACGTTACGAAGCTGCCACCAGCTCCGCCTGCCTGGGCCTGGCCTTGACAGGGACGTTTTCTGTGGAGGAAACAAGAGATGTTTATGACACGCCACAGACCCACAGGCAGAGACCTCCAGAGAGGGACGAGGCCACAGGGGTGGCAAGGGCCAGTTCCGGGGACTTCGCACTAGGGAAGGGCACGCCCAGCTCTGGGGGAGGCAAGTGACAAACAGGAAGCCAAAGGGGCTGACAGACAGGGCCAGGGACACGGGACAGTGGGCCAGGAAAGCACAGCTCCTCCCAGCGGGACCCAGAGAGAAGAGCCCCAAAGATGGGTAAAGGAACAGAACAAACGTGGATGGACGGTTCTAAAAAGTCAGGTTCCCAGTGGGCAGGTTGGAGAGCCTGTGCTGAATGGTGCCATGGGGAGAGCCATCCCTGGCTGACGGCTAATCCTGGGCTAGACCCTGGGAATGAGCTGGTGCTGCTGAAGAAGCCTTTCTCCCAGTTCTGATTTCTGAATGTGCCTCTTTGGATGGGGTATGGCTCTCTTACGAGGTTACCCAGTTACCCAACCCCTGGTAAACCCAAGCCCAACCTCACGGCCAGGCACGCCGCCCCTGAGCCACACAGCCAGGCAGCAGGGCTCGTCCATGGCCCGGGAAGGCCAAGTGAGAAGGGCTGGGAGCATTCTGTCTTGTTCCCTTCTAGAGTCCACTGCTCTTCTGCGAATTCCAACCATTCAGAAGAACCAAACATGGAAATACCTGGGACCTTCTCAGGAAGGGGCTCGGAGGGAACCTCTGGCAGCTCTATTTGTTCCTGCAAGAAGCAAAGGGTAAGGCTGTGAGCAGGTGACAGGTCTGCCCCGGGCTGCCTGGGCCTCCCTGAGAGGACACGGATCCTGTCAGTCAGCCGCTCTCAGCTGGAGTTAAAGTGGACAGGAACGTGCTGCTCAGAAGACCCAAGTCTGCACCTGCCCCGGCTTCTGGTGCCACAGAATCCCCTAGGTGGTGACGTAGCCGCTACCATGGAGGCTCCTCCCAACAGACCCTGGGGCCCTGAGGGGCTGTAAGGAGGCCACGTCCTGGGTGTGCCCCAGAGACCCTGGCTCTCAGGGACCGAGGGGTGGGTGACACAGACACCCAGGTCATGCTGGTGTCCACCACTGCAGGGTGGGCTGTGGTACAATGCTGGCCCAGTGAGCTTGGCTGCCTAAGCCAGCACAGGTGCTTCCGCCTCTCAGCTGGCCTTCCCTGGAGGCCCCCAAGGACTGGGACCCTCAGGAGAAAGTAACTGAGCAAGCAAGTGGGCGCAGGCACCACGGGCCGCACAGCACCAGGGTGCCGGGGCAGCTGGCAGCAGGGCTGGGGCAGGGGCCGGCTCTGGGGGCACCATGAGAATTTGGCAGACTGAGGCAGGGGCCCACAGAGAGGACAACCCCTTTGTCGGGGAGCAAATGCAGACTCAGAGCCTGGATGTGAGCCTGGGGCCAGGACGTGGCCCCCGCAGCGAGGGCCTGTGTGGGACGTGAGTCAGCAGCCACGGCTGGGGAAAGCCAGCCCACGGATCAAGCACCACATCCATGACAGCCGGGGACAGAAAGGGGCCGAGACGCCAGGAAGGCCCAGCCTCCCCGCTCTGTCCAGGGCACGGGGCCAGCCTGATTGCACCAGACCGTCGGCGCCAGGAAAGCCCAGCATCCCCACTGCATCCAGGGCACGGGCCAGCCTGCCTGCACCAGACCGTCGGGTGAGCAACCCTGGAAACAGAGTCACCTCAGGTAGGACAACCAGTCACAAATCCCAGACTATTTGCATAAGGGACACCACATATGAGATCACCAGGGGCAGGGCCTCCTGGGGGTCTGAGCTCTGGGGGTCCCATCGCCCGAGTGACGGCTCGGTCCGGGGGTCCCATCGCCCAAGTGACGGCTCGGTCCTGGGGGTCCCATCGCCCGAGTGACTGCTGGGTCCTGGGGGTCCCATCGCCCGAGTGACGGCTCGGTCCTGGGGGTCCCATCGCCCGAGTGACCGCTCGGTCCTGGGGGTCCCATCGCCCAAGTGACGGCTCGGTCCCGGGGGGCCGTTACCTGAGTGATGGCGCTCAGCTCCTCCAGGATGGCGTCTTCATCCTCCTGAGTGAAGCTTCCTGCTAGAAGCTCATCTATTTGCTGCAAAAGGACAGGCGGTGGTAAGAGCAGCGAGGAGGCGGCCCCTCAGGGAGGAAGGAGACGGCCTGTGGCTGGGTCTCGTCCCCTTGAGAGAAGGCGGCCACTGTAGGATGTGGGACAGTTTGGCCCTCGAGGGTGGCCTTGTGGGTTCCCACAGTTGGGGGCAGGCTGGTCGGGGTGCCACCTACCCGCTGGTACTCCACGGCCTCCTGTGTCTCGTCCAGGATCCTCTCCACCTCTTCAATGGACATCACCTGCGGATGGGGGTGACGGGTGTTGACGCCTGTCGGTGAGGCCAATGGTAGACCCCGACAGAGGCCTCCTGGGCTCTCAGGGCCACAGCCTCATCCCTCTGTTTATTTTTACTTATTTATTTTTATCTATTTATTTATGAGACGGAGTCTCGCTCTGCCACCCAGGCTGGAGTGCTGGAGTGCAGTGGCACGATCTCAGCTCACTGCAAGCTCCACCTCCCGGGTTCACGCCATTCTCCTGCCTCAGCCTCTCCGAGTAGCTGGGATTACAGGCGCCTGCCACCACGCCCAGCTAATCTTTTATATTTTTAGTAAAGATGGGGTTTCACCGTGGTCTCGATCTCCTGACCTCATGATCCGCCCGCCTCGGCCTCCCAAAGTGCTGGGATTACAAGCGTGAGCCACCGCACCCAGCCAATTTTTATTTATTTATTTTTAAAGACAAGGTCTGGCTGTGTTGCCCAGGCTGGGCTCAAGCGATCGGTCCAAGTAGCTGGGACTATAGATGCGTGCCACCATACCCAGCTCCTGTCCCTGTTTAAATGAGGCCAGGCCACGTGTGTCCCAGGCACGGCCCCGTCCTGAGGCCACAGGAGCCGTTTGATGAGTCTTTTCAGAGGCCGAGACTGCACTGCTCTGACACCCGCTGCCCCTTCTCACACCTGAGTCAGCTCTCACAGCCACTGGTAAAAATAAGCAAAAGGTGGAACATTCTGGGCAAGTGACTTGATTTCTTTTGAGTGGCAAGGTCAAAGGGCCACTTGTGCTTGACCGGCACACACCACCAGGACTCACCAAACACTTGGAAAAGTGGCACAGCCAGACCTCCCGCCAGGTGAGTCCCCGGCTCTCCAACTAGCCCCACCCACTGGCCCACCCCCCCCCCACCCCCCCCCCCACCCCCCCCCGTCAGGAGTGTGATGGGGTTGGTGGGGGAACGTGTTATGGCCACGCTGGGCTTCACAGCCATGCCCGGCCTGAGACGAGGCTGGTATTCACCTCCTCCAGGAAGCCTTCTTTTTTTTTTTTTTTTTTTTCTGAGACGGAGTTTTGCTCTTATCGCCCAGGCTGGAGTGCAATGGTGCAATCTCAGCTCACTGCAACCTCTGCCTCCCGGTTCAAGCGATTCTCCTGCCTCAGCCTCTTGAGTAGCTGGGTTTACAGGTGGCTGCCACCACACCTGGCTCATTTTTGTTTTGTTAGTAGAGACAGGGTTTCACCATGTTGGCCAGGCTGGTCTGAACTCCTGACCTCAGGTGATCTGCCTGCCTCAGCCTCCAAAAGTGATTACAGGTGTGAGCCACCACGCCCCACCACCTCCAGGAAGCCTTCTGTGATTAGTCTGCCGGCCCCCTCCCCACCCTCAGACTTCCCTTCTATGTCACTTCGGCGCCTGAGGGCCCAGTTCCCACAGTTCCCAGCCTGTGCTGCACCCCACCCTCAGGTCACTGCCTCCCTGCCTGCCTGGCAGCACCCAACACATCTCCCCTGCCAGCCTCTTGCCCTGTGTCTGACACGAACACCGTGGGACAAGCCCCCCGCCCTAGCCCCAGCTCCAGCCCCACTGGGATCCCCACGCCTCCACGCCCCTGGCCCTGCAGACACCCACCTGGTGCATCTTGTTCAGACACTCGTTTCCAAACTGCAGCCCCTCCATCACCTTCATTTCGATCTGGGTAAACTCAATACTCTGAACCTGAAAAGGAAACCACAGCAGACGCAGGTGCTGGGGGTCCGGCGTGCCCTCCTCCCAGCCCAGGGGCAGGGTTCAGGATGACACCGCTGCTGGGAGGGTGCTGCTGGATGTGAGGGCGACTCTTGACACCTGCTCCTCCCTGTCCTCTCCCACTGCCAGGTGGGGACGTGCAGGGCTGAGAAGGTGCCGGGGAGACACTTGGGACCACTGGTTGCTTGTTAGTAGCTCTGGTTACCAAAGAGCAGAACCACGCCACTCGGATCCCTAACACCAGGGACACTCAGTTCCCATGCAGACCCCTGACCTACCCACACCACCCAGGGGTGGCCCAGTCTTCCCCACCTCAGTCCTGCGAGAGCCAACCTGCCCCCCAACCCCTTAAGACCATTAGCTTCCTGGCAGACTCCCCGGGATTCCAGGCCCGCCCCTCTTCAGGTCAGCTTCAGCTCCAGGCATCTGAGAGGAGGAGCTTTCAACTCTCAGGAGAAATTCTGATGTCCACGCAGCCAGGCGGAGCTGCCTTCAGCTGCACCTACACCCCAGGGCGAAGCACCCGGCAGCCTACCATGGCCTCCAGGCTGCTGATCTGGTTCTCCGTCCTGTCCAGGAGCTGCTCCTGGTATCGCTTCTTCTTGAGCAGCAGCTTGGCCCGTCTGCAGAGGGAAGCCCAAGAGTGACCCGCTGTGGCCCTGCCCGGGCCCCCCACCCCCTCCGACAGGGTGCCCACATTGCCCGGGCCCACTCACTCCTTCCTGCCGTCCCGCAGCAGCTGCCGGGCCAGGGCCCGCTCGCGCTCCAGCTGCTGGGTGATCCTCTTCTGGTACTGCCTCAGCTTGTCCCGTTGCTGCTTCAGTTGCTGCCAAGAGAGAGAGGGCCTGATGTCACTGAGCCCATGCTGGGGGCCCTGGCCGCGCTACTGCACGCCAGACATGGAGGCCAGGCGGCCCTCCACGAGTGTCCTTCATGGGGCAGGGTTGTCTCCCAGGGGACGGGTGGAGCTGTCTGGACACATCTGGGGGGTGGAAGCCAGGGACACTGCTCCACATCCTGCCACGCGAGGGGCGGCCCCACCAGAGGGTCACCTGGACCCCACAGCCCATCACAGGGATGGGGAGGACCACCACTGCATTGCCGTGGGCCCACCCTCGAGGCTGCCTGCCAGCGGTACGAGCGCTCTGGGCTCAGGTCAGGGAGCAGCTGCCAGGACCTCAAAGGTTTGGACTCGGCCGGGCGCGGTGGCTCACGCCTGTAATCCCAGCATTTTGGGAAGCCCAGGCGGGCGGATCACGAGGTCAGGAGATCGAGACTATCCTGGCTAACACGGTGAAACCCTGTCTCTACTAAAAACACAAAAAAAGATTAGTCGGGCGTGGTGGTGGCGCCTGTAGTCCCAGCTACTCGGGAGGCTGAGGCAGGAGAATGGCGTGAACCCGGGAGGCGGAGCTTACAGTGAGCCGAGATTGCGCGGCTGCGCTCCAGCCTGGGTGACAGAGCGAGACTCCATCTCAACAAAAAAAAAAAAAAAAAAAAAAAAAGTTCGGACTTGAGAACATTCAGGTGGCAAGTACCCAAGTGCCACCAGCCACACCTCCAGGACGGGGCTCAGACATCCCTCCGGCTTCTCTCCTTGGGCTTCAGCTGTATGAGGTGCCTGTGGCTTCCCTGCCCCTTTGCCAACCATCCAGCTGCAGGGACACGCACTTGGCCCCGCGGCCCGCTGACCGCCTCTCATCTGTGCGCCGCCCCAGAGAGGGCACTCGGCCACTGAGGAACTTCAGCCAGTCCTGCCCTATCAGGCCCTTACATTTTCGACGTCATCACTTCAGACAACGCTGAACCCATGCAGGCACAGGGATTATGGCCTTAAGGCGGGAGGCTGAGGGGAATTGGCTCAGTCAGGGCCTGTGGGAAGGCTCCGCATCGGAAGCGAGTGCTCCCTCTACCTGAGGGGGCTCATTCCCGGCTCCCTCCACCCACGGAGTCACCCCTTCGCAGTGCCAAGGCCTGTGGGTCCTCTCGTTGCTACAGTGAAAGGTGTCCCCTGCCCAGCCCCACTGCTGGGGAGACCCAGGGGCCAAAGGCAGGCAGGTGTGGCCAGGCTGCCCCCCCTGTAAAACAAGGTCTCAGTAGAGGGTCACAGGCCACGTGGGGAACACCTATTAGCCTAGAAAAACAGAAAAAAAAAAAGCAGTCCCTTTGAGCTACTGTGTGCTAAGGATGCTGTTCCCAAGCACCCGAAATCCCGGGGAGACCTACGGCAGCCGGGAACACGGGTCTGCACAGCCGAGAGCCCACAGTGACCCTTGGCAAGTGGAAAGCTTTGCTTGAAGAGAAACCAGAACTCAGTCCTTAAAGAGAGGGGAGGGAGTGCCTTGGGGCTGCCAGGGTAGATGGACAGTGGACGATGGAGGCTGGGCCCAGCTGTCTTGCAGGCAGCTCGGGACGGTGCCCAGCGCTGTGCCCATCTTCTCTAGGGACAAATGTGCCCGTTGTTTCTTTTCACAGCTTATGGATTCGGATGCCAACGTAAGATCCCCTCTTTCATTTGCATTCACTTCTCTTTTAGTATAAAATTAACCTATTTCTGTTGCACAAAATTTAGAAAAGAAAGCATCCGAAAAAACTAGCCCTGCTCCCATTTCGGGGTCTCTTTTGTGACACGTTTATCTCGCTACGAAAATGGACTATTCTTAGCCCGCCGTGTCCCTGACATGCCAGGCGATTCCTCCTCCTACAGAAGCTAACTTTCACATGGGAACAGGCACCACCACCGGCCCGCCTGTGCCCCGGGGGGTCAGTCTGGAGTCGCCGCAAACAAACGCGCCAAACACGGTGGTCCTGCACCCAGGCGCTGCAGAAATCCGGCAGGACCCCGGCCGGCGTTCGGCGCACCTGGCGGCCGCTCCTCAGACCAGGGCACATTTCCTTCCAGTCCCGGCCTGGATGGGGTGAGGGAGAGGGGATGGCCCCGCACTGCCTCGCGAAGCCGGCAGCACCGCGGGGGCTCCGGCCCAGGGCACCAGGAGGCAAATGAGCCGCGGGACAGGGGCGGGGGCAGCGACTCCGGGAGAGCCGGGACCCCCGGGGCCGGGACCTGCTCCCGTGGGCTCAGAGCCAGGGAAAGCCCAGCGCCGCGCGGACCCCACGGACAGGCCGCCAGGCTGTGGCCAAGCCCCGAACGCCGGCGTCGAATCCCGCAGTCACCAGCCGCGCCCACCCCGGCGGGGCTCGCAGAGGCGGACGCACGGGCCCGGGGGAAGTCGGCAGCCAGGGCACCGCGCAGGAGACTCCGGCCCGAGGCCCCGCGGGCGAGGAGGGGCGCAGGGCGGAGAGGCCGAGTGGCCCGGCAGTGCGCTGCGCCTCAGTTTCCCCACCCGAACGCGGGGGACCGAGGGCGCGGGGCTCTTCCGGCCCCGCCGCCCGCCCCGGCCCCGCCGCCCGCCCCGGCCCCGGGCCCGGGCCCTCACCAGGATGGCCTTGTCCTGCTCCGTGACGCGGCTCTGCTTCTTGCGGCCGAACAGGTTGCCCATGGCGGCGCCCGCCCCTGGCCCGGGACCCACCGAGTCCAATCGCCACCGCCGCCCCGCGGCCACCGTAGCTCGGGTCCTCCCGCTACGGCGGCCGCGCTGGACCAGGCGCCGCGGAACGCGAAGCCCGAGCGCCTCCTCCGGCCGCGCGCCGTTGCCGCGGGTTCGAAACCACAGCCCGCCGGTCTCGGCGACCGCCGCGAACACCGCGGCCTCCTTGGACCGGTACAGAGAAGTGGCACGGATACCTGGATGTTAGGGCCCGGGATGTTCTAAATGACGTGTTTCTGTGTACCCTTCCTGTGCAGGTGAAGGCGAAAATTTCTTATCTCCTAATTAGATGGGATCCTTTCAGATTAACATAATTCAGTCTCCTCAGGCTTTCAGGAATCTTGTGCAGGAATCACTGTCCCACTGGCTCTGAACACAAAATGCTGCATTTAGTGATGTGATATCCAACGTTTTGCACTTTTTTTTTTTTTTTTTTTTTTTTTGAGATGGAGTCCTGCTCTGTTGCCCAGGGTAGAGTGCAGGGGCGCGATCTCGGCTCACTACAAACTCTGCATCCCGGGTTCAGGTGATTTTCCTGCCTCAGCCTCCTGAGTAGCTGGGACTACAGGTGCCTGCTGCCACGCCCGGCTAATTTTTGTTAGTTGAGACGAGGTTTCACCATATTGGCCAGGCTGTTCTTGAACTCTTGACCTTGTGATCCACCCACCTCGGCCTCCCAAAGTACTGGGATTACAGGTGTGAGCCACCGTGCCCAGCCTGTTTTGCACTTTAAAGTGTTCCCTGAAATGCACCCAGCAGCGCCGCTCCATGCAGCCTTTCAGCCCTGGGATCTTCCCTCTTCCACTGTGCTGCTCCCTGTCTGTGGACAGTGCCAGGAGAAGCCCAGCATGGCCGGGCTCAACTTCTCCTTCCAAGGAATCGTGGCTGCGTTCCCCACAGAGGCATTCTTCCCTGGGGGGCTAAGAAACATGTGAAGGGGGATAAAGGGTAAAAGGGAGAAGCCACCGCGCTTCCAACCCCCGGTTCCCGCCTGAGTATCCTGGCTGTGATTCCTGAGCATCACTAAGTGTCATAGAAAAGCACCCAGCTGAGGATGGCTTGAGGCCAGGAGTTCAAGACCAGCCCGGCAACATAGCAAGACCCACCCCCCCGTCTCTACAAAAAATATAACAAATAACATCAAAAGGAGAATAATTATCACCTGTTCCAAACCTTTGGACTCCAGAACCTTCTCTGAGGTGAGGGGGCCCCTGAATTTTTGTGGGGTTCATCTCCCACCCTCTGATTTGTGTCACTAAGACATCTGAAGTACTTTTTTCCTTGGTGTCCATGGGGACGTTGGGAAAAAAAAAAAAAAAAAAGACTTGCTACTACTCCCTGCTCCTCATGAAGGGGGAAGGAAGAGCTGGGTAGAGGAAGGCTTGGTCCCTGGCTAGGGATCTCCCCACCACCTGTGCCCACAAACCTAGGTGAGGATAGAGATTTTTGTTTTCCTGCCGGAATGTTGCATTTCCAAAGACCACCCTGGCCTGCCACGTCCCCATCCTGTCCCTATAAAATCCCCAAGACTCTAGCAGGCAGACACACAAGTGGCTGGATGTCGAGAGCAACACATTGGCAGAAGAAGACACGTTGGCTGGATGTCGAGAGGGTGTGGAGGGGAGCATGCTGGTGCTCTGGGAGGCCACTGACTGTGGAATGAGGTGGAGTTTGGCCGGGGCAGTCAGAGGAGAGCCCGGGCTGCTCAGTGGTCTGACTCCAGGGGAAAACCCTCCCACTCCATCCCCTTCTGGCTTCCCCCGTCTGCTGAGAGCTACCTGCACTCAATAAAACCGTGCACCCATTCTCCAAGCCCAAGCATGATCCAATTCTTCCAGTCCACCAAGGCAAGGACCTGGGATAGAGAAAGCCTTCTGTCCTTGTGATAAGGATGGGGGTCTAATCGAGCTGGTTAACACAAGCCGCCTGCAGACAGCTAAACTAAAAGAGCATCCGTAACACACGCCCACTGGGGCCTCCGGAGCTGTAAACATCCACCCCTAGACACTGCCGTGGGGTTGGAGCCCCACACCCTGCCCGTCTGTATGTTCCCCAAGAGGTTTGAGCAATGGGGCACTGGAGCAGCAAGCCACTCCCCCTGTTGCATGCCCTTCGAGGGGAAAAAGGGAACCTTTCCTGTTTCACTTGGACCCGACTAGTGTGCGTCCGTGGATCAGTGTGATGTTCAAGGACACCAGGCGATGAAGATCTGTGGCAGGCACCCCGAGTCAGGATGGTGACGGTGTACTGCTGGCCAGGTCGGGTAAAAGCAAAGGCTTCTGTTGATCTTTGCAAACTGGTATAGAGGGAAAAAAGCATTAGGCAAGTCACTAGCTGGCTACCAGGTGCCAGGGGAGTGTGTTAATTTATTGTAGAAAAGATTTTCTTAATGGGGCAGCAGCTACTGGGATGACGGCAACTGATTAAATTCTCCACAGTCCCCGTTACTCTCTAAGACCCATCTGACCTCTACACAGACCTAAGAGGTGAGTGACACAGTTTGGATGTTTGTCCCTGCCCAAATCTCATGTTGAAATGTCATCTCTAGTGTCGGAGGTGGGGCCTGGTGGGAGCTGACTGGGTCATGGGGGCAGCTTCCTCATGAATGGTTTAGCATCACCCTCTTGGCGCCGTCCTTGTGACGGCGAGTGAGGTCTTGTGGAGGTCTGGTCACTGTCTCTCGTTCCTGCTTTTGCCACGTGACATGCCTGCTCTCGCTTCACCTTCCACCATGAGTAAAAGCTCTTTGAGGCCTCCCCACAAGCTGAGCAGGTGCTGGTGTTATGCCTGTACAGCCTGCAGAACTGGGAGCCAATTAAACCTCTTTTTTTTTTTTTTTTTTGAGACGGAGTCTCACCCTGTCGCCCAGGCTGGAGTGCAGTGGCATGATCTCAGCTCACTGCAAGCTCCGCCTCCAGGGTTCACGCCATTCTCTTGCCTCAGCCTCCCAAGTAGCTGGGACTACAGGCACCCGCCACCATGCCCGGCTAATTTTTTGTATTTTTAGTAGAGACAGGGTTTCACCGTGTTAGCCAGGATTGTCTCGATCTCCTGACCTCGTGATCCACTGGCCTCGGCCTCCCAAAGTGCTGGGATTACAGGCATGAGCCACTGCACCCGGCCATTAAACCTCTTCTTTGGCCAGGTGCAGTGGCTCACACCTGTAATCCCAGCACACTGGGAGGCCAAGGTAGGTGGATCACCCAAGCTCAGGAGTTCGAGACCAGCCTGACCAACATGGTGAAACCCTGCCTCTACTAAAAATGCAAAAGTTAGCTGGGTGTGGTGGTGCATGTCTGTAATCCCAGCTACTCGGGAGGCTGAGGCTGGAGAATTGCTTGAACCTGGGAGGTGGAGGTTGCAGTGAGCTGAGATTGTGCCACTGCACTCCAGCATGGGAGATGGAGTGAGACTCCGTCTCAAAAAAATGGAAAAAAAATCTTCTTTTTTTTTTTGAGACCAAGTCTTGCTTGGTCACCCAGGCTGGAGTGCAGTGGCACAATCTCGGCTCACTGCAACCTCCGCCTTCCGGGTTCAAGCAATTCTCTTGTCTCAGCTTCCCGAGTAGCTGGGACTACAGGCCCGCGCCACGATGCCCGGCTAATTTTTTTGTATTTTTAGTAGAGACGGGGTTTCACCATGTTGGTCAGGCTAGTCTCAAACTCCTGACCTCGGGTGATCCGCCTGCCTTGGCCTCCCAGATTGCGGGGATTACAGGCGTGAGCCACCGTGCCTGGCCAGTCTTTTGACTGTTTGATGGAGGCACTCATCTCTGCAGTTCCCAGGGGTTCAGTATTGTTTTGAGTTTACTGTCCTGGCAGAGGGGAAGTTCTTGTGGCTTCCACTGTGCCCTTCCATGTGCGGAGTTTGCCCATTGCCATGTGCACCTCGTTCGATTACACACATTCAAGAACTGGGTACAAACTAGAGGGGGAATCAATGTGCTCAACTGGCCCCTGTGAGTCATACGTGGGCTGAGGCTCCACCTTTCATCTGATGACTGAAAATCCCCCTTTGATTGGTGGCTCACAGTGGTGTTTTGAGTCGTCAGAAATTGGCATCCATCTGGCCATGCGCGGTGGCTCACGCCTGTAATCCCACCACTTTGGGAGGCTGAGGCGGGTGGATCACCTGAGGTCAGGAGTTTGACATCAGCCTGGCCTAACATAGTGAAACCTCGTCTCTACAAAACTACAAAAGTTAGTGGGGCATGGTGCCGTGCACCTGTAATCACAGCTACTTGGGAGGCTGAGGCAGGAGAATCGCTTGAACTTGGGAGGTGGAGGTTGCCGTGAGCCAAGATCATACCACTGCACTCCAGCCTGGGCGATAGTGCGATACTCTGTCTCAAAAAAAAAAAAAAAAAAGAGAAACTGGAATCCATTTGATGCCAGTGTCTTGTTATTTCTGAGATGCTTGAGTATTCCCCCCCGCCCCGTTATGCAGTTACTTTGGTAAACAGGTGCAGGTCCCTTTGGGGAGCCTTCCCGTGGCTTTGCTGCTGTATTCCTTGCAGCAATGCTTCGGGGTCTCCCTTAAGGAATCTGGCCCCCCACTCAAGGGCTCCAGGTCTGTGAATTAGCTCAGCCTGGAAACAGGTGAGAGGCCGTGGCTGTCCACTGTGGTGACGCAAGTCAGGTTTGGCCACTAGACCCAGAGTTTTGTTTCTGTTGCGTAAGACAAACGGCACTCTAGTCCGCCAACCCTTTGTTTCACCTGGGGCACTGTGATTCGCTGGAGGCCCCTGCAGGCCACTGCATCCTGAGCGCCAGTTCCTCCTGCCGCTGCTGGTGCACACAGCCCGTGTGGGACTTGGCGGCGGCGGTTGTCTCCTGTTCTGCTGCTGCTCTGGGATGTGTCACCCCATGGAAATCAAGGAGCCCGTCTCAGCCGGGGCACCCCTCTCCCCGTGGTCACACTTGGCCTACGAAGGAGAGCAGTAGCAGGACTTTTCAGGGTGCAGGGGCTCCCCTCGCCGGGGTATTCCTCACGTCTGGGAAGGTGGTGCTTCTGAGCCTGTGGGGCGTGGCTGGGTGTGGGCATGCAGGTCACACTCACGGACTGCCCCTGTCCGTGGACCTTCGGATTCTCTACTCCACAGCAGGCCATGGAGGGTCTGGGGTCTTGGGTTCATGACTTGCGGGGCTCTAGGTCTGAGCTTCAGCCGTCACGCGAGGGAGCTCTTAGCTGTGGCTGCAGCTGCAGATCCAGCAGAGCGAGCAAGGCCCTCAGATCAGGGACTTCAGCCCCCTCTAGTGTTCCGATTCGGCGTTCCCGGTCCAACCCCCCAAATCCACTCCCGCAGGTTCCCAGGTTCCCCACAATATCTATCTGAAATATCTCTGAATTCTTGTAGCATGTAAGCCAGGGTTTGCCAAACTACAGCCTGCGGGCCACATCCGGCCTGGAATCTATTTTTTTTGTACAGCCTTTGAGTTAAGAGTGGATTTTACATTTCTTAAGGATTGTAAAACAAACACACACACACACACACACACACACAGAATAACACCAAAAAGGAGGACGAACGGAGGAGGGAGGAGAAGAGCAAGAGCGAGGTGGCCAGAGGCCGTATGTGGCTCTCGGAGCCTGATATTTACTGTTTGATTTATTTTTATTTTTTTTTTTTTTTTTGAGACAGAGTCTCACTTTGTCACCGAGGCTGTAGTGCACTAGTGAGATCTCAGCTCACTGCAACCTCTGCGTCCGGGTTCAAGCAATTCTCCTGCCTCAGCCTCCCGAGTAGCTGGGATTACAGGCACCTGCCACCATGCCCAGCTAATTTTTTTTTTTTGTATTTTTGGTAGAGATGGAGTTTCACCATGTTGACCAGGCTGATCACAAACTCCTGACCTCAGGTAATCCGCCCGCCTCGGCCTCCCAAAGTGCTGGGATTACAAGCGTGAGCCACCACGCCCGGGTGCTGTTTGTTCTCTTACAGAAAAAATTTGCAAGCCCCAGCATGAGCTACCGTCTCGTGTGTCGCGCTGTCCCGGATCCGAAGATCTGATGCTAACTATAGGCCTCCTGGCAACAGGAGGAGGCTGTGCTGGCTTGGGGAGGACGGGAACATCTCGTGAGGGTCTCATAGGTGGGCTCGTAGAGGGTTTTCAAACTCAGGAGCATCAGCAACCTCAGCCACCACCACTCCCACTGGCAAGGGAGCCTCGGGGCACCCTGGCAGGAGCAGATCGTGAGCTCTGCGGGGTTCCGGGCGCTGCCTCCACTCTGGCTCAAGGGTGCCGTCCTGTCAGCATTCTGCATCTCAAGTGAGGACACGGGCAAAGCTGTGCGCTCAGCTGACCCTGTGATCAGGTGACGCGCGGGACTGAACATTGTGTTTGATTTCCAGCAATGTCAGCCCTGTAGGGACCACAAACAGCAGCTCCTGTGAGGGCTGCCACGAACATTCTCTGCCTCTCAGCTGACCCGAGGTCTGGGAGGAGCTGCTCCTGCCAGCCATCTGATTGCTGTGAACGCCCAGTTCGTGGAGCAGGAACCCCCAGTCCGCAGTCCTGGGGTGTCCTTGCTGTTCTGCTCTGAAGGGCAGCAGCCGCTTGGGCACCCCGGCACCAGCCTCACCCAGCCCTTTCTTTCACCCAACCAGAGGCCACAGCGAATCCACCGCAAAGTGGGGCCCGGCACCCCGTTTCCCATTGGCAGGAAGCTCAGCCAGGCATTCCCACCCTGGGGATGATGCAAACAGTCCCCAAATGCCCTCCTGGGACCTCTCCTCGTGCTAATTCTGTACCATTAGGTTCCAGGCAAGAGACAGAATCCACACCAGTAATTTGAACAGGAACATTTAATATAAAGAATCCTAAACTAGAAAAGGAGGTTTCACTATTAAAAGGTTACAAGAGAACTCTGAGGAATACAGGAATAGCAGTGCCAGAAGCAGCGTGTGTTTCTAGGACAGACAGCACACGGGGAGAAACCAAGAACCTGGAAGAACATCCCAACGCAAGGCTGGGCCTGGCTCTGCTGGACCCTGCAGGCTGCCCCTGCCCGTGGTGGAGGAAGTTGCTGCAGGGCCTAGCCTAGCCGTCGGCAGGGAGCCTGCCAGTTGGCCGAGAAACTCGCCGAGAGGTGCATCTGGGCCAGAGCTTTTCTAACAGGAACTCCTGCCAGGTGCTTGAGAATCTTGCTGGGGAGCACGACAGACGGGGGGTGTCTGCGAGAAGCAGCTCATGGGGGAGTCACCCGCACACAGAGCCACTGGCAGCTGCAGCAAGGAAGGGGTCAGACAGGGGGGCCCCATTCTCTGCCAGGCCTCGCTGCAACCTCCAGCGCCCTCTCCCATCAAAGCCTCTCACTGAGCCAGCCAGCAGAGGAGAAACGTTTACAGAGTCCAGTTCCGCCAGCACAAAGCAGGCCCAGGAAGGATGGATTTGGAGCTGAGGGGTGACAGTGGCACACCACTGAGCCTTTAATTATGGCAGCAGTGGTGCCATACCACTTCTGAGACCAGGTCATAAAAGATGACACAAGGCCGGGCGTGGTGGTTCACACCTGTAATCCCAGCACTTTGGGAGGCCAAGGTGGGAGGATTGTTTGAGCTCAGGAGTTCAAGACCAGCCCGGGCAACGCAGTGAGACCCCATCTCTATTTAAAAAAAAAAAAAAAAAAAAAGATGGCCGGGCATGGTGGCTCATGCCTATAATCCCAGCACTTTAGGAGGCCGAGGCAGGCAGATCACTCAAGGTCAGGAGTTCGAGACCATCCTGGCAAACATGGTAAAACCCTGTCTCTACTAAAAATACAAAAATTAGCTGATGTGGTGGTGCACATCTGTAGTCCCAGCTACTTGGAAGGCTGAGGCAGGAGAATTGCTTGAACCTGGGAGTAGGAGGTTGCAGTGAGTTGAGATCATGCCACTGCACTCCAGCCTGGATGACAGAGTGAGACTCCGTGAGACTCCATCTCAAAAAACTAAACTAAAATAAAATAAAATAAAATAAGACACAGTGTCTGCCTGGTGTCTCCTGGACTCTCGTTCTTGGAACTCAGCCACCAAGTCAAGACGAGCCAAGCCGCCCCCATGGGAGGAACCACCCATTGGCACCACCTGGCCAGCCATGGGATGAGCCTTCTTAGAAGGGAAATGTTCTAGTCCCCTCATCAGCTGAGCCACCCCAGCTGCTGTCACATGGAGCAGAGACAAGCCTTCTCTGGTGTACTTTGCCTAAACCACAGATTTGTGAGCAAAATAAGTTTTTGTTACTGTTTTAAGCCACTGAGTTTTGGGGTGATTTGTTACTTAGCAAAAGATGACCAGAGCAATGGTTGTAGGCGCTTAGAGAAGGCAGCAGGAAGACTTGAAGGTATTGGCGTCTGCCCTTCCATGGAGAGGCATGTTCTGCCCTTTATTTGGGGGCCCAGTCCTGGGACTGGTCGGGCTGGGGAACTGGTGAGGGATCGCCACTCTCCATTAAGGTATTTCATGGCAGATCTGGTTTTTTTCTTTTTTCTTTTCTTTCTTTTTTTTTTTTTTGTGAGACAGTCTCACTCTGTCGCCCAGGCTGGAGTGCAGTGGCATGATCTCGGCTCACTGCAGCCTCCGCCTCCCAGGTTCAAGTGATTCTCATGCCTCAGCTTCCCGAGTACCTGGGATTACAGGCATGAGCCATCAGATCTGGGTAATTTTTTGTATTTTTAGTAGAGATGGGAGTCTCACCATGCTGGCCAGGCTGGTCTTGAACTCCTGACCTCAGGTGATCCACCCACCTTGGTCTCCCGAAGTGCTGGGATTACAGGTGTGAGCCCCTGCGCCTGGCCTAGATCTGGGTTTGTTTTTGTTATTGTATTTTCTTTTTTTTTTTTTTTTGAGACAGGGTCTCACTGTTGCCCAGGCTATAGTGCAGTGGTGCCGTCACAGCTCACTGCAGCCTTGACCTCCTGGGCTCAGGTGATCCACCCCACTCAGCCTCCCAAGTAGCTGGGACCACAGGTGCGCACAACCACGCCTGGCTAATTTGTGTATTTTTTGTAGGGATGGGGGTCTCATTATGTTGCCGAGGTGGGTCTTGAACTCCTGGGCTCAAGTGATCCTCAGTCCTCGTCCTCCCAAAGTGCTGGGATTATAGGCAAGAACCACCGTGCCTGACCCGGTTTTTTAAAAAATGATCAATTTAAGCTTTCATAGACTGTCCATCTTTTTCAGTTCTGGGGATGCTTCACCCATTGGCCAAGGGCCCTGACCCCTGCAGCACTCTCTGCTCCCAGCTGGCCGCCCCTTCCATCACCGAGCCCGCCCCATCTCAGACTCTCCGTCTTTGCCACTCCAGGGTCCTGTGAGAGATCAGGGGACGTAGTCTTGTTGGCGGCGTCTCTCCGTCGTCTGTGGCCTGCAGAGCTCAGAGGCTCCTTGTGGGCAAGTCACAGGCCTTTGTAAAGGGAATGTTTTGGGGAAATGATGAGGGACTCAGCCAATGGGTTGCATCCGATGAATCCGTTTGGCATTCCTGGCTCTCTACGCCATTGGATTCTCCTCTCTGTGCTCTACCGAGGAAATCCTGGCATCTCAGCTGGGCCACTGTTAAATCCAGGTTTCTTTCTTTTTGAGACAGTCTCATTCTGTCGCCCAGGCTGGAGTGCAATGGCGTGATCTCGGCTCCCTGCAACCTCTGCCTCCTGGGTTCAAGTGATTCTCCTGACTCAGCCTCCTGAGTAGCTGGGATTACAGGCGCCCGCCACTACGCCTGGCTAATTTTTTGTATTTGTAGTAGAGAGGGGGTTTCGCCATGTTGGCCGGGCTGGTCTCGAACTCCTGACCTCAGGTGATTCACTCGCCTCAGCCTCCCAAAATGCTGGGATTACAAATGTGAGCCACTGCGCCCGTCCAAGTCCTAATTTCCAGCAACAAATAGAGTGAACTGCTCCGGTTTCTCACAGATGCTCAGGCAGACAATTGAGCTCAGAGTCCCTGGAGTGCGCAGCCGCCCTGACAGTGGGATCCACGCTCACCACTAATCTCCAGCTTGAATTAGCAAAATCTTGATAATCTTGGGGTGTGGCAGGTTTTTACTCTTCTCCCTGGAGTCAGCTGGGATCTCACTCCAGTTATGGGATTAGAGGCAACCGGGCGTGACGGGCCTGGGTGTCGAGGGGAATCAGCCTCCTGCTGCAGGAGGTGCTTCAGGTGAGGTCTCCCACAGTGGGAGCTGCCTCAGATAGGGAGCAGGGCGGCTTCTGCCAGCAAGCAAGGCTGAGTGGGACACCATGGGCAGGGGGTCAGGGTTACCCCTCAGCTCCTTCCATCCCCACCTCCCCCTGCTCTGCCCTAAGGTTCACACAGGTTACCTGGGAAAGCTGAGAATTTAATTTCCGTTGTAATCCTCTGAGCCGTAGGGTAAAACTTGGGAAGTCATTTTCGGATGCCGCGGTCTTGCTACCAGAAGATTTTCTTCGCTGTTCTTCCTTGTTTTCTGATTTTCTCCCTCTGACTTCAACTGAGACTGCAGGGCCCTTGTGTGTGATTTTAAAGACGTCATCCTTCCCCTGCTGTTGGAGATCGCCAGCCCGCCCCTGGTCCTTGCAGTCAGCAGGGGGGATTCCTTCTGAGGCTCCAAGGGAGAATCAGGCCCATGCGTCCCCCGGCCCCTGGTGACTGTGGGCGGCCTCGGTGTCCCTTGGTCTGTAGAAACATCACTCCATCCTCTGCCTTCATCTTCCCGATGTGTTCCCTCATGTTATGATTGTGTCCAAATGTTCCTTTTTTTTTTTTTTTTTTTTGAGATGGAGTCTTGCTCTGTCACCCAGGCTGGAGTGCAGTGGCACGATCTCGGCTCACTGCAAGCTCTGCCTCCCAGGTTCACGCCATTCTCCTGCCTCAGCCTCCCGAGTAGCTGGGACTATAGGCGCCCGCCACCAACCCCAGCTAATTTTTTGTATTTTTAGTAGAGGCGGGGTTTCACCGTGTTAGCCAGGATGGTCTCGATCTTCTGACCTCGTGATCTGCCCACCTTGGCCTCCCAAAGTGCTGAGATTACAGACGTGAGCCAGCATGCCCGGCCAAATGTTCCCTTTTTATAAGGACAATATAGGTTATATGAGGGAACCTGCCCAACGCCACCCACCTTAACTAATTACATCTGCAATGATGTTATCTCCAACTGAGGTCCCATTCTGCAGCGCTAGGGGGTAGGACTTCAACCTGTGAGTTTTGGGGAGGCACAGTCTGCCCTTAACACAGCAATGAGGTCATCACCTAAGGTTTGCCCGGGAAAACAGGAACCCCTCTGGGCATTTCGAGAAGAGAGTTATTTAATACAAAGGATCAAGTGCTTCAAAAATCATTTAAGAGTTGGAGGAATGAAGGCCGGGGAGTCCCATCCCTGGATCTTGGGGACATGGCGAATGTTTAGGGTCGGGAGGTTGCAGGGACCGCAGCAAACCCTTGGTGATGGCCACAGCTGCCGCCAGCACCAGCGTGAAAAGGCCCACCGCCACAATAAGACCTCATGTGGGCCACAGCCAGGAACAAGGACACAGATTCTACTCCTCTCCCACCACCCCTGTCTCACGAGGGCCCTTCCTGCTGGGGACACTCGCCTGGGATCCCTCAGCAGGCAGCAGGGGGCCAAGCTGCCCACAGCTGGCCTGGAACATGGGATGGGAAGGCTGTGGGGATCCAGAAGGTTCCATTGAGGAGGTGACATTTGGGGTGGCCTTCAAATGTCACACGAACGGGGAGGCAGCCGGTGAGAAAATGTGGCTCCTGTGAGGCACCAATGACGTAGACATGACATCATCATCCAATTGGTCCCTCTGCCCAGGTGTCCACCAGCCTCTGGGGGTGGTGCTGGTGGCTCCACTCCACAGAGGTGGCCCTAGGCCTTCTGGGTGCAGGAACTGACCAATGCAGTCACCAGTAGAGGAAGCCCTCCCCACTCTCTGTCCCTCATCTCTTCCCTGGCCACGCGGCTAGCTTCCTCCTAGGGCTGGAGAGCCGTTGGGTGGAGAGGGCAGCCCTCCTTCTCTGCCTTCCAGTCCCAGCCTAGTCAGCTGCAGCCATGGTGGGTGAAGACCCATGGCTGCCCGGCCTAGGAGTCGCACCCATGCCTTAGCCCATGCCTAGTGGGGAGGGAGGGAAGGTGGGGCCGAGAGGCATGGAGGGAGGGAAAGGGCCTTTTGCTGTGTTGCAGGTGACCTGCCTGGGCTGCGTGCTGACACTTGGCTTGGGCCAGGAGACCCGGAGATCATGAACTGGGGGCTGCACCTCTCCTTGCAGGTGCCCCGCGTCGGT
Organism: Symphalangus syndactylus; assembly: GCF_028878055.3. Lineage (NCBI taxonomy): Eukaryota > Metazoa > Chordata > Mammalia > Primates > Hylobatidae > Symphalangus > Symphalangus syndactylus. The sequence continues at coordinate 14,989,266 of NC_072436.2, read as the reverse complement.
GGGACCCAGGGGATGTGGGAGAGCTGCCACCTTCTCCATGGGCCGGGGGAGTGTCCAGGCAGGGGCTCCCACGCTCCTGGTGGGATCTTCAGGGTCAGACTAAGCAGCCGTGACTCAGGGAGCAGAGAAAATGATGAGCCCGACGAACATTCTGGAAGAAGTCAAAAGAAGCAAATCCCCCAGGCATGGGCCAGAACCCGAAAAGTGCTGGTGCCAGACACAAGTGCAGGGTTGGAGGGACCCGCGGCTGCAGACACTCCCTGGGGCGCGGCGACGGACGGCCTAGGGAAGAGAAGGTGTCCTCGGAGGGGCTGCGCCAGCGCCAGCGCCGGGGAGAAGTGGGCTGCTCCCCAGAGGAGGCCCCGGGTGGTCCAGAGGGAAGACCCTGCTTGCTGGGGACCCTCAGGGACCCGTGGAGTGGGGGCGCTGGGTTGCAGGGGGTCAAGGGTGCTTGAGCATCTTTTGGGTGCTTGAGCGCTGCGGTAGAAATGGGGCAGGAAGGGGTGGCGCGGGGCCTCGGGGCTGACGTCTCAGCAGCCTGTCCCGCCCCGGCTGGCAGCGGCGACCCCCGCGCCAGGGGAAGGAGCAGCGGCTGCGGCGGCCACGCAGTGGCGCTGCAGGACAGGGGACGCCGGCGGCCCTCGCAGCTGGGGCGGCTCCCAGACCCCGGTGGGAGAGACCCCGGACCCCGGCAGGCGGGACCCCAGACCCGGGTGGGAGGACCTCAGCCCAGAGGAGGCGGGACCCCACACCCCTGTGGAAGAGACCCGCAGACCCCTAAAAGAGGCCCCCAGACCTCGGCAGGCCGCCCCGGGGTCCTCGCGGGCCCCTCCGCTGGGCAGGCTCCTGCGCCCACCGCAGCAGAGACTGGGGTCCCGGAAGCCCGTGGGGGGCGGGGGCGGGGGCACGGGGAGTGGGAGGCCCTGTGGCTGCGGGACCTGCAGGGCTTGATTGAGTCACTCCCTCCCTCATTCACTCATCCATTTATTCACCTGCTCCCGCCCTCCCTCTTCACTCGTTCATTAATTCATTCATTTATTCACCTGCGCATTCATTTCCTCCCTCATTCATTTATTCACCCGCTTATTCACTCACTTCCTCATTCACTCATTCATTAATCTGCTCATTAACTCCTTCACTCCCTCCGTCCCTCAGTGACTCACTCACTCATTCACTCATTCATTCACTCCCTTCCTCACTCATTCCCTCATTCATTCACCCATTCATTCCGTCACTCATTCACTCACCCACTCATTCTCTCATTTATTCACTCACTCCCTCATTCACTTGCTCATTAACTCACTCCCTCCATCCCTCACTGGCTCACTCATTCATTCACTCACTCATTGACTCATTCAACCGCTCTTTAACTCCCTCACTCCGTCTCTCCATCCCTCACTGGCTCACTCATTGACTCCCTTCCTCACTCATTCATTCATTCACTCACCCACTCCCTCATTCACTCATTGACTCACCCACTCCCTCATTCAGTCATTGACTCACCCACTCCCTCATTCACTCATTGACTCCCTTCCTCACTCATTCACTCATTGACTCACCCACTCCCTCATTCACTCATTGACTCACCCACTCCCTCATTCACTCATTCACTCATCCTCTCATTCACCCACTCATTCACTTACACACACACGCACTCATTCATTCCCTCACACACTCATTCATTCATTCACTCACACACATTCCCTCACTCATTCGCTCACACACTCATTCACTGACTCACTCATTCTTTGACTCATCCACCCATTCGCCCACCCACTCATCCACCCACTTACCCACCCACCCATTCATACACTTGCTCATGAACTTTTTCACCCACTCATTCACTCACTCACTCACTCATACACTCATTCATATTCATTCATTCCTTCAGCGCCTACCATGGGCAGGCCCTGCTCTGGGAACTGCAGTCCCTTTGTCATGGGGTTTGCATATGACAGAGGACGCAGGGGAATGGAGGGGGTGCTGGGCTGGAGGGATGTTGGGTGGGTAGTTGAGGATGTGGCATCTGATCTCAGGAGCCTGAACCCCAGATAAAGGGACAGCGGGGTGACAGTGCAGTGCCAGGACTGGCTGCTGGGTGGGGCATGGCAGCCCCCGGGCTGGTCCGCCCCTGTTCTCGGACAGCCAGAAGCGCTTGGCCCTCGCCCAGGAGGGACTGACCTCACTTGGATTTTCACCCTGGCTGCTCCCCCTGGGGAGAAGGGGTCGCGGTGGGAAACAGGCTTGGAGGCCATGGGTCGACCCGGTGAGAGCAGCTGGATGGGCAGGAGTGGCTCTGAGGGGAAGGGGCATGGGGGCGAGGTCAGCCTTTGGCCTAAGCCCCTGGGCAGACGTGGCGCCACTTAGGAGATGACATCGGCCGACACAGGGGTCACAGGCTGCACACACGCCACTGCCCCAGCTCCCACACAGCCAGCCTTCCAGGAGGATGGGGGACCGTCTGCATTCCACGGGGGAAACTGAGGCAGGGAGGAGTAAAGTGGCCTGTGCAGGGTGGAGCTGGGACTGCCAGGCAGGCAGCTGCAGTGGACCCCCGAGAGTGATGGTGGTGGCCGGAATCAGGCGGCTGGGTGGCTCACATGCCTGAGGGGACATGAGCAGCCAGGAGGGGGACCACCGGGGCCCGGAGGGTGTGTTTTGGGTGGTCTGTGCCTGTGGTCTGAAGCTCGAGAAGGATGCTGGGTGGGATGGCTTGAAAAGAGCCAGGAAGGGGGCGAGAAGGCCGGGCTTGGGGCAGGAGAGGAAGCCCGGGGAGGCGGGATGAGCTTACATCAGCTGCAGCCACAGGAGGCTGCCACAGGCCCTCAAACGGTCCTTGCATCCCTGCGCACACTGCGCTGGGTTGGTCTAAGTGACCAAGGGCAGAGCAGAGTGATGGCAAGTCACTTTTGAGATTGGGTCATTAATGGCACGGTGGCCTCCATCTTGGCTGACAGCTGGATGGCCACCCCTGGGAGACGTGAGCCCGGCTTCCTGCTGAGCTGCTTTTGGTCTCCTGGCCTGGGAGTGTGTGGGATGATGTCGGCTGCTTTCAGCTGCTGAGTCCTTGGGTCACTTCTTGCGCGTGATAGATGATGAATGTGTGTGGCACAGGCCGCCCCTGGAGTCAGAATTCTGCAGCTCAGCTGCTGGTCGGGTTCATCTCAAGCCTGGGAGGCTGCGGGAGTCGCCTCCATGCTCGTCTGAGTGGCTGAGGGCAGGAGGCCTCAGTCCTGGCCACCGGGGCCCCTCCAGGTGACTCCCCCCAGAGATGAGGGGATTACAGAGCTGGGGGCTGGGCTGCTGGCCTCTTGACCATGAGAGCAGCGAGTCCCTGGGGTTGCCTGATGTCCGCCTGTTTTTCTGGGCTGTTCCAGGCCTGAATTTATGTCTCATGACTCCGGGCCCCTTACGGTCCTTGGCGAGTTCTTGGGTCCTAGTCTGTTCATGCTGCTGTAACAGAATTTGGAGACTGGGTAATTTATGAACAATGGACATTTCTTTCTTGCAGTTCTGGAGGCTGAGAAGTCCAAGGTCAAGGTGCTGGAGTCCCGTGTCTGGGGAGGGCGGCTCTCTGCTTCCATGATGGCGCCTTGAGCACTGTGTCCCCCCATGGCGGGAGGCAGGAGAGAAAAAGGGAGCTGAGGTGTGAAGCCTCTTATACAAGCCTTAATCCCACTCACCAGGGAGGCGCCCTCATGACCCAATTACCCGGAAGGGCCCCACCTCTTAACACGCTAGACTGGGGATTCGGTTCCAACAGGGGTTTTGGAGGGACACGATGTTCAGACCACAGCAGCGGGCACCTTCCCTCTCAGGTTGCACTCTTAACACTCTTGAGAGACTTCTGTTTTTCACAGCAAATCCTCTCGCTCAAACCTAGAGGGACCAAAGTCACGACTGGAGCCACATTCTCTGGCGTCAGTTTGTATTTTTGTCAATGAAAAAGAATGGAAGTGGAATTCATATAACCTGCAATTAACTAATTTTTTATTTTTATTTTTTAGAGACAGGGTCTCATTCTGTCACCCAGGCTGGGGTGCGGTGGCAATTATAGCTCACTGCAGCCTCCAACTCCTGGGCCCAGGCAATCCTCCCACCTCGGCCTCCCGTGTAGCTAGGACTACAGTCTCTGCCACCACATCTAGCTAACAACTAACCATTTTATTTTATTATTTATTTATTTATTGAGACAGAGTCTTGCTCTGTTGCCCAGGCTGGAGTTCAGTGGTGCAATTTTGACTCACTGCAACCTCTGCCTCCCAGGTTGAAGTGATTCTCTTGTCATCTCAGCCTCCCGAGTAGCTGGGATGACAGGCATGCACCACCACATCTGGCTAATTTTTGTATTTTTAGCTGAGATGGCATGTTGACCAAGCTGGTCTTGAACTCCCGACCTCAGGTGATCCGCTCACCTCGGCCTCCCAAAGTGTTGTGATTACAGGTGTGAGCCACTGCGCCTAGCCCCATTAACCATTTTAAAGTGTACATTTCAGTGGCATTTAGCGTATTCACAATGTTGTACAACCACCTTTTCTATCTGGTGTCAAAACATTTTAATCACCCCAGAAAAATACTCAGTAAGGGCCGGGCTAGGTGGCTCATGCCTGTAATCCCAGCACTCTGGGAGGCTGAGGCAGGCAGATCACCTGAGGTCAGGAGTTTGAGACCAGCCTGACCAACATGGAGAAACTCAGTCTCTACCAAAAATACAAAATTAGTTGCGGTGAGCTGGGATCACGCCATTGCACTCCAGCCTGGGCAATGACAGCAAAACTCCGTCTCAAAAAAAGAAAAGAAAAGAAAAGAAAAATACTAAGTGGCACCCCTCATTCCTCCTCTCCCCCCACCCCCGGGTACCACCAGTCTCCTTTCTGCAGTTGGGCTGGTTTTACCTATTCTGGATATGTCATATAAAAGGAATTGCACAATACGGCCTCTGGAATCTGGCCTCTTTCATTCCATGTGTTTACAGGAGGCATCCTCATCATAGCTTCAGTGCTTCCTTCTCAAGGCTGCGTAATATTCCACTGTATGAATATACCACATTGTGTTTATCCATTCATTTGTTGTTGGACCTTTTGTGGTTTCTGCCTTTTGGCTATTATGAATAATGTCCTATAAATATTCCTGTACAAATTTCTGCATGGACATGTTTTAATTTCTCTTGGGTATATATCTGGGAGTGGAATTGCTGGGTCCAATGCCGATCCCGTGCTTAACTTCTTGAGGAACCGCCGAACAATTTTCCCCAGTGGCGGCACCATTTTCCATTTTCACCAGCAATGCAGGAAGGTTTCGATTTGTCCACATCTTCACCAACCCTTGTGATTTTCTGGTTTTCTTTTTTTTTTAATTGTCAAATGATCCTTTATTGAAATATTTTCCTTTGTGCTTCTTAACTAGCTGGGAATTCCCTGGCACCATTGTTGATGTCACCTATGATGTCATGAGGATGGAGGCCATCAGCATTGCAGCCCAGAGACTGGGATCTTTTTAACGGTTCCAGAGAGTTCTCTGGCTAAAGGTCAGTGCCGCATCTGTGCAGCAATGTTGACAATCTCATCAAAAGTGATATTTCCACTGTGTTTAATGTTTTTCTGTTTCTTTCTGTCTCCTGGCAGTTCCTTGAGGGCTTTGATGATCAGGGCAGAGGCAGAAGTCACCACCTCAATCTGGGCCTGTCTGTTCTGAATGGTCAGTTTCACTGTAATCCTCAGACCCTTCCAGTCACCGGTTGCCTTGGCAATGTCATCACCAGCCTTTTTTGGAGAGAGACCCAGAGGGCCGGTCTTGGGGGCCAGTGCAGATGTGGCACCGACTTTGCCCCCACTGCACCTCAGGTATACAACTTTGCTCTTGTTGGGGTGGAACTTCAGGGCATGGTGAAGGCAGCTGGTGTCAGATGAACCAGGATTCGGGACGACTGAAGAGAGTTGCCAAAAGCTGGTTTTCTTTCTAAATTAAAGCCATCCTAGTAGGTGTGAAGGAATCTCATTGTAGTTTTCATGTCCATTTCCCTAATGATTGGTAATGAGCATCTTTTCACGTGCTTATTGGCCGTTTTTCACCTGCTTTGGAGAAGGTATTTAAATCCTTTGACCATTTTAAAATTAGGTTTTTGTCTTTTTTTATTTTTTATTTTTATTTTTTTTGGAGACAGAGTCTCACTCTGTCACCAGGCTGGAGTGCAGTGGCACAATCTCGGCTCACTGCAACCTCCACCTCCCTGGTTCAAGTGATTCTCCTGCCTCAGCCTCCCGAGTAGCTGGGACTACAGGTGCGCACCACCATGCCCAGCTAATTTTTGTATTTTTAGTCGAGATGGGGTTTCACCATGTTCGCCAGCATGGTCTCAATCTCTTGACCTTGTGATCCGCCTGCCTCGGCCTCCCAAAGTGCTGGGATTACAGGCATGAGCCACTGTGCCCGGCTTATTATTATTTTTTTTTTTTTGAGATGGAGACTTGCTCTTTCACCCAGGCTGGAGTGCAGTGGCACAATCTTGGCTCACTACAGCCTCCACCTCCTGAGTTCCAGCGATTCTCCTGCCTCAGCCTCCTGAGTAGCTGGGACGACAGGCGTCCACCACCATGCCCGGCTAATTTTTGTGTTTTTAATAGAGACAGGGTTTCACCATGTTGGCCAGGCTGGTCTTGCACTCCTGGCCTCAAGTGGTCCACCTGCCTTCGCCTCCCAAAATGTTGGAATTACAGGTGTGAACTCCTGTGCCTGGCCTGGGTTGTTTGTCTTTCTGTTGTTGAGTTGTAAGAATTCCTTATATATTCTGGATATTAAACCCTTATCACATACATTATTTACAAATAGTTTAATCCATTTCTGTAGGTTGTCTTTTCACATTCTTTTTTGAGACAGGGGTCTGGCTCTGTCACCCAGGTTGGAGTGCAGTGGCGTGATCATAGCTCACTGCAGCCTCAACCTCCCAGGCTCAAGTGATTCTCCCGCCTCAGCCTTCCAAGTAGCTGGGACCACAGCCATGTGACACTACAACCGGCTATTTTGTTTTTTTTTAATTTGTAGAGACAAGGTCTTGCTATGTTGCCCAGGCTGGTCTTGAATCTTGAACTCCTGGGCTCAGGCAATCCTCCTGCCTCAGCCTCCCAAAGATCTGGGATTACAGCCTGAGCCACTGTGCCTGGCAGGATAATGTCTTCTGATGCACAAAAGTTTTTCATTTTCATGAAGTCTGATTTATCTATTTTTTCTTTTGGTGTCAAATCTAAGAATCCATTGCCAAATCCAGGGTCATTAAAATTTACTTCTATGTTTTTTTCTAGCTGTTTTATAATTTTAGTTCATGTGTTTAGGTCATTGATCCACTTTGAATTAGTTTTCAACATATGGTGTGAGGTAAGAGTCCAGCTTCATTGTTTTTGGCATGTAAATCTGCAACTGCACCCGCATCATTTGTTAAAAAGGCCATTCTTTACCCTTTATCCACTGAATGGTCTTGTCACCCTTGCAAAAATCGATCTGTCATAGTAGATCTTTGGGTTTATTTCTGGGCTTTCTGTTTTATTCTATTGCTCCGTACGTCTATTCTATGCCAGTACCACATAGTTTTGATTACTGTAGCTTTGTAGTACGTTTCGAGATTGAGAACTGTGAATCCTTGAATTTCTTCCTCCCCACACCAACACTATTTCTTCTTTACTTTTTAGAGATGGCGTCTCCTATGTTGCCCAGTCTGGACTCCCTTCCCGGGCTCAAGAGATCCTCCCGCCTCAGTCTCCTCAGTAGCTGGGACTACAGGCACAAGCCACTACATGTGGCTAATTTTTTTTCTTTTGCAAGAAGAAAATTATTTTACAATATTATTTTATGATATTATAATTCTTTTACAATATTGTTCTGGCTATTTGGGGCCCCTTGTAGTTCCATATCAATTTGAGGATTGGTTTTTCTTTTTTCTTTTTCTTTTTGGAGACAGGGTCTCACTGTCACCCAGGCTGGAGTGCAGCGGTGTGATGATGGCTCGCTGAAGTATTAACCTCTCGGGGACAAGTGATCCTCCTGCCTCAGCCTCCCGAGTAGCTGTGATCCTCCTGCTCCAGCCTCCCGAGGAGCTGGGGTGACTACGCCAGCATGCCTAGCAAATTTTTTTTTTTTTTTTTTGAGATGGAGTCTCACTCTGTCGCCCAGGCTGGAGTGCAGTGGCGCGATCTCGGCTCACTGCAAGCTCCGCCTCCGGGGTTCAGGCCATTCTTCTGCCTCAGCCTCCCGAGTAGCTGGGACTACGGGCGTCTACAACCATGCCCGGCTAATTTTTTGTATTTTTAGTAGAGATGGGGTTTCACCGTATTAGCCAGGACCATCTCCATCTCCTGACCTTGTGATCTGCCCGTCTCAGCCTCCCAAAGTGCTGGGATTACAGGTGTGAGCCACTGCGCCCGGCCTAACTTTTGTATTTTTTGTAGAGTGGGGGTTACGTTGTCCAGGCTGGTCTTGAATTCCTAGGCTCAAGCAATCCACCTGCCTCTGCCTCCCAACATGTTGGGATTACAGATGTGAGCCACTATCCCTAGCCTGGTTTTTCTATTTCTGTGAAAAAGGCCATTGGAATTTTGATAGAGATTGCCTTGAATCTGTAGATCATTGTGGGGTGTATTGCTAACTTAACAATACTAGGTCATCCAATCCATGAATGTGTGATGTCTTTCCATCTATTTAGGGCCTCTTACTTTCAGCAATGTTTTGTAGTTTTCAGTGTCAAAGTCTTTCATTTCCTTTGTCAAATTTGTTTCTAGGTATTTTATTCTTTTGCAACCTATTGTAAAAAGAATTGGTTTCTTAATTTCCTTTTCAGATTGTTCATTGCTGGTGTGTCATTTTTCTCCCAGACCAAAAAGTTTTTTTTTGAGACAGAGTCTCTCTCTGTCGCCCAGGCTGGAGTGCAGTGGCACAATCTCGGCTCACTGCAAGCTCCGCCTCCCAGGTTCACGCCATTCTCCTGCCTCAGCCTCTCCGAGTAGCTGGGACTACAGGCGCCCGCCACCACGCCCAGCTAATTTTTTTGTATTTTTAGTAGAGACGGGGTTTCACCGTGGTCTCGATCTCCTGACCTTGTGATCTGCCCGCCTCGGCCTCCCAAAGTGCTGGGATTACAAGCGTGAGCCACCGCGCCTGGCCGACCAAAAAGTTTTTAAAAGTAAAACAGAAGCAAACCCATGGCTGGGTGCAGTGGCTCACGCCTGTAATCCCAGCACTTTGGGAGGCCGAGGCAGGCAGATCACGAGGTCAGGAGTTTGATACCAGCCTGGCCAACATGGCAAAATCTCGTCTTTATGAAAAATACAAAAATAAGCTAGGCATGGTGGTGCACGCCTGTAATCCTAGCTACTCGGGAGGCTGAGGCACAAGAATCGCTTGAACTTGGAAGGCGGAGGTTGCAGTGAGATGAGATTGCACCACTGCACTCCAGCCTGGGTGACAGAGTGAGACTCCCATCTCAAAAAAAAAAAAAAAGACTGGGCGGGGTGGCTCACGCCTGTAATCCCAGCACTTTGGGAGGCTGAGGCAGGCGGATCACGAGGTCAGGAGATCAAGACCATCCTGGTGAACACAGTGAAACCCCGTCTCTACTAAAAATACAAAAAAAAAAAAAAAAAAAAAAAATTAGCCGAGCGTGGTGGCGGGCGCCTGTAGTCCCAACCACTCGGGGGGCTGAGGCAGGAGAATGGCGTGAACCCGGGAGATGGAGGTTGCAGTGAGCCGAGGTCGCGCCACTGCTCTCCAGCCTGGGCGACAGAGTGAGACTCCGTCTCAAAAAAATAAAAAAACCCAAAAACCACCCACATGGGTCCCACTTTGCCTTTGATTGTGGTTGTTGGCCTCTGTCACCTTCTTCCCTGCAGAGCCTCGGGGTGGCCACTCTCCTCCCTTTTTTTTTTTTTTGAGGTGGGAGGTGGGGGGTCCTGAACTTCCTTTCTTGCCACATCAGGACCCAGGGCCGGGGACAGCGGGCGTCTCAGGGGCTGCATGGACGATGGGGGAGGACGTGCAGGCTGGCGGGGGAGGGGGTGGAGCGCATGGGCTGCCTGGCCCTGTCTTGGGGACATGAAGCCTGATTTGCCAGGTGGGAACTGAGGGGCCTGTGCTCCAAGAGACACGTCCAGGGACTGTGACCCATTTCCAAAGGGCCTTTTCTCCTTTCAGCGATGCTGTTAAGAAGGACAATGAATCATGCGCCACAAGAATCTTGGGAGAACCCACGAGCTTGGGAGCTGGTGACAGACCCCCACTTAGAGCACTCCCTGCACAGCTACACAGCGACCCCGCCCCCGCCTGCCCATCAGGACGGCTCCGCAGCTGCAAAGGGCGAGTGCTTGGTTCCCAAGTCAGGGCCCAGCTCCAAGGTTCTCCTCGCCTCGCTCTCCTCCATAAGCCTCAGGGACCCGGTGGTCACGGCACCCCCAGTTCTCCCGAGTTGCTGTTCCCACCTCTGGCTGTGAGGTGGGTGGTGTGGCAGAGGGGGCTGGCCTGGGATGTGGGATCCTGCTGTGAGCGGCACCAGGGGGGTTTGTCGTGCTGACACTGATGACAGAGGTGAACTCATGGCCCCCTGGCCCTGGGGAGCAGAGACCCCCCCTTCCAGGCAGCAGGGCAGAGTAGGTGCATCCAGCACCTTCCATGGTCGCAGCCCTCCACCAGGCGGCAGGGCACGCCATGCCTTCTCTGCCTCACAGTGGTGTGGCGGGGCTGGGTGTGTAACTCTCGTCCTGTGTTCCGTGGACACTGGTGCCTGGGTCACACAACAGCAGATGGAACCTCAGAGCCCCAGGAGCCCTGTGGCTGCTCCTGCCCCTGGGATGGCAGGGCCAGCACGGGGACTGTGGGGCTGAGGAGGAGGGACCCCTAGCTCATTATGCAGAGGTGGCGGCAGTCAGGTGGACGGGGTGGGCACGGGAGGGGAGGATGGGATGGGCAGGGAAGCTGCCCCGACAGCCGCAGTGAGGCTCCTTCCCAAGGTGGAGGGTGGAGGCGGGGGAAGGACAGGCAGGGCCCACGCGGTGGGGCTCTTCCTCCTCCAGCTCGGGAGCCACCGACAGGATGTGGCCTCAGCTGGGTGGCACCAGGTGACCGGGCCCAGCTCAGGGTCTGCTCTCCTCTGATGGTCCAGGCGGGTACTGTGCGGCCCTGGGACTTGGCATAGGCTGAGCTGTGGCAAAGAACTGTGTTATTCCCAGCTCCGAAGCCCTGTGGCACCTGCAGTTGTGGAGAAGTCCTCAGGTGACCTCGAACAGTGTCCATCAGGTGCCTCCTGGTGCCAGTGCCGTTCTGGAAGCTTCTGTGGTCTTGTTTGGTGCTCACAGCACTCATGCCTGCAGTAACCGTCCCCATGTTAAGGTGAGGTACAGGCTGGGGCTTGGAGGTGCCACAGTGGCGCCAGTGTCCCAGGGCCACCTAGCAAACCACCGTGGGCCCAGCAGCCTGAGCGGTAGGCCTGTATTCCCTCTCCACCCGCCCTGTCTGGAGGCTGGACTTGGAGGCAGAAGGGCCTCTGGGCTATCTTCTTCCGGGACCACTCTCCCTGGCAGGTAGGCTGTGTCCTCGTGTGGCCGTCCCTCTGTGCACAGCTGTGTCCGAATCTTCCTTCTCATAAGGACACCAGTCCTATTGCATTAGGGCCACCCCGGTGACCTCATGTCACCATACTCACCCGTGCAAAGGCCCTGTCTCCAAATACACCTGCAGGCCCAGGTGCAGGGGCTTCCGCAGGCAGATGTGGGAGGTCCTGCTCGGCCCCTGCCCTGGCCTCCCCGCCCGCCCTGTGTCCTTCAAGGGTTCCTTCCTGGTCTGTGCCTGACTCTGAGGCTCTGTCCCGTCTGGGGACGTGTGGGCTCTGGACCACCCGGTAACTCAATCTGAGACACAGACCCCCAGATGCCAATTGCTCGGCCGCCTCCTGAGGGCTATCTGCCGAGACCCCTGGAAGGGGGCCAGGCACAGACGTGTGTTGGAGGCCACAGCTGCCCATCTGGCAGGTGCCTGCAGTCTCACCCAGCAGAGCCATGCTGAGCAGGAGCCCCCATGAGAGGCAGCCTCAGTGGCTGGCGCTCCCATGGGCACAGGACAGCCCCTGTGGCCACCCCTGGCCCTCACCGGCCCCTCGCCGGAAGGCCGAGCATTCCTCTGCATGGCGTCACCAGGCCTGGCCCCTTCACCATGGCCACGCGGGGTCCGGCAGTGGCAGGGACAGGTGTGGACCTGGCTCAGCCCTCGCCTCCCAAGGCTGGCTTCTGCCGTGTGCCCATCCCCATGCTTACGAGAACTCGATTTGTACTCATCTCGGTGACAGAAAAACTGATGCTAATGGGAAAAATATGACTTTCTCAACAGGAGCCCGCCCGGCACAGCTGCGTGAGTGCCGGGCGTCCTTGCCTGTAACAAACTGCAACTCAGCGCGGGATTCCAGGATTCCATGGCAACTGTTCGTGCCCTGCGTTCCGGCCCCGGCTGGGGCTTGGGAGCAGCTGCTGTGTCATGGGGGATCCACTTGTTTACCAACAGCCCCAAGGACCCGGACATGGTGCCAGCTCCCCATGCCTTGGCCCCGAGATCTGGGAGACCCATTGGGGCCAGTGCTTCCCCCAACCCCACTGAGCATCTCCTTCCCGCCCTGTGTCCACCCACCTCCTGCCCAAGACCCCTGAGTGTTCGTGGGCTCTACCTGGTGGGATGGTCTTTGGCTTGCAGACAGGGGTTGGTTGGCAGCATAGAATCCCCTAACGATGTCCACATCCTAACGATGTCCACATCCTAGTGGGAGCCTGTGACTACCTGGCTTGGGGGATCCAGGTTGCAGATGAAAAGAAGGTTGGATCAGCTGACTTTAAACTAGGACGGTGACCCTGGAGCATCCCGGGGGGCCCAGTGTAATCACAGGGTCCTTAAAAGTGGAGGAGGGGCCAGCGTGGGGCTCACGCCTGCAATCCCAGAGCTTTGGGAAGCCGAGGCACCAGGATCCCCTGAATCCAGAGTTCGAAGCCAGCCTGGGCCACAAAGTGAGACCGAGTCCTGTCTCTACAAAAAGTAAACAAAAATTAGCCGAGTGTGGTGGCGCATGCCTGTGGTCCCAGCTACTCAGGAGGCTGAGGTGGGAGGATTGCTTGAGCCTAGGTCAAAGCTGCAATGGCCATGATCACACCCCTGCACTCTAGCCTGGGTGACAGTGAGACCCTGTCAAAAAAAGAAAAAAAAAAGTGGAGGAGGGAGGCAGGCAAGTCGGGCTCAGTGAGGAGGGCCCAGGCTGCAGCGGGTGCCAGAATCTATCCTGAACAAGGAATGACGTGAACACGAGGAAAGCCCTGAAGGGACATTCAGTGCAGCGCTGAGCGAGAGGGGACGTCCTTGAGGAGCCACGAGCCTTGGTGATGAGGCCGTGGTGGGTGGGGGCCCAGCGGGTAGCAGGCGCCCCCTCGGCATGCGCAGTGGGGCTGGTGGCTCTGCGTATCACCCTGGTGCATCCGAGTCCCAAGCTGCCACTCCCACCGGCCTGCTCCAGGGTGGGGCGGGGCGGGGCGGGGCTTGCACAAGCAGCACCTGCAGGTCCTGAGTGCGTGGCTCCCCCAGCCCCAACACACCCCCCTGCCCGAGGGGTGGAGCAAAGGTCTCCGCACATGGCCTTGGGGTGGGGTTAGGACCCCAGTCACTGCCACCACCCAACAGGCAGGGCTTTAGGCAAGTTACTCAGTGCCCTAGACCCAATTTCTGGTCAGCAGGTGAGAGGGGCCGGGGGTACGAGAGCCTGTTCCCAAGCTCTCCAGGAAGTCAGGCCCCTGAGGTGGCGCAGGCTGGCTGACATGACCATCCCCACGGACCCTTGCCTCCCACTCGCCCTGCAAGACTGTGCCCAGGCCTGTTGCCTCTGCTGTGGCTTCCAGAACATTCTCCCCGGCTCCCAATCCCTGCACAGACCTTCCTGCTTGGGAAGAAGCTCAAGGGACAGGCCATGGCCTGCAGAGCAGAGTGTGATCTGGAAACAGGAGCCTTTCAAGAATTGGCCAGATGGGGACAGGCGTGGTGGCTCACGCTGGGAGGCTGAGGCAGGTGGATCACCCGAGGTCAAAAGTTTGAAACCAGCCTGGCCAACATGGCAGAACCCCATCTCCACTAAAAATATAAAAATTAGCCTGGTGTGGTGGCACGCACCTGTAATCCCAGTCACTCAAGAGGCTGAGGCAGGAGAATCGCTTGAACCAAGGAGGCGGAGGTTGAGGTGAGCCAAGATCGCACCACTGCACTCCAGCCTGGGTGACAGCGTGAGACTCCATCTCAAAACAAAAAGCAAACCCAAAAAGAGTTAGCCAGAGGGATGTGCAGATATGATTAGCACTAAAGACCCGCACAGCCCGAGGGGGGCACGGCCCCTAGGCCTAGAAACACTTGTGGCCTGAGGAGGAGAAATGACAGGGGGCGTGGGTCAGAGGCCCTGAAGTGGAGGAAGGGAACACGAGCCAAGAAGACTGGGGACCTCCAGAAGTGGGGAGAAGCGGGGAAGCGGCTTCTCCCCCAGGAACTCTGACGTGGCCCAGATTTCAATGCAGACTTGAATGGGGCCTCTAACGGTGAGAGGATAACTGTCATTTTAAAGAGAAAGAAACGTGTCTGGCCTACGTCACAAGACGACTCTTGCCACACAGTATGCTCCCTGATGTGGGGTCTGTGCCACAGGGCTGGGAGCACTGCCTGGGAGAAAGGCTGCTGCCCAGGAGACAAGGACCGAGACCTTTGCACACTCCTCGACGTGCCAGGCCCCCTATGGCTGTAGTGCCTGCCTGGAGAGCACCCAGGACGCAGAGCTGCTGGTAGCCCTGGGGACAGCAGGGGGGACCTGGGCAAAGTCCGCCCACCCCCCAGAGCTCTTCTCTGATCGACGCCCCCCTGCGGTGGGGTGGGCACTTTCCTTAAAGACACAGCCGCCAGCCGCGGAGTCTGTGGGTGTCGTTTACTGTTTGTCGCTCTCTGCTCTTAGCTTCACATTGCCATTTCGTGTTTTGTCAAAGTCTTTCTCAATTCGCATTTGGTAAAATAAATAGAGATAATGAACCTTTAGGCCAGCGCTCTCTCGAGCTCTGGTTAACATCGTGATTGAATTTTCGCATCAGACCTGTGAAGACAGCCCACGTGCAGGTGGCACGTGGTGCCCACGGGGGTGGGCTCCAGGGTGGAGTGGGGGCAAGGGGGTCTTGACCCCTCTGGAGCCACCTGCCTTTTGACAGGTGGTGATTTTGTCTCAAAACAAACAGAAACGCGTTAGGTAAGAATCGAGTTGAAGGACTGGATGGGAAGCTGTGTGTGCGGGTGGAGCTGGGCTTCTGGAAGATTCTGGTGTTGCCGCCTGGCATGCCCTGTGAGCTGAGTGAGGCCAGGACTCTCTACACCTTCCGGACCTGGCCTGCTCTCTCTGCCCAGACGTGGGGATGGGGTTCGTGCCGGAACCTTCTTCTGGTGAGAGCTCGCATTCCAAAAAGGAGCAGCGGAGGGGCCGCCTCTGTCCTGCCTTGTCACGTCCTGGCCAGCCCCAGCTCAGACTCCAGCTCAGCCCCCTGAGGACCAGGTGTTTCTCTGGACAAACGTGACCAGGCAGGGTTCCATCCACCCAGAAGATGCTCTTGGCCACGGTAGGCCGCCAGCCACACCGCAAGGGAGCCGGGCCTCACTGAGCCAGCTCTCACTCCCATGGTCATGGGCCTCTTAACGCCAGAATGAAGCCACCTGGCTCCTCCACCTCTCAATAATCCTCATTCCCGATGAACATGGAAAAAATGCTTTTCAAAATACCATCATTGTGGTTGTGTTCTGTTTGCAAAACTGCTCATACACGCCCTGTGGCCCCTCCTGGGCGGGACTGTCCACACAGCTTCTGTCTGCACCACAGGCCCAGCTGCAAGCCAAGGTCGAATCGGCATGGGCGGCTCAGGGCTGGTGTCACCCGGAGCCGTCCGGGACCCGGCAGTGCTTCTCACCTGTGTGTGATGAACGTGTGTGGACAGAGCAGGGAGACCACGCTGCCTCCATGTGTGTGCCCCCACGTGCCGGCCGTGGTGCCTGCACATGCGTGTGCTACACCTGTGTGCGGGCACAGGCATGGAGACCACAGGCCGGGCTGCTGTCCCTGCGCCTGCGGGGAAGAGCAGCCCTTCAGAGGGAAAGGAGCCCCGTGGATTAAGGCAGGGGCTACATTGCCAAGGACCTGCCTCCCCTGTGCACGGCCACAGCGGCTCCTGCTGACAGCTCTGCGTGAGAGGGGCCAAAACTGGAGTCTAGAGACCTGGAGGTGTGGGGAGGGTGGGCTGTGGGGGAGGGGCTGCGCTCCTCCTGTTCAGTGATGCTGCCAGCGGCCAAGGACAGCCCGGCCCCCTGGGCGGCTTCCTTCACACCCGCCAGCTGGAGGGGTGTCTCCTTCTTCCTCTCTCTTGGTTTCCCGAATTTCCAGTGTCCCCCAGCCGGCTAGGAAATGTCCCTGCTTGCGTGCACTGTGAGAGGTGGTGGGCCCGGCTGGGGCAGCGCCTCTCGCTTGCTCTTGGCCTGATGGGGACAGCTGCCCCAGGGACCCGTAGGAGCCCCAGTGCCTGCCTCTCTGCCAGGGCTCTGTCTGGGGGTTTTTCTGCAGCTAATGCTCTGATTACATGGAAATAAAATGAGGTGTTTCCCCTTTCAACGTCTCAGAGAAACACAGAACAGGAGAGGGACAGAGGCGCTGCGGCCGTGCGGGTGCACCTGGATGCTGGTGCTCAGTGGGAAGCCGCCGTCAACCCGAGCCCTCCCCTTCCCTGACATTCCGGACACGACAGCGAAGACAGACAAAAGCGAGTAGCAGGGTCCTCCTGCCGTCATCAGCAGCTAAGGCAGCAGCCAACGTTCACACTGCGGGGCCGCAGCAGCCGACGTCCCGTGCCCCGGCGGGTGGCGGCTTCACTATGTACAGCAGGCGGCCGTGGCCTGGTGGGACCAGGTCATGCCGCTATCTGACACGCTTCTCCACCGAGTACACAGAGATGTAGTAGTCGTTGCTTCCCACGGCCAGGTGAGGCTGCGAGGAGAGAGAAGGGGTGAGCAGGGGTTCAGGTGTGGGCAGACACTGTGCGGGGTGGGGGGCGCAGGCCAATGTGCATCCTTAGGCAGCTCCTGCCGGGGTCTCAGGAACCCCCGCACCCACCTCAGCCCCGGAAATGCTGGGCCGGTCCCACCAGTCCTCTGCAGGGCCCATGCCTGGTGCACCCCGTGAGGGGTGTGAAGCTGCCCCCGGGCCCTGCGTGTTTTTTTCGGGACTGCCCCACAGGGGCAGCTCTGGGATCTGATGTCAGCACAGCTGCATGCCTGGAGCCTCACTACACAAGGTGGCAGGTGGGCAGAATCCTAATCTAGAAACAACGGCCTGAAGCCACGTGGGGACGCTGCAACCAAGGCCAGAGCGCTGTGCAGGTGGGGCCCGGCCACACAGGGGATGGGGTGAGGGCCGCACAGGGGACGGGGTGAGGGCCGCACAGGGGACGGGGTGAGGGCCGCACAGGGGACGGGGTGAGGGCCGCACAGGGCACGGGGTGAGGGCCGCACAGGGGACGGGGTGAGGGCCGCACACGGGACGGGGTGAGGGCCGCAGAGGGCATGGGGTGAGGGCTGCACAGGGGACGGGGTGAGGGCCGCACAGGGGACGGGGTGAGGGCCGCACACGGGACGGGGTGAGGGCCGCAGAGGGCATGGGGTGAGGGCTGCACAGGGCACGGGGTGAGGGCCGCACAGGGGACGGGGTGAGGGCCGCACACGGGACGGGGTGAGGGCCGCAGAGGGCATGGGGTGAGGGCTGCACAGGGGACGGGGTGAGGGCCGCACAGGGGACGGGGTGAGGGCTGCACAGGGGACGGGGTGAGGGCCGCAGAGGGCATGGGGTGAGGGCCGCACAGGGGACGGGGTGAGGGCCGGCCGCACGGGGGATGGGGTGAGGGCCGGCCGCACAGGGGACGGGGTGAGGGCCGCAGAGGGCATGGGGTGAGGGCCGCACAGGGGACGGGGTGAGGGCCGGCCGCACGGGGGACGGGGTGAGGGCCGGCCGCACAGGGGACGGGGTGAGGGCCGCACACGGGACGGGGTGAGGGCTGCACAGGGATGGACACCTGAAGCGACTCTCCTGGAGGTCCCCAGGGATGGCTTTAGTGCAGGGTCTGAGGGCAGGAGCTTTGTCCCGGCCACTGTGTCAATTCTTCCCGGAGTGACGGGACTGGGGCTCTGCCTCCGGGGTGAGTGCAGGGTGGGGCAGGGGCCCTGGAGATCCTGGGCCCCGGGCAAGTCTCTCCCTTAGGTGGCCAATGGGCCCCACAATGGTGTGGGGTAGCCAGGCAGGACCCCTGCTGCCTTGTCCCCTTGCCTCCCATCCCTCGCCCCCCGCCCCCGGCCCCCGACCCCCACCCACCGCCGCACTGACCCAGTGCGGGTGGAAGGCCAGGCAGCTGATGGCGCCGACCCGCTGGCCCATGAAGCCGTCGTAGTACTTGATGTTGTTGATGAGCTCTCCGCTCCCGTTGTAGATGGCGGTGAACTGATTGACAGAGCCACTGTGGGGAGAGAAGGGTCCCGGCATCACTGCCCTCTTCTTTGAGGATGGAAGAAAGATGGGCGCAGATGCCGAGGCCGCGGGGACAGGCCGGCTAGACCGCGGGGACAGGCTGGCTTGGGGCAGGTGTGACCCTCTGGTCACTGTCACTGAGGACTCGGGCCTGGCGGGGCCCTGAGAGTTTATCCTGGGAGGGAGGACGTGGCGGGCAGAGATCTTTTGTTTTTATGTCCCCACAGCAGTGAAATCCTCCCCTGCCCTCCTTCAGCTCCTGGGGGCAGGAACACAAGAGCCTCCTGTTTGCACAGAGGCCCGAGGTGTGTGAGTGGTGCAGGCCAGGGAGGTGGGCGGTGCCTACCATGCGATCAGGTCCGCCTGGGGGTGGATGTCCAGGGCCGTCAGCCCCTTCACGATCTGAAGCACATTCACCGACTCGGGCATCCGGGGATCAAAGATGCGCACATCTCCGTTGACACTGCCAAGAGAGGGTCACAGTGACACCTCCTCCTGGAGCCCCCAGGAGGGGCCTGGCCAGGGGGACGGTGGAACC
This sequence comes from Symphalangus syndactylus, assembly GCF_028878055.3. Taxonomy (NCBI): domain Eukaryota; kingdom Metazoa; phylum Chordata; class Mammalia; order Primates; family Hylobatidae; genus Symphalangus; species Symphalangus syndactylus. Next base: position 14,970,142 of record NC_072436.2, on the reverse strand, counting down.
AGTATGTGGGGTCGCACGCCTGTTTGCACACCCACTGCTCAAGGAAAAAGCTGCCTGGATGCTCAGCGTCCCCAGTGAGGGCTGCCCAGGCGGGGCCCAGACATGCATTCACACTGGTCTCAGGGCCAAGGCTGCCCCCAAGCTCTCCCAGAGCCAGAAAAGGCCCAGAGCTTTCTAGCCTAGAGCAACGGCCATGAGTGCAGATGTGGGAGGAGGCTGTGAGCGCAGATGTGGGAGGAGGCTGTGAGCGCAGATGCGGGAGGAGGCTGTGAGCTCCTGGTTTCATTTCCAGCCAGAGATTAGATTTCATGCAACCGGGGCCTGCAGTCCCGGGAGACAGAGCCTGGATGGCAGGCTGTGGCCCGAGGCATGGCCTGGCCCTTTTGAGGCCCCGTGGCTCCTGCCTTCCACCCCCAGCAGGCATCCATCCCAAGAGTTATGTTTGGTTTTTATATCACCAACAAGGGGGGGAAAGAGCATCTCTTTGAAGAAATGCTGGCTTTGCGTTCATAAATTACATTTTGCTCTCCCTTTAATAGGCAAATAAATATTCCCTGCTCTTGGTGCTGTATTTACCAAGCGGCAGAACTGAATTTATGTGCAGACAAATGCCACGTGCCTAGCAGACGTGCTGCCCCTGCCACGCTGCCACCCCTGCCCGTGGAGGGAGAGCAGCTGCCCAACTCCCCCCGGAATCCTCCGCAGTTGAACGCCCAGGAAAGTTCCCACAGTGCCTGCAGGTCAGGTGTCCCCCAGCAGGGGAGCAGCCATGGCCCCTGCGCCCCTGGGGGCTGTGCCTGACCTTTGTGGCCAGTTCCAGGGCAGGAGTTAATTACTGCCCGAAATGCCATCCCCTTCCAGCTGTTTAAATACCAAGGACATATTTTAAATGGCGAGAAAATAATGTTTTTACAGCAGAACGGCTGCTAAATATCGGCACTCCTCACCTCACGCTCACGATGTGGCCGTCGGGGCGCTTCTGCAGGGAGGCCTTCACCACCCAGGCTGTGTGCTCCCGGTACGTCATGACGCGGCTGCAGGAGAGGGGGCGCGCTCAGCGTGGGGCTTCCCTGAAGGACGTCCCCACCCTTCGGGGCTCTCACCGGGAGCTGCCCAGGTCTGCCTGTGCCAGGGGGTCTGCACCGGGTGCTGCCCAGGTCTGCTTGTGCCAGCGGGTCCGCAGGCCCTTGCCCGTCCGCTCCCCACGAGGGGCTAGTGCTCACGCAGGGTCAGAGCCCCCTCCAGGTGACCTGCTCCAGCAGAGACCCCTGTGTCCTCCCCAGGACGGCTCAGGGCTGAGCCCTAGGTCACTGTCAGGCCACTGGAGGACTGTCTGAGCCACATGGGAGCTGCCCAGAGACAGGGGCCAGGCGGCCATCGCAGCGCTCCCAGGCCTTGCCCACCCTTTGCTTTGCTTCCCTCAAAACTCCTCATTGTGTCTCCCTGACCTGTGCAGACTGGAGGGTCAGGAATGAGAATCCCAGACCTAAAGCTGGTGAAGCTGGGGGCACAAGGACCTTCTGGGAATCCTCGCTCTGTGCCGGGTGAAATTTACTTCTGCTGCATGAGCCGCGTGGACCAAGACGGACTGTCTCCTGCTAGGCCCAGACAGCACCTGCCCACAGGGGTGCTCAGTGGAGGCGGTGCCCAGGGCTGCTATGCCCACGCATGTGCCCTGTCCCCTGCCAGACATGGACAGCACCTGCCCACGGGGGTGCTCAGCAGAGGCAGTGCCTGGGGCTGCTGTGCCCACGTGTGTGTGCCTCAGACATCCCTCCCCAGACACTTGCTGCATGACCCAGGAGGTGGCAGGCAGTGGCAGTATTCTGTTCAGGTGAGCTCAGAGGTGGCAGGTGCCTGGCTAGGGCCCCGCCTCACCCCGACAGCCTCTGCTTCCAGTCCACTGGCTCATCCCACACGGCCTGTCCCCTGTGCTCCTCCATAGGCTGTGGGGTGGACATCTGTGGGGCAGACCTTTGTGGGATGGGCCTCGGTGGGATAGGCCTTGGTGGGATGGGATGGGTGGCTTTGGGGAGCCCAGCAGGACTGGCCTAAATAAGCCATTGCAGGCTCCTGGGGAAGCTTTGCATCTCACTGAGAAAACCTGGACCCAACCAAATGGCAGTGACACAGCCTCTACCACCTAGAAGGTTCCCTGCCAGCACTGGGGGAGGGAGAGGACAGGGCCAAGGTACCATTCGCTGAGCGCCATCCTTCTGTCGTAGACACGGATGGAGCCGTCACCGAGGCCAGCCACGATGAGTGAGCGGTGGGAATCACAGGACAGACTCGTCACGCAGCTGTCTGCGCCCGTGGGGATGTCCTAGGGCCAAACACAGGCAGCCCGGTGAAGACCGGGGCACCGAGCCGCCCTCCCTGCTGTCCTGCAGCGCCAGGACCCCTCTTGCTGCCTGCCTGGCTGTGGGGATCCCCCTCCCTGGCTGCAGGGGCCTTTCTCTCTATCCAGGGAAGCATCAAAGGCCTGGGGAGCCCAGAAGTCCCAGGGAGAGGCAGGGGCTGGCAGGACACTGAGTCACGCCCTTGTCCCTTGGCCCTGGAGGGACAGCCCTGAGGCCCTGAGGCATCTGGGACCCAGCCAGTGAGGCAGAGCCCAGCCCCACCCCAAGCGGCAGCCTGCAAACGCCTCTGGGAAGGACTGGCTGTCAGTGCCAATTAAACTTCCAACCTCTCTCTGTTTCCTAAAAAAGAAAGCAAAGCACATTTTGGCAAGGACTTCTCACTGGCTGCTTCTCAGAACTTCTAATGAGCTATGGGACGAGTCCAGGAGGGGTCGCCTGGCTCCCTCAGGGGCTGTAAGTGCTGGAGAAGCGGGGGCGGGGGGCGATGGCACCTGCCAGGGATGCATGAGGAAAAGGGCCATGAGAGGGAGCGCGCTTTCCACGCACAACGGGCGGTGCTGGGTTGTGCACTCCAGGAGGAAACACAGGCGTGGGGACGATGGGGCCGGACCCCTGAGAGGGGCAGAGGTGGCTCTGGGAGCACCTGCTGCGCTCTGTGCCTCCACGCACCTCTGCAGGAACGGCACCTGCCCCGCAGGCCACCCAGGCCTCTAAGCCCCAACTGGTGACCAGACCCTGGGGATCAGGGTGTCCACGCCGTGTCCTGAGGGCCACGTCTCATGTGGAGCCACAGCTCCAGACAGGTGCAAGACCCCCCCGACCCCAAAGAAGGTGCCATGAAAGCTGCTGGTGCCTCACGGGATCCATGGTCACATCAGAGGGGAGGCTGCCCACACGGGAAGGCCTGGGCCAGGTTCTCAGGCTGCTGCTGCCCAGAGCAACCACAGCGGCTTGGAGCAGCTGAGGGTGCCCAGGCCTCCCCTCTGCTGGGCCTGCTCCACACCGCCCTCTACAGCAGGGCTGAGCCATCCCTCCTGACACCAGACGGCCCACCCGGGAGAGAGGCTGGGGATGGCCTCTGAGCCACACCTCTCCCTGGGGACCCGGGGGAAGGGAATCTTGGCTCTAAAGCCACCTCAGGCGCTGCCCCTCACAGTATCTGTGGTCTGGCCTCTGCTCCAAATGAAGTCAATGCAGTTAGATTTCTGCTGAGCGCAGCCTGCTTAGGTCTCTACCACTTTTCCAGGCTGTCTTGGGCAAAACCAATGTATTCCGCTTTTTGTCAAAACTGAAAATAACAGATGCTTTAAGAAGCAAAGAGGCTTCTGGCTGGGCACAGTGGCTCACGCCTGTAATCCCAGCACTTTGGGAGGCTGAGGTGGGCGGATCACGAGGTCAGGAGATAGAGACCATTCTGGCAAACACGTGAAACGCCGTCTCCACTAAAAATACAAAAAAAAAAAAAAATTAGCTGGGGCGGGCGCTTGTAGTCCCAGCTACTCGGGAGGCTGAGGCAGGAGAATGGCATGAACCCGGGAGGTGGAGCTTGCAGTGCGCCAAGATCGCGCCACTGCACTCCAGCCTGAGGGGCGACAGAGCAAGACTCTGTCTTAAAAAAAAAAAAAAGAAAGCAAAAATCTTCTGTAGTGGCTCATACCTGTAATCCCAGTGCTTTGGGAGGCCAAGGCAGGAAGATTGCCAGAGCCAGGAATTCGAGACCAGCTTGGGCAAATACTGAGACCTCCATTTCTACAAAAAGTTAAAAAAATTAGCCAAGCATGGGGGTGCATGCCTGTAGTCCCAGCTACTTGTGGGGGGGTGAGGTGGGAAGATCACTTGGGCCGGGAGGTTGAGGCTGCAATGAGCTGTGATTGCACCACTGCACTCCAGCCTGGGTGACGCAGGGTGACAGAGTGAGACCCCATCTCAAAAGAAAAAAAAAACACAACCCTCCAAATAATTAATCATTCTAATTTACAATGGCTCAGCCTACCGATTTCTGACATTCCTTAATTTGCAGTGAGAAGACACTACTTGTAAACACTCAGAGCTGGTGCAGGCTGAGCCGTACTGCAGCGCGGGGCTGAGCGCTGCGGTTCACCTGCATCTAGAGGCCTCAGGAAGCCCACACCTCCTCCTGACATTGTCCCGGGACTGTCCTCCCAGGCCCTGCCTCCACCCCTGGGATGGCCAGACCTCACCGCACACTGTGTTGGGTTCTGTGATGAGGACCAGCCCTGCACACATTGCCCCACAGGCCCGGGGCTTGGGGGACACCCGCATGGTTACCTGCACCTTCATCTCACGGTCTGTGTCCCAGATCCGGACAATCCGCACGTCTCCCGAGCTCATGAGGAGGCCGGTCTCCTGCTCCCAGTCCACCACCATCCCAGCTCCTGGAGAGACACAGTGGGACATGGCGTCACCCTGTGGGCCCTCGCTTTGGGCAGGCTTTGGGGCCTGCTCTGGGCAGCCACTTGGCCAGCGGCGCCAAGGTACCCTTGCCACCCCCGAGCCCATCTGGTGGGTCCATATGCCTCACATAAGCTCCCACTGGGGCTCTGGTGTGCCCCACGTCCAGGCTGGGGTGACAATTCTGAGCTGGAACTCCCAAGTCCAGGCTGGGGAGACGATTCTGAGCTGGAACTCCGAGTCTTCCCCTGACTTGACTATGCCCCAGGCATCTGCTAGAGGGAGCAGAGCCTTCCAGGAACGTCTAAGGTGCCCACTGTCTTCAGCAGTGCCTTCCAGGAACGTCTAAGATGCCCAACATCCGGAGCAGAGCCTTCCAGGAATGTCTGTCTAAGGTGCCCAACATCCGGAGCAGTGCCTTCCAGGAACGTCTGTCTAAGGTGCCCACCGTCCAGAGCAGTGCCTTCCAGGAACGTCTAAGATGCCCAACATCCGGAGCAGTGCCTTCCAGGAACATGTTAGGTGCCCACTGTTCGGAGCAGTGCCTTCCAGGAACGTTTGTCTAAGGTGCTCACCATCTGGAGCAGACCCTTCCAGGAACGTCTAAGATGCCTGCTGTCTGGACACCTGGGCAGAACTGGCAGGTCTGGGTGACTTTAGGAAGGCTGTCAAGCCTTGAAGATGAGGGTCCTCCTTTTGGCCCTGCCAAGCTGGAGGAAGCCAGTTCTTCTGAGACAAACAGGAGCTCGGCATGGGCCACGGGCCGGCAGCCTCCACACAGCAAGGGGCTGACTCTCGACGGCCGGCGTCAGCAAGGGATGGACGGAGAGAATGGGGCAAGGGCTCCCCTTTGTGTGGGGATTAGACAGAGCAGAGCAACCCCCACCTCACATGACAGCCTCTATTTAAAACCAGATTCAGTTCTAAAAGTGTAATGATAACTATTTTAAGATAGAGAAAAGAACACCATAGTAATCCTTGTAGCCACCAGTCAGCTCTAACTTTGCTAACAATTTGCTGTTGTTTGCTTTTTTTTCTTAGAGAAGCATAATTTTAGACACAGTAAAAGCATCGTCTGCCTCTGTGCCTGCCTGGGAGAGCTGTCCCTTGGGCTGAGGGCGCCTTCCAGGGGCTGCTGAGGTTTTCCTGCTTACGCACGCTCACCAACAATGTAACATGCCTTCCACATTTCAAAAAGGCTCTTCAATGTCAAAATGGGAGCTATTTTCTAGCAACTTGCTTCTTTAATGTTAGGCTTTGAGGATTTATCTGGCCCAAGACACACAGCTCTGGTTAACTCATTTAATCTTGTGTTACCTTCCACTGTACAACTAACCCCGTCATTTGAGCTGCCCCTGGCTTTGTGAACCACGTCACAGTCAACAACTTCACATGTCCTTGCGGGTGGAGAAGGAAGCGCCTAGAAACGGAACTGCCAGTCATGCATCCCGCATGACTCTGATCTCCCCGGGGAAGGCCATTTCATTCCCCAAATGGGTGACCATCTACACTCTTGGCAGGAAACACACAAGCCAACGTCCCCAAATCCTTATCGACGTGTGGTGTTTGCCGTTTTTTTCATGTCAGACAGTTGCACATATTTTTATATATATTCTGTAACTCGTAGATACTGCAAATATCCTGTCTTATTCTGCCACTTACATTACAACCGTGACATTTTTCTTGTGGTCATGAAGAAGTCTGTAGAGTCAACCTATTGATGTCTTTATCCTCAATCTCTTGTTCAAGCTGTCTTTTTGTTCCTCACTGTTATGAAGATTTCCTCTTGATTTTTCTCTGAAAGTCTTTTACGGGTTGTCTCTCACTGTGATGTGCTTTGTGCATGGTGTGAGGTAGGGGTATCACTGCATCTTTTTCTATATGGCATCAGCTGTCCCAACACCATTTAGCAACATGGCTCCTCCCCTAGCGCGCAGAGGTACCCTGCCACTTGCGGCCCTTCTGGGCTCACCGCTGCACTGAGGGCCCTGGTGCCTCTTGGCCTGGCTGCCCTGCAATTGCAGCTTCTTAATGCCATCTGCGCCTCTTCAATATTGCCTCGGCTGGTCTGCATTTTATAAAAATCTCTTCTGGGAATATAATCAAAAGTGTATTAATAAATCCTCAGATTAATTTGAGAACTGTCAATCTCCACAATGATGAGTCTTTTCATCCATGGCTATGGTGCTATCAACACTGCATGTGCCTTTTATAGTCTTCAATTAGACTTTATGCTTTGATCTGTGAAGAAGGCGCATTTGTTGGATTCATTCCTAGGTATCTTGCAGTTTTTATTCCCGTTGTCTATGATTTCTTTCTTTCTTTTTTTTTGGGATGTAGTTTCGCTCTTTTGCCCAGGCTGGAGTGCAGTGGTGTGATCTTGGCTCACTGCAACCTCTGCCTCCCAGGTTCAAGTGATTCTCCTGCCTCAGCCTCCTGAGTAACTGGGATTACAGGCGCCTGCCACCACGTCCAGCTAATTTTTATATTTTTAGTAGAGATGGGGTTTCACCATGTTGGTCAGGCTGGTCTTGAACTATTGACCTCAGGTGACCCATTTGCCTCGGCTTCTGGGATTACAGGCGTGAGCCACCATGCCTGGCCCAGGATGTTTTATAATTACATTTTCTAGTTGTTAATTGCTGGCATACATACATTCTTTATTTTACTTTTGAAATGCAGTCCCAGGCCAGATGTGTTTACACCTGTAATCCCAGCACTTTGGGAGGCCGAGACAGGAGGATTGCTTAAGCCCAGGAGTTCAAGACCAGCCTGGGCAACATAGCGAGACCTTGTCTTTACAAATAATAAAAGATTAGCCAATGTAGGCCGGGCACAGTGGCTCATGCCTGTAATCCCAGCATTTTTGGAGGCTGAGGTGGGTGGATCACCTGAGGTCAGGAGTTTGAGACCAGCCTGGCCAACATAGTGAAACACCGTCTCTACTAAAAATACACAAAATAGCTGGGTGTGGCAGTGGGCGCCTGTAATCCCAACTACTCGGGAGGCTGAGGCAGGAGAATTGCTTGAACCTGAGAGGTGGAGGTTGCAGTGAGCCAAGATCCGCCATTGTACTCCTGCCTGGGCAATAAGAGTGAAACTCCGTCTCAAAAAAAAAAAAAAAAAAAAAAGATTAGCCACTGTAGTGGCGTGTGCCTGTGGTCCAGCTAGTTGGGAGGCTGAGGTGGGATGATCGCTTGAGCACAGGTGGTTGAGGCTGCAGTGAGAGCAAGACCCCATCTCAAAAACAAACACAAACAAACAAAGAAAGAAGTGTAGTCCCTCTACTGTGATACACCTGAACCCAGGCAGGAAGAAATGTCCCAACAGGTCAGAAGCACGAGCGCCGTGGTGGATCACAGGCTTTCACCTTGCAGCCCCGCTCCTTTGCTGGGAGGCCTTGTGACCAGAGTGAGGGCCGGCGTGTGACCGGGCGGGAGGGCACATGCTTCCCCGTTTCTGCCCAGAAGAGCCCAGCTCCTGCTGCAGCTGTGCAGCCGACAGAGCCTGAAAACACAGAATTGGGGTCCCCTCTCCCTCGTGATATGCTGTTACCTAAATTCATCATGAAGGATGCTTGCTGCCCACCTGGACATGCTCTTGTGAAGTGGTGTCTGGGTGACCGAGGAGGACGCCGCCCAGGGTTCCTGGTGCATCCCTTTTAGTGGCTCAGTGCTGTCCTGCCTGGAGGCACGGCCATCCGGAGGCTGCACCAGGAGGCCCTGAGGCCCCACTCTGAGACCTGGGGGCAGATCCACAAGCACAGACGGCTTGGCTTAGCACAGATATTCTCCAAGTTTCTCTCTGCTTAAGTGAGGAACCTATGGGAGCTGGGTGTGGGGCGTGGACCTGTGGTCCCAGCTACTCGGGAGGCTGAGGTGGGAGGATTGCCTGAGCCCTGAGAGGTCGAGGCTGCAGTGAGCCGTGATGGTGCCACTGAATTCCAGCCTGGGTGACAGCAAGAATCTGTCTCAAAAATAGATATATAACTAAGAATCTATGGGAAGAAACTGCTTTAATGGGCAGCAAGTTGCCTTCTGGGGTGGTGAGAATCTTCTGGAACTAGATAAAGGTGGTGGCTGCACAACTTGGAAGATGCACAGGCCGGGCATGGTGGCTCACACCTGCAATCCCAGCACTGTGGGAGGCTGAGGCAGGCGGATCATCTGAGGTCAGGGGTTCGAAACCAGCCTGGCCAACATGGTGAAACTCCATCTCTACTAAAAATACAAAAATTAGCTGGGCGTGGTGGCTCACACCTGCAATCCCAGCACTGTGGGAGGCCAAGGCGGGCGGATCATCTGAGGTCAGGAGATCGAGACCATCCTGGCCAACATGGTGAAACTCCGTCTCTACTAAAAATACAAAAATTAGCCGGGCGTGGTGGTGCGAGCCTGTAGTCCCAGCTACTTGGGAGGCTGAGGCAGGAGAATCGCTTGAACCCGGGAGGCAGAGGTTGCTGTGAGCCAAGATCACGCCACTGCACTCCAGCCTGGGCAACAGAGTGAGACTCCATCTCAAAAAAAAAAAAAAAAAAAAAAAAGAAACGAAAAAGAGAAGGGAGAGATGCATGGGTCTGGGCTTTGCACTCCTAGACTGCACGGTCACCTGGGGGGCAGCAGCCGTGTCCCAGGCACGATCCTCCTGGTGACTCTGCCAGGAAGCGACACAGCGACACCTTGGGTAGGGAAGAACAGAGAGGTGCCCTGGGAACAGCAGTGACAGGAGCAGAACAAACAGAGGGAAAAGGTGAGAATGGGTACATGGAAAACATTCACGATGCCAGAAAACAAGAAACAGCCTCCAAAGCACCAGTCTCAGGGCAACATGGGGAGCCTGGCTTGCGTGTGCCCGACTGGGCAAGTGGGTCCGGGAGAGGCGAGTGGGGGCCGGGGCAAGCGGAGGTCACGCCTTGGGCCTCCTGCAGGCTCCCTGCAGCAGAAGCTGGCAGAGGGCCTGAGCTCCTCAGTTCCAGGGGAAGATGAAACCTCTGCGGCTCCACGGATCCCCGTGGTGACCAGATCAGATGTGCGGTGGGTCCTCCGTGAGCACCTGACGAAGATGGAGAGCACCGTTTCTGTCTTCGGCCCTTGGCCATTCATGGGAGTTGTTTATTCCCTTAAATGTAACACTGTGGAGGGAAACCAACCTGCTAATACCATTAATCTATCAAATGCCAACGCTGGGTCCTGGTGACTGTGACTTTCAAGAAGAGTGGTGGCTGTGCTGTGGTCAGCATTCACGGCTCTGGATTTAGGCAGTGTTACTCCAATCGATGACAGATAATTACCCTCAGGCCCATGAGACGCCCGCCCGCAACCTGCTGGAACTTGGGCCCTCCCTTGACGCCACGATCTCGTTGGGTGAGTGCCGAGCCGGCGTCCCAGGAACGCCCACCTGTCCCTGCACGTGTGTCTGTGTCCTGGTGGCCTCTTCTTATAAGGACATGGGGCACATTGGGTTAGGGCCACCCTGGTGACTTGGTTTGACCTTAATCACCTCTGTAAAGGCCCTGTCTCCAGCACGCAGGCCGATGTACCCAGGTAGGGCGGTGACATGCCAGCGTGGGGGACACGGCCCAGCCTGACCCTGGGCCTCAGGTGTCCATCTGAACCAGAGGCTCTGGGCAGCTGTCCCTCGGCCCGAGCGTCCTGCCATGGAGGGGTGTAGTCAGGTGAACCCTAAGTCCTTTTTCAGTTCAGATTCTGTGATGCCGAGTGAACTGGTTTGAACCAGTCCTGGGCACATAGCAAAGCCGCAGCAGCAGTGACACACCCGCCTGCTGCCCACACCCGGGTTTCCCATGTCCTGTGCGACCTCAGGGAGCCCAGAGCTGTGCCTGGTGGCCCCAGCCCACAGCTGGCATGGCCTTCAGGGACTGGGGCCTGGAGCTCTTATGCCTGGCGAGACGCCTCTGCTGCCTTCCCCTGTGGTGAGAGCCTCGTTCTCCAACCCCGAGACCCCTGAAGTGCAGCACAGGCTCCCACTCTGAGGGAAGCACTGGGGGGTCTGGGCCGAGAAGGCCGCACTTCTCCTCAGTGCTGCTTCCTGATCCGTAAGCTGGGCACCGCCGTCCTGACCTGGAGAGACTGAGAGCCCGTGGGGCAGCACAGGCTGCCAAGTCTTGTCTCCTGCAGCGTGGCCCGTTGTGGACGTGTGGATGCTTCCGGGGGGTCTCAGGGATCCCGGGGCCAGCTGGGCGTGGATGTGTGGATGCTTCCACGGGGGTCTCACGGACCCCGGGGCCAGCCGCGGCTGTGTCCTTCCAGCACTGCATTTCCGGCAGGTCCGAGCCTTGGACAGGGAGGGAGGTTTTCACAAAAGTAAACAAGAGAAAGGGCAAGGCAGGGCCATGGCTCAGCCAGGCGCTGCCGTGCCGAAGCCGAGCTCCTTCCACAGCACCACTGCCTCTGAGCGACCCCAGGAAGACAGCCTGGAAAGCCTATCACACAGTGATCTTTCCTCTCTAGCAAATGACACAGTGTCACCAAAATTGGTCTTTCGGAGACACACACGATGGCCGGTGAGTGGCCTGACCCCCAGGCTGGCCATCCAGCTATCTCCCGGGACTCCTCCTGGACCAGGGCCCCAGGCTGGGGCTCACTTTTCCTGCCCTGTCCCAGGGAAGCTGTCATACCCCAGAAGAGGGTTGTCTCGCGGGCGAAGCAGAGCCTGGAGATCAGGACAGAAGCAACAGGAAAGGGCCCCCATGGAGTGCAGGGTGTGATTGTTTTCACAGGATGAAACTTAAGAACATGGCTACATTGAAAAAAATCCAACATTTGAGGCAATGTCCACCCTGGAGCTGCCCCCATGACGTCCCCTGTGGCACGTGAGGGTTGGCATCTCCTGGGACAGGCAGTCAGACAGAAGGGCGGAGACAGAGCCATGCGACCTAGGGCAGAACCAGGGCAGGCCCCACACGGACGGCTGACCACGAGGTGTAAGGCCACATCCACAGGCTACAGACGAAGACACAGAAATCACAAACTGGCAGGAGCCGGCAGAGGGGGGCCGGCGGGCTAATTTGTTCACTCTGAGCATTGCCAAGGGCTGCAGGATCCATTGAAGGGCGATGACTCCTAGAGGCGAACGCCTGGCGCTGCAGAGGCCTCTGGAAATCCAGACCCAGAAGCCTGACCCCGGGAGCCTCCTAACTCCTGCTTGAGTCCTTCCAGAAGGACCTGCGGGCCTGCGCCTCGCCCCTTGCCCAGGCTGTGCAGTGGTGCAGGCAACACGCAGAACTGTACCCAGAGCTGGCACTGCAGCCACTCTGTCCCACCAGCCCGGACATGCCAGCGAGCATGTGAGGCCCCAGGTAGCCATGTGCACCCCGACCCCCAAGGAGGAGTTAAATTTAAGTCCAAAGAGTGCACGATGCGGGCTCTTTAGGCCCTGCCAGCAGTGATGCTGTCCCAAGCAGCACATGTCTGCAAGCCAAGGATGAAGGTTGGGGACAGGGGCACCCATGAGTGGCTGAGACCACGCCCAGGGCTGGGACTCCGGCCAGGCAGTGCACTCAGGGCCCTGGGGCTCTCACACTTTTTAGGACATCGGCAGGGAGCTGTTGCTTTAGGATTTCGGGGACTCTGAGGTGGAGCAGCCTGTTTAGAGACAGCCCCAGAAGGGCCTTGGAACTCTGAGTGTGTGCGCAGCCCTGGGAACACATTCTGCTCTGGGGAGGAGCCGGGCGGACCCACCTCGCGTCGTTGGCAGCATGTCCGAGAGCCCCTGCCATGCCGTCACCATCTCTGGGTTCTTTTCCAAATCAGCAAAATTCTTCCAGACCCTGATGGCACCATCGTCTGGGGAGGGAGAGAGGAAAGGATGTGAACTGGGCCCCTCACTGGCCTGGCCTGTGCTCTGTGCATGGTGGTAAGAGCCCTTCCTGGCAGACGTGCTGCAGTGACCCTGGGCGGGCAGCCTAACTCACTACCCGTGGTTCCAGATCTCTGGGTGCCCACCGACTGGACTCTGCCCTCAGATCCACATCTGGGTGAGCCAGCAGGAGGAGTCGCAGCCCGGGGGATGGGAGACCAAAATCCCATCCCACCCTGGCCACAGAGCTCAACTCTGAGGTTTGGCTGCCCTTCCTTCCTCCAGCTCCAGGGCATCGGGTTCCCTGGCGGGGAGGCAGGCGGGTGAAGCTCAGTTGGGTGGGTGGGGCTGCGTTTTACCCTCTGGTGAGCCAGCCTGTGCCAGGGAGCAGAACAAAAGGCCAGCTTCACAGAGGACCCCCGCACCCTCCGCCCCACTTCTCTCTGTGCTCCACAGAGAGAGTAGCCTTGACTTGAAGGGACAATGCAGACGTCTGGGCTCTCCGCCTAAGATGTGGGCAGGGACGCACCGCCCTGCTCCTCAGGGCTTAGAATGGAGGGAACGGCCCTCCGCACCTTCCAGTGGACGGGCAGGGAGGTCGGCCTGGGTGTGGGGAAAGCATGCGGGTTCTCGGAACCTTCCGGGACCCCCCCAGCCCCTCCTGCGCGGCCCTCAGGCCTCTTCAAGCCCCAGCTGACTGCCCTGGTGGACGACGGCCTCACCACCACCCGCCTGCCTGTCCCGCTCTCCGCTTTCCATCCCACACGCCAAACGTTCCCGGTTTTGGAGCTGGAGCCCTTCTACTGCTGTCTGGAGCCCGTTCCGTAAAGGACCCTGGCCCTGCTCCAGCGCTCGCTCGCTCGGCCAAGGAACTGCCCTCTCCCTCTGGTGCTCGGAGATGCTCACATCTGGCCTCTCTGAAACCATGGGCTGAGCCTGGCTGGTCCCTTGCCCCCCCGCCCCCGTCCCCGCCCCAACTATGCATCTCCTCCCAGTCATGTCTGACAGCTACAGGGACAAAGATGGGCTTCTGACATGGGTTGATGCTACTTGGTCCTGAGGTGGCAGTGCTCGGCGGAGGGGCTGCACAAGGACACGTCCCCATGGCCACACACCCCACCAGGAGCCCGCAAAACTGCACCGAGAGGGCTGCGCACTTGTCAGCACAACCAACCCGACACTCTCAGAGGCTCAGGTGTCCAGGGGCTGGAGCCAACGGAGACAGGCTGGGTGGGATCCGGGTGTCTGCCTTCACTTTCCTCAGCTGCGCTGGCCTCTCCCGCCTGCCTCCCGCCCAGCGCTGTCTAATCTCTACAGGAAGTGCAGTGTGACTGACAGCGACTTCTCGTCAGTGACAGGGAGTGGACGCATGTTTTCAAAGCGCTAAAGGAAAACGACTGTCAACATGGGGTAGCTGACGTGGAAACGATTGTTCCAAAGTGAGGGTGAAACTAAGACATTTCGGACCCCCTCCAAAAAAACCCCCCAAAATCCAAGAAAACCAAAACCAGAGTGAGACCCACTACATCAATGAACCACTGGTCAGCGACCTTGACGGTCAACAATGTCCTTTCGGGTGCAGGACAGGACCGGAGGAGGGTGAGTGCCAGCTCCCGGTGGGGACAGCAACTGGCAAACGAGCCAGCGATGCCAGGAGACCCTGGCCAGGGAGGACCTGGCACGTGTTGTGGCTTGGGGCATTCTTCCCTGATTCTCAGGTGTCACGTGGGACCCACCGGGTCTCTCACAGGGGTTTAAGGACAGAGGTTGTCAGAGGCTTTTCCTGGTGCTGGAAGGGCTGGAGGACCGAGATGAGAAGACAAGTCCCTGGGACCCTCAAGGATGGGGTCATCTTTGCTTTCCTGTCTCCGCTGCTGAAGGCCTTTCCCTCATAAACCTCCTCACTTCTGAATGACAGTGGCCCTCGCGTGTGAGCAGGGCTTCCTGTAAGACGGATGTGCAAACACATCTCAGGATCGCACACCCTCCCTGCCACTACTCCAGACCCTAGGTTCCAATCCCGGCTGTGCAAACCCCGCTCACCTGTGGCCGTCAGCAGAAGTGAGCAGTCCTGGCCGTTCAGATACTCCATGGCCGTGACCCTTGTGTACCGAGGGTTCCCGTTGTGGAAGTAATCCAGCTTCTCCCCTTTCTCCCAGTCCCAAAAGCTTAAGGGAAGAAGAGAGGAATAAAAAAGTCATTAGGAAACTGCAAACCCAAATTACAGTGAGATACCTCCTGAAACCCACCGGGATGGCTGCTATCAAAAAACCACACACTACAGCCGGGCACGGTGGCTCACACCTGTCGTCCTAGCTACTTGGGAGGCTGAAGCAGGAGGATTGTTGGAGGCTTGGAGCTCAAGACCGCCTGGACAACAAAGTGAGACCCTGTCTCCAAACAAACAAAGAGAGAATAACAGTGCTGGCAAGGATGTGGGAAATTGGAGCCACAGGCTATGCGGGCGGGAAGGGAAGAGGATTTCCTGTGGAAAACAGCCTGGTGGTTCCTCTGAAAATTAAAGAGAGCATCACCATATGGTCCAGCAATTCCACTCTGGGCATATCCCCAAAAAACAGAAAGCAGGAACTTGAACAGATACTTGTACACCAATGTTCACAGCAGTGTTATTCCCAATAGCCCAAAGGTGGAAGCAACCCAGGTGTCCATGAACAGATGAACGGTAAGACAAAGTGTTGTCCATCCACACAGTGGAATATTACTCAGCCATGAAAAGGAAATTCTGACATGTGCTATAGCTTGGAGGAACTTTAAAGACACTACATTGAGTCCAATAAGCCAGGCACAAAGGGCCAAATCCCGGGTGACTCCACTGGTATGAGGCTCCTAGCGTGGGCCACTTCAGAGAGACAGAAAGTGGAACACTGGCTCAGGCGGATGGAGGAATGGGGAGCTGGTGTCTGATGGGGACCAAGTTTCGGTTTTGTGCGATGAGAAGGTTCTGGAGACCAATGGAGGTGATGGTTGCATAACAATGTGAATACGCTTAATGCCACCGGCTGTGCACTCAAAACAGTTAAAATGGCAAATTTTAGGCTATGTATGTTTTACCAAAATTTTTAAAAAGAGAGGAAAAATAAATGGAGGTGTAAACCACAGGGATTTTATAAACTCTAAATTCTAAAAGGAACCCCCTCCCACTGCCCTCACCCGTGAAGTGGGTACTCTCTCCATCACTAAGGGCGATACTGCTGTGAGTTAAACTCGCTTCTCTCCTGGGGCACCTAGCATCTTCTTACTGCTTGTCTATCACATACTTGCTTCTGTGGGCAGGGCAGCAAGCTGAGCCCCCTGTGTACGCCTCTATTACAAGTGTGATTGGGGAGCCCCTGCCACTCCCCTCTGACCTGCAGGCAGGACTCTGGACTGTCCTTCAGTGACAAGGACAGAGCCAGGCCCGGGGCAGGTGTGGGTGGGGCTCAGTCAACGAGGAGAAGGTGAGTAGGGCCATTTCTCAGGAAACAGTGCTAAGGGCCTGGGGGTGAGTGCCTTGCATCTGCTTTTCAAGGAAGAGGAGTGGTGATCGGGGTGAACAGGGCATCGCTGGGGCTGTCAGTCAGCCGGAAGGGAGGCCTGACAAGCACGGCGCATACCAGATGCTGTCCTTGTCGGCTACGGCGATACACGGTGTGAAGGGGTGGAATTTCACCACAGAGGGGACGCCGGGGTTCCTGTTCAGAAATATTTGGTCGTCCAACCTCGTAATGCCTGTCAAAAGAAACACACAAGAGTGGATCCAGGAGCCAGCATCTTTTCCCCCTTTTTTATTTATTTATTTTTTTGAGACGGAGTCTCGCTCTGTCGCCCAGGCTAGAGTGCAGTGGCGCAATCCTGGCTCACTGCAAGCTCCACCTCCCCGGTTCACACCATTTTCCTGCCTCAGCCTCCCAAGTAGCTGGGACTACAGGTGCACGCCACCATGCCCGGCTAATTTTTTGTATTTTTAGTACAGATGGGGTTTCACCGTGTTAGACAGGATGGTCTTGATCTCCTGACCTTGTGATCTGCCCGCCTCAGCCTCCCAAAGTGCTGGGATTACAGGCGTGAGCCACCTTGCCGGGCCCCTTTTTTATTTTTTAAAGACAGTGTCCTGTTCTGTCGCCCTGGCTGGAGTACAGTGGTGCGATCATGGCTCACTGCAGCTTCCACCTCCTGCTCAAGCGATCCTCCCGCCTCAACTCTGCACGTAGCTGGGGATATAGGTGCGCACCACCACACCTGGCTACTTTGTTTTTGTTTTTTGTTGAGACAGGGCCTTACTATGTTGCCTGGGGTAGTCTCAAATTCCTGGGCTCGAGTGATCCTCCCACCTCGGCCTCCTTAAGTGTTGGGATTATGGGTATACACCCGGCCAGTAGCCAGTCTTTTTTATTTTTTATTTTTTGAGATGGAGTCTTGCTCTGTTGCCCAGGCTGGAGTGCAGTAGTGAGATCTTGGCTCACTGCAACCTCTGCCTCCCTGGTTCAAGTGATTCTCCTGCCTCAGCCTCCTGAGTGGCTGGGATTACAGGCATCTGCCACCATGCCCAGCTAATTTTGTATTTTTAGTAGAGACGGGGTTTCACCATGTTGGCCAGGCTGGTCTCAAACTCCTGACCTCAAGTGATCCACCCACCTCAGCCTCTCAAAGTGCTGGGATTACAGACATGAGCCACCATGCCCGGCAAGCCAGTCTTAATTTACAATAAATATTCACGATGTATCTTATCATGGCCAACGTCAATACCTTGGGGACTTGGAGAGGCACAAAGGAAGCAGAAGAAAAGCAGGGACTGAAGGGAGGGGCCTGACCACCTGCTGAGGAGCAGGTACATCTGCGCTCTCGGGGTGACAGCAGCCACTGAGTACCCAGAATGAGGGCCCAGGGCCCTGGCCGCAGGGTTAATGCCTTTGCTCAAAACCCCCAAAGCTCCTGATGCCGAGCTGGATATGTGGAAGCATTCAGCCAATACTTGTCAGCAGTGGTCAGGTTTGTACAAATTTATCTGGGTCGGATTATACGAAGAAAGTGCTAAAGGTTTCAGAATAAGCTCGGTAGGGCTCTGATTCGTAACAGACTTAAGGAGGAGACATGGGTGTGGTCGCCAGGATCCACACTGCAGCCAAAGTCCAGGGGTCTTTCAGTCTAGAAAGATGATAACTATGAACTTCCTTGACTGAGGGATCTATTACAGAATCACAGATGTAACAGAAGAGGGGAATGTGGACTTAACCGCCAGGCCCCCGAACACGAGAACTAGGAAGTAAGTCCCTTGTGACTCTGAAAGGCTTTGTTCTAGAAGGAACCATAAAAGGAAGCTAAAAATCCGGAGGGCGTCAAGATGGATTCCAACACATCTTGGTGACTGAGAGGGCAGCTGGGCATCTGTGGGTGCATAAGCCTCACCGTCTGTTGCGGCGCCAAGGACACAAGCCGGGCTGCCTCCTGGCCTTGGCTGAGGTCACCTGCGTGGCCTCTGGGCAACCAAGAGGGTGTCTTGGGGACCCCCAAGCCTTCCTCAGCCGGAGACACAGCTCCAGATGGTGCAGAGAAAAGCCGCCTGGCTCTTACTAACCATGTCCTCACCTGAACTTCTGGTCTGGCTCAGAGGACTGTGGCAGGCCTCAAGTCTTCCTTGTGGGGAGCGGTGGGCTTGTGCTCTGGCAGGAAGTGAGACAGCCAAGTATAAAGGGGTCCCCAGAGAAACTCCCACCAGCCTGCACACTGGGACAACGGGGGGAGCCACAAGTTGGTGCCCTTTGCAGGGGGAGGAGCCAGCCTCCCGATCCGGGGTAGAACCTGGGATCCAATCTGCGAGGCAGGAAGTGTACCAGCAGGACTCCGGCTTTGCAGGGAGGCCCCGTTTCCCGTTTTTTCCTTCTCACCCAATAAATCCTGCCCTTCTCACCCTTCAACGTGTCTGGGAGCCTAATTTTTCATGGTCGTGTGACAAGGACCCCGTTTTTAGCTGAACTAAAAAGTCCTACAACAGAAGGAGCCTACCGTCGGGGTGCAAGACTTGGGCACTCTGCTGCAGGCCGCTCTGAACTGGGCTTAAGCACAGCCAAGGCCACCCACCCCCAGCAGCTGACAGCCCCTCTGCTCATGCCTGGCACCGTCCAGGTGGCACCAGGGCCGTGGTGTCTGCGGGCTGAAGCCTCGCTGATGCTTGGTGTGTGCTCGGCACCTTGGGTGAGCTACTGTTTCCAACACTGTCAGTCCCCAGCAAACACCCAGAACCACGGAAAGGAAATGAATGCCACGTTATACAAGGAGGGGCCGCACTCACAGAGGCAGGCAGGCCCGAAGCCTTTGGTGAGGCGGCAACACCATGTTACTCTAGCGGTGCCTCCATTCTCAGCTGCAGGGAGTTTTGGACAGAGTTTGGGCATAATTTTAAGCACTGAAAGACAAAGGGAAACCCCACCCAGCCCGCGCATTTGGTACGTTTGAAAATCAGTGCATGACAGCCAAGGTCGTGAATGTCGCCCAGGAGAAGGCTGAAGAGCTGGGCAGGGGCCTGCGTGACACAGGGCTTTCCCAACCCCATCTCCGGGATGACGCCAACTTCTCTGGTTCTCTTCCATCTACAGGCATCAGTTTCTCCTTTTTCTCAATGCTCACATCTTTCCCAGCACACAGTTGGCTGTTAAATGGAAATAAATGCCTGCATTGAATCCGAATTCCAAGGACAGAGGACTGGGAGGAGGGCGTGGCCTCACTCCTCAGTGACTCCTGGCACTACGCCCGCTGGCACCGTCCCCTGTGTCTTGAGGCCTCGTTTGGTGGTGTCACCAGCAGCTCAGCAGCTCCTCCTTTGTGTGTCTGGACAAACTCTCTCCCTTTTTTCACAAGAGAACTCTCAATTCTGGTTTACAAATATATTCTTTTTTTTTCTTTTGGTCTAGAAATCTCGGTTTTGGGTCTTGAATGCCTGCTCTGTTTCACGCCCTGCTCAATTCTGACCACAGGCTCTAGGCCAGAGCATCACCTTGGCCATCAGGGGCCAGCTCATCTTCAGGTGTTGAACTGTGTGAGCCAGACTCAGCTCCCAAGCCTGTCTCAGGCAGCAGGCAGCCCCCGTGTGCTGGCCATCCCAGCTAGCAGGCTGGGGTCCTAGAGAACCGTTAACCTCCAGGAAAACAGCCTCCTGTCGCCGCCACCCAGAGACGCCTCATCCAGCAGCGGGGTGTTGTCTCTGCTGGAGAAAGCCACCCTGGCTGCAAGGTTCAGCGGCAGCTGCCGGGGCAGCATGCACCGGATTGCAACATGCGATGCTTTAAACCTGGTCTGCTACCAGCTCTCCAGATGCACAGAGGGCTACAAACAACCACAATTAGCTTTCAGCACAACAGCCACCATCTGCGTTAATGCGAGATGACCCGCAGGCCTTCACAGGGAGAGTTGTATTGGAACGTACTTCAGAAACGTTGCTGGTACCAGAAGTCAGCAGTGTCTTCGGTGCTCAGCAGGGCAGAGGTGTGAGCTGGGCCTAGGGACGCTCGCTGAGGACGAGCTCATGGCGCCTGTGCTGCCTGCAGGCAGGGCCTGGACAGGGCGGGCAGGGCCCTCGGCTTTGGCAGGAGGGACGGCATCTTACGGGTCATCAACCTCAACTTCAGAAAGTAACCCATAATAATCTCCAGAATTTTACAGGACAGAGATGCAAGGTCAAAACAATAAACCTGCAGACTGGGGTCAGAGTCCTTGACTTTTGATGGCGCTGATTTGGTTAGGGGCAGCTTGAGGTCCCCCAGCCAGAGCTGGCTCAGTGGTGGGAGCCTGTGGCCATGGGGGCAGGGGGAGGAGTGTGGAGACACCACTGCTGCTCTGTGCCCTCAGTGGGGCCACAAGGCTAGGCCTGGGCCCCCGTACTCTCCCGGATCCTGGGGAGATGCCAGGGTCCCTGGGATGGGGCTGCCTGACACCCTCATTGCTGTGTTGACTCTCAGGGCCTCCCCGCTCCCCACATAGTCTCTGTGACCGGGGCCGCCTGCAGCCCGGATCTCTTCCGCAAGGAGCTCCCTCCGCCATCTGTAGCAGCACACACCGCCCCCTCCTGGGCTGCTCCCTGCCCCTCCACCCCGGGTGCAGCTGGGAGAGCAAACAATGAGGTGGATGAAGGGCGATTTAGCGTCTGGTGGCAAATCTGGGAGAAGGTTTAGGAAAATCATGACTGAAGTGTGGGGTGATAGAGCTGGCCACCATTTCAGGGACAAGGTGGAGGCCAGCTGAGGAAACCAGGGCCTGGCATTTTCACTTCCTGTTTCCAGGAAGGACACGCCATCTGTGGGGCCTGGTGCAAAGACACCTGTCCGGGTGGGGAGATGTGAGCTCTCAGAGGCCTTCCCTTCCGGAAATGTCAACATGCAAAGTTCTGCTTCCATGAGTTCCACCTGTGCTGATAATCCCGTGGGCTGGGGGCTGCCCTTGCGGGGGAAGAGGCAGGGTCCTGGGAGAGCCCTCTTCCCAGGCGGTGGCTGATCCCACCCAGCCCCTCCCTTCCCCACTCTGGGCTGCAGAACCTTGAGGAGGAGCAGCTTCATCTCCACCAGCCTTGATGTGCTTATCTGCGAGGGAGGCGGGGTGGGGGGCGGGTCTGTTGTGGGACAGTGGATGGCTGGAGAAGGTTGTGCGTGGGCCACAGGGGGCCTGCTCACAGGGGGCCCTTCCCCCAGGCCCAACCCCTGAAATGAGCCCCTGACTGGCTGTGCGGGTGCCCTTACCCTTCTGGATGACTTGCTGGGCCTGCTTCCTGACGCGGCTGTTTCGCAGGAACCGCCACTCCCGCTCCTTGCGGATCTGACTCTCCAGGTCGTGCTCTTCTGGGATCTTCAACAACAGAAAACACCCAGTTAAGCCCAGCGATTAAACAGGGTTGTCTCTTGGTATCAATGGGGTATGGGTTCCAGGACCCCTCGGATAGCAAAACCTGCGCAGCTCAGTCCCCGATACGAAAGGGTGTGGCATCCGCGTACAAGCAGCACACGTCCTCCAGCACACCTCAAACCCTCGCTAGCTTGCCCACCATATCTGATACGGTGTCGATGCTGTGTAAATAGCTGCTATGCTGTATTTTTAAAATTTGGATTTTTTTGTTGTATTGTTATTTTACATTTATTTTTGTTATTTACATTTGTTTTTTTATCCAAAATTGGTTGAATCTGTGGATGCAGCACCTGTGGACATGGAGGGCTGGCTGTAGTTATTTTCAGATAAAGGCACCTCTTTCTCAAAGGCTGAAGGCTTTGGGCTTCTCGTCTGGCAAGCGCACCAGAGGCATAGGCTGTTGGTGGGTCCTGTATCTGCTACAAAACACATCACTGGTCCCCTCCCTGGAGCTGGGAGAGGCACTCCCCACGCCTGTGTTCGCTAGTGTGGGGGCTCTGAGACCCTCGAGTGAGTGGCCTGTGAGGCTGACAGGTGTATGATGGGGAGCAGGGCCTTGGGAAACGCCTCCCCAGGGAACGGGGGGCACTGAGGTCAGCAGTGAGCAGCAGGGCAGGGGGGGCACCGAATGCCGCTTCAAACACTGAAAACACCATCAGGAGGCAGGTGCGCTCGAGGAGACACTGCCTTTATTCTCTCTCTAATGCCAAAGGGGACCAGGCAGCCGGATGGAAGATGAGGGAGCTCACGAGACAGAAGGAAGACAGCCTCATGAGAGGCCAGGCCGGGCCCCGAGAGGGTGCGGGACCTTCCTGGGCAGCAGAGGGGGTGCCGCTGGGCTCCCGATTGTGGAAGAGCTAGGAGGGTGCTGAGCTGCAAGCCTGGCTGGGGTTAAACTAACTCGTGAGAACTTCAGTGCCTTCCCTAATGAGACAGCTTCAGAAAGACCAAGTTTATTTTCACTTGAAATATGCAGACGCTAGACATGCTGCTGCCCTCTCTTCCCTGAGCAAAGGCCCTCGCTTCAGGACCCGTGTGTGCGTGTGCGTGTGCACATGTGTGTGTCTGTGTGTGTGCACGCACATGTGGGTTGGGGTGTGCACGTTCAGCGTCTAGGAGAGGTACACACTTGGCAAATACTAACTAGGATTTAATTGACTTTACGCGGGAGGATGGCCACTTGTCTGTGTTACGCAGATGCATTTCCTTAAGCATACATGCCGTGGAGTCGATCTGGCTGAGTCTGTTCCTTGCTAAGAAACTAAGACTTGTGAAGACCCAAAATATAAAATAAATGAAATAAACAAGGTAAGAACCTTAATTCCTTTTGGCTAAAAGCAACTCTGTCCCGACGAAGGAAAAAGAGAGCCTGCATTAGTTATTAAAAAGTCGCTTTCTCTGATAGAAGAAATGGGAATAAAGACCATGGCGCATGGCCATGTTTGCATCCCTGCACGTAAATGTGGCGGAGAAAGAAAATAGTTTCTCCATGTGGAGTTTTAGGTGGTCATTGTGGGTGGTTATTATGTGCAAATGCTTACAGAGCATTCTCTGTGTCTCTTCCTCCAATGCTTTGTGTCAGCTCTGATTACAAAACAGAAACAGGCAAGCCCCAAACCTTGCGTCTGACCCCGTGCTCACTCACGACCCCGTGCTCAGGGATGACTGTGGCTCAGTTCCCAGCATTCTATTGCTCTGCTTCCTTCTTTTTCTTCTTAAAAGTCACAAAACCACACTTGACAAAACAGCAACAACACAGCAAAAAAGACATCCAAACCCGGAAACAGTAACCACAAAAGGTGTCAAATGGCTCCCTCCGCACATTTTCTGATTTAGAAATAACCCCGCAACGGCGAATGGGATAGATTGTGGATTCTTAGCAACCGGTTTCACTTTATGACAATCCTGAGCTTATTAGAAAAGAAATGACAAATGATCAATAACACAGAACAGTAATAAGAAAAAACCCGTGGTGGAAAGACTCAAAGCTGTGCAGGAACAGAGACATTGCACTTTAATGAGCCTCGGGCTTCTCTGGGAATAAATTAGAGGAAGAGTCTAAAAGGCACTTTCGAGCGGGAAGGGAGAGGAACTGATGGGAATTCCAGGTCCTTGCACTCTATGGCCCTGGGCCTGAGCTCAGGCAAAGAATCCAGACGTCGGGGGCGGACATGGGGCGGCTTCAGAGCCTCAGCTCTAAAGACAACAAAGATGACTGCAAGGTCGAGAGGGTCCCGTGCCAGAAGAGGGAGGGGCACAGGATGCCGGAGACAGGAGCTGAGGGGTTTCAGGGGAACCCGCACTTGCCCTGTTGCCACGGCACTGCAAGGGCCCTCTCCCAGCCCAGAGGCTCTGCCTGTATGGCTAGGGGCTGCCACTTCCCTAATCTGAGCTCAAGGAAAGAGCCCACAGCCTTCCCTTACAGCACTTGCTGGGCTGGGAAGAGACTTTCTGAACGGGAATGCGGTTCCGGAACCACCCCAAGTGTCTGTGTCAGGACAACCAGCTATGACCACAAGGGTCACAGGACAAGCATGGGCAGAAGTGGAGGTGCGGCGTGAGGCAGGAGGGAGAGCGGTGGAGGAAGAGGCCAGGGGAAGGCAGAGATGCCATGGAAGATGCGGGCACCCACCCTGGGAAACCAGGATGTGACCGCCGCTCAGCACGGAGGCAGCAAATAACACCGCAGCTCTTCATCATTGGCTCTGTCACCTCCTCTCCACCCGTTTCTCTTCAGGCTGAATAAAGGCTTTTCAGTAAACAAGGGCCCAGGCCCAGTGCAGGCTGAGCCTCCCTCTCAACAGAGCTCCTGGAGGCTGCAGGTGTCGCTGATCCTGTTATATGATGAAGATCTTGACACTCCTGTACCTCTTGGCTTCCACTCAGACAGAAACCAATTACGATTCTGAAGGCTCCCACAGAGGCCTCAGCTGAAAGCCAACGAAACACAACTCCTTTCCTGTTGCAAGAAACACCTGGGGCTCAGGAACAAAGGGAGATTAGAGGGTCCGCAGAAGGCTTACGGGAAAGCAGCAGTTTGGGGCAGTTTTGGGGTAAATTCTTATCTGGGGAATCTGGGAGCCCTAGAGCTGAGTCTTATTTTCAATCCCTCTGAATTTAGAAAGGTTCAGAGTGCAGGGGATAAAATTCAAAACAGGTACATGACTATCAAGATTGAGAAAGACTTGGGTGAAGGCAAAAGGGGAGAGGAACCCACGGGAAAAGATTGCTAACACATTAAACGCTTACGCTCCGAGCTCCCTCCCTCTCCACTCACTTAGCTTCTGATGAACTGAAGTGACGGCAAATTTGCCTCTGTGATGTGCTTTTCCGCTTGATGCTTTTTATTATTTTTCCCACAGTTTAGCAACAAACTATCCTCCTCCCCACTGAACAATAAAGTCCCACCTCCATGAACAGAGGCAGCAGAGGAGGTGGAGGAGGAAGACGTAGTGGTGTGCGTCGTGAGTTCACAGGCAACAGAGTTGATTTGATTCTGCCAATGTCTCGTGTGCATTACGTCCAAGGACACAGCCTTTGCGTTACCACAAATCGCCAAGCTATGGAGAGGGGAGAAGCTCTGAATGAAGCTCAGAGCTCGCTATGCGCGTTCACTCCTCAACACGGCATTTGCATCATCTTTCATGTGACTTCAGCACAAGAGGGAAAAGAGTTTCTTCTCCCCGTAACATGAGGTTGATGAAGATGTAACTTACGTACAGTGAATTTCACCCTCTTTAGGTACAGGCAGAGTTTTGATAAATGTGGTCACATGACCACCCCCAACTCAAGATATAGAACAGTTCCATACAGCTTTGCCTTCCCTGGAATGTTGTATACATGGATCATACAGGATGCAGTCTTTTGAGCAGCTTCTTCCATTTAGCATGATACACTTGAGATGCATCTGTGCCACTGCATTTATCAATAGTTTATTTAAATATTTTTCTGATGAGTCTTTCATTGTATGGTTATATCAGCTTCTCTCTTTACGAGGTGAAGGAAACTCGGGTTGTTTCCAGTTTTTGGTGACTATGAATACAGTCACTATAAACATTCACATACAGGTTTCTGAATGAACATGTTTTCACTTCTCTTGGTGAATATCCAGGAGTAGAATGGTTAGGTTGTATGGTAGGCATACGTTTAACTTTGTAAGAAACCGACAAACTTTTCCAAGGTGTCTGTAGCATCCTGTAGTTGCAGTAGCCAAGAATGAGGGTTTCAGATGCTCCATGTCCTTTGCCAGCACTTGGTAAATTTTAAGATTCGAGACATTCTAACAGGTGTGTCGTGGGATCTCACTGCAGGGGTCCGTACTTTCCCGTGATTAAGATCCTTAACAACGAGCATCGTTCCATGTCCTTATTTGCAACCTGTATATCTTCCTTGGGGAGGTGTCTGTGCAAATCTTTTGCCATTGTTTTTTAATTGGGCTGTTTATTTCCTTATGGAATTTTGAGGGTTCTTTATGTATAACAGCCACAAGATCTTTATCTTATGTGTTTTATAATTTTCGTTCTGTGACTTGTCTTTTCATTTTCTTAACTGTCTTTAAAAAGCAGTTTTTAATTTTGATGAAGCCCAACTTACCGTTTTTTTTTGTTTTTTGACTTGTGCTTTCTGCATCTTATTAAAGAAGCCATTGTCTAACCCAAGGTCAGAAATATTTTTTTTCTGTTTCCTTCTAGAAGTTTTATAGTTTTAGGTTTCACACTTAGGGCTATGATTCACTCTGAGTTAATTGTTGTATAAGGTGTGAAGTACTGATCGAGTTTCTTCTTCTTTTTATTTTTTTTGGCAAATGGTTGTTAATTGCTTCAGTACCAATGGTTGAATTGAATTGTTTTTGCACCTTTGTTGAAAATCAATTGAACATATTCGTGTAGACCAATTTCTGGGCTCTCTATTCTGTTCCATTGATCTATGCATCTAACCTTTCACCAATCCCACACCATCTTGATTACTTTTTTTATAGCAAGTCTTGAAATAAGATAGTGTGAGCCTTCTTTGTTCTTCTAGTTCAAAATTGTTCTGGTTATTTTAGTTTGCTTTTCCCAAAAAATTTTAGAATAAACTTGTCTATTTTTACCAAAAAAATCCTATTGGGATTTTGATTGGGGTTGCGTTGATCTATGTATCAATTTAGGGAGAACTGGAATCTTAATGTTATTGAGTCTTCTAAACCAGGAGCACGGTCTCCATTTACTTATATCTTTTAATTTGTTTCATCAGTGTTTTATATTTTTCAGAATACAGATCTTTCACATATTTTGAAAAAAGATTTATACTTAAGTATTTCATGTATTTTGGTGCTATTCTGAACGGTACTGATGTTAAATTTCAATGTCCAATTGCTCATATGGAAATACAACAGATTTTTGTATAATGCCTTTTTTTTTTTTTTTTTTTTTTTTTTTTTTTTTTTTTTGAGACAGGGTCTTGCAAATGCTGCCCAGGCTGGTCTTGAACTCTTGGACTCAAGCGATCCTCCTTGCCTTGGCCTCCTAAAGTGCTGGGATTACAGGCATAAGCCACTGTGCCTGGCTGGAGCTTGTTAATATGATGCTGAGGACTTGGGAATCTGTGTTTTTTATTCTTGTGATACCTTCGGTTTTGATATCAGAAAAATGCTGGCTTCATATACTGAGTTGGGAAGTGTTCACTCCTCTTTAATTTTCTGTGGCAGGTTGTGCAGAAGTGGTATTATTTCCTCTTTAAAGGTTTGGTACAGTTGCCAGTGAAACTATCTGGGTCAGAAGCTTTCTGTGTTGAGTTTTTAGTTAAAAACTCATTTTCTTGGCTAGATGCAGTGGCTCATGTCCATAATCCCAGCACTTTGGGAGGCTGAGGTGGGAGGACTGCTTGAGCCCAGAAGTTTGAGACCAGTCTGAGCAACGTAGCGAGTCCCCATCTCTGTAAACAATTTCAAAATTAGCTGTGTCTGGTGGTGCGTGCCTATAGTCCCAGCTACTGGGGAGGAAGAGGTGGGAGGGTCGCTCAAGTCCAGGAGATCGAGGTTGCAATGAGCAATGATTGCACCACTGCACCCCCGCCTGGGCAACAGAATGAGACCCCATCTCAAACAAAACAAAGTAAGAAAACTTCATTTTCTTTAATAGACAGGAACTATTCAGGTTATCTCTTTGTTACTGAATGACGTTTGGTAGTAATCTCTTCCAAGGAATTTGTCTATTTCATCTAAATTTTAGAGTTTATGGACATAAAGTAGTGATGGAAGGTTATTGCACCGCTGAACCCCAGCCTGGGCAACAGAATGAGACCCCATCTCAAACAAAACAAAACAAGAAAACTTCATTTTCTTTAATAGATAGGAACTATTTAGGTTAACTCTTTGTTATCAAATGATGTTGGGTAGTAATCTCTTCCAAGGAAGTTGTCTATCTCACCTAAATTGTAGAGTTTATAGGCATAAAGCAGTGATGGAAGGTATATTTCTGGGCTCTCAATTCAAATCCATTGACCTATATGTCTGCTGTTAAGCCAATGCCATAGTGTCTTAATTAGTGCAGCTATGTATTAAGTTTTGAAATCAGGAAGCGTGAGTTGTTCAATATGTTTGTCTTTTACATTTTTCTTTTGTTATTCTGGGTCCCTTATATTGCCATACAAATTTTAGTATCAGCTTGTCAATTTTTGCAAAAAAGGCTGCCAGGGATGGTGCTGAATCTGTAGAGCTATTTGGGGAGTTCTGCCAACTTAATGTTAAGTCTTCTGACCTATGAATGTGTGATTTCTTTCCCTTTATTTAAGTCTTCTTTAATATCATTCAATAATGTTTCAGTACAAGTCTTACATTTCTTTTGCTAAGTTTATTCCTAAGCATTTTATTATTTTTGCTATGATTATAAATGAAACTGTTTTCTTGATTGCATTTTTCGGGTTTTCATTACTAGCGTAGGGGATTCTGATACAAATGGTTACTGGATATTGAGCTTGTGGGTACAATACTGCTGCATTGGCTTTTAAGTTCTGATACTCTATTAAAATGGATTTTGAATGACTTTCAATATTCAGGATCATGTCATCTGTGAACAGAGATGGCTTTATTCTTCTTTCCAATATGATATGTTTTATTTCTTTTGCTTGCCTAACTTCCCTGGCTATAATTTCCAGTTCAGTGTTGAAGACAAGTGGCAAGAGAGGATATGTTTGTCTTGTTACCTTCTTTTGGGAAAGATATTTTTGTGTGTACAGAATTCTAGGTTGACAGTTTCTTTCAGCACTTTAAGATATTACTGGACTATCTCTGTCTTACACAGTTTCTAATGAGGAGTCTGTGGTGATTCTTGTCCTTGTTCCCCTGTAAGTAATGTGTCCTTTTGCTCCAGAGGTCTTCAAGGTTTTATCTTTGGTTTGTGGTGGCTTAGGTATGTGTCCAACTGTGTGTGTATATGTGTGTGTGCACATGCATGTGTGTGTCTGTATATACCATGATTTGGGATCTTTGCTGGATCTGTGGTTAGATGTTGGACTGCTTCGTACTGTCCTGAAGCTCTCAGATGATCTGCAATCCTGTTTGTTTTTTTCCCACTCTTTGTAATCTTTGTGTTTCATTTTGGGTACTTTCTATAGACCTGTCTTTAAATTCACTGATTTTTTTCCTTGGCTATTTGAGGTCACAGATAAGTCTCTGGTGGGCATTCACTTGACTCTTTCTTAGTCTCCAACTCTCTGCTGAAATCCCTCATCTGTTCATGTTTGTTGTCTAGCTTTGCCATTAATGCCTTTAGGTCATATTAATCTTGGTTATTTCCACTCCATCTCTGATAGTTCCAACATCTGGGTTGCCCCTGAGTCTTTCTCTGCTTTGTCTCTTGATGGCAGGTGTGTTTGTCTTATATTTTTGGGGGCATCTCATACTTTTCCTTTGTTCTTTTTAGTAGACATGAGGTCTTGCTGTGCTGCCCAGGCTGGTCTTGAACTCCTGGGCTCAAGTGATCCTCTTGTCTTGGCCTTCCAAAGTGCTGGGATTACAGGTGTGAGCCACCATGCCCAGCCTCTCCTAATTTTTGAATGAATTCCAGACTTCATGTGTAGAACAGCAGAGACTAAGGTGTGTGTGTGTGTGTGTGTATATATATGTGTGTGTGTGTATATATATATGTGTGTGTGTGTATATATATATGCATGCCTGGAAATGGGTATGCCTCTATTACTAGACTGTTAGAGAGTTCAGTCAATCCAGCAAGGCACTGAAATGGGCTTGGATTTTACTGTTGCTATGGTGACACTCAGCACATGGCCAGCTTCAGATTCCTCTTGCACTACCTCGTGCTTAAAGCAGGGCCTGGGTTTCCAGAGGGTTTTCGCCAGGTTTCCCACCCCACCCTCCCTTGGGTTTTGGCTTTCCTCGTGTGTCTGCACCTTGGGGGGCTTCTCTCTCTATGCTCTTGTGCCTCTGCTACAGCTCGACTGCTGTGCCTGTTGCCTGGAGCCTGCTGGCCTGTTGGAGACGTCCGAAGGGCGCTCTGTTGCTCCGGCCCAGACTCTGGCTGAGGCAGGGCCTATGTCTCTGGGTCCCAGGGTGGAGCCTTCTCAGTGACTCTGGCCTGCTCCCTGCAGTGTGCCACACATGGCAGGTCCTCGCCCTGCTGGAGACGGAAGGTTTTCTTCTGCAGTTCTTCTGTGGCAGTGGGTCTTTTCCCGTGCTCTGGGGGTGACACGGTTTGCTGCCTTTCATCAGTTCTGTGGGGAGCAGCACAGGAGAGCCTGCTGCAGGCCCACACCTCTCAGAGGCTCTTCTCGTGTCCCACCTCAATCTTCTGGGTGAGGGCCCAGTGGACGTCCATGGCCTGTGCAGCCTGTGGCTCCCGAAGGTTCGAGATTCTCCATTGGCCCATGTTCGGCCTTGCGCAAACCACTGCCAATTTCAGGTGAGCATTTCTCCCCGCCGGCTCCTTCTGCTCTGCTGCAGGGAACTGGTGCTCATGGCCCAGCTCTCCTTAGAGGCACCTCTTCCCTTCCCCGCTGGGCACCTCACTTCCCCTGCCACCTCAGCTCTCTGATGGGTTCAGGAAAAGTCAGAATTTTATAGTTTTTCTGCCCTTTTCTTATTTCCAAGGTGGGAGTGGTGCTCTTTCCAGCTGTCTGCAGGCGGAGGTGGAACCAGGCTGGGGCTTTTGCCCGAGCAATGCTTCCCATACACTTGAGGCCGAAGGAACTGCCCACTGGGCCCTCTGCACGTGCAGCCAAGCAAAACCAGGATGAAACTCTCTAAGAACGCATGGTTAGAACAACCACGTATTTAATTTAAACAACACTGAATAATCACAGTGTTCTCTAAAACAAGCCTGTCTGACTTGGCTGATAAACCTGACCCCTGACTGTTTAACACTCAGCAGTAATTTACCAGACAGGCGTTGGCACTACGGCCAAGCGTGGAGAAAGGTGAGCAGAGTGGCACCGCACGGTCCCTTCCCGGCTGTGGGAGGAAGCTGTCCTGCTGCCTCGGAGACTGCGAGCACCAGAGTCCAGCTGGTGGTGGCTGAGTGGAAACAAAGTCAGAGAAGCTATGTCTCCCACTTCCACCCACCAAGTACGTTCTTCACGCAGCTTCCATCCAAAACCAACGACTTATTCTATTCTGGTCTTCCTGGAGGGGAATCGACCTATCCATTTGCTTTCCTTCTGAACTTTCCAGGAAAGAACAGGAAGCACCCATTTTAGAAGCTGCAGCTGGGGTGGAGCCAGCTGTCCTCCTGAGGCGGGTGAAGCCCACAGCAGACTGAAGTGGATAAGCTGAAGATGAGCTGAGGACGAGCTGGGGATTACCTGGGATGAGCTGGGGATGAGCTGAGGGTGAGCTGAGGGTGAGCTGAGAATGAGCTAAGGGTGAGCTGAGCTGGGGATGAGCTGAGGGTGACCTGAGCTGGGGTGCGCTGGGGATGAGCTGAGGATGAGCTGAGGATGAGCTGGGGATGAGCTGGGGATGAGCTGGGGATGAGCTGGGGATGAGCTGGGGATGAGCTGGGGATGAGCTGAGGATGAGCTGAGGATGAGCTGAGGATGAGCTGGGGATGAGCTGGGGATGAGCTGGGGATGAGCTGGGGATGAGATGGGGATGAGCTGAGGATGAGCTGGGGATGAGCTGGGGATGAGCTGGGGATGAGCTGAGGATGAGCTGGGGATGAGCTGAGGATGAGCTGGGGATGAGCTGAGGATGAGCTGGGGATGAGCTGAGGATGAGCTGAGGATGAGCTGAGGATGAGCTGGGAAAGACCTGGGGATGAGCTGGGGATGAGCTGAGGATGAGCTGGGGATGAGCTGAGGATGAGCTGGGAAAGGGCTGGGGATGAGATGGGGATGAGCTGGGGATGAGATGGGGATGAGCTGGGGATGAGCTGGGGATGAGCTGGGGATGAGCTGGGGATGAGATGGGGATGAGATGGGGATGAGATGGGGATGAGCTGGGGATGAGATGGGGATGAGATGGGGATGAGATGGGGATGGGCTGGGGATGGGCTGGGGATGAGATGGGGATGAGATGGGGATGAGCTGAGGATGAGCTGGGGATGAGCTGAGGATGAGCTGGGGATGAGCTGAGGATGAGCTGGGGATGAGCTGAGGATGAGCTGGGGATGAGCTGAGGATGAGCTGGGGATGAGCTGGGGATGAGCTGAGGATGAGCTGAGGATGAGCTGGGAAAGACCTGGGGATGAGCTGGGGATGAGCTGAGGATGAGCTGGGGATGAGCTGAGGATGAGCTGGGGATGAGCTGAGGATGAGCTGGGGATGAGCTGAGGATGAGCTGAGGATGAGCTGAGGATGAGCTGGGAAAGACCTGGGGATGAGCTGGGGATGAGCTGAGGATGAGCTGGGAAAGGGCTGGGGATGAGCTGGGGATGAGATGGGGATGAGCTGGGGATGAGCTGGGGATGAGCTGGGGATGAGCTGGGGATGAGATGGGGATGAGATGAGGATGAGATGGGGATGAGATGGGGATGAGATGGGGATGAGCTGGGGATGAGCTGGGGATGAGCTGGGGATGAGCTGGGGATGAGCTGGGGATGAGATGGGGATGAGATGGGGATGAGATGGGGATGAGCTGGGGATGGGCTGGGGATGGGCTGGGGATGAGATGGGGATGAGATGGGGATGAGCTGGGGATGAGATGGGGATGAGATGGGGATGAGCTGGGGATGAGATGGGGATGAGATGGGGATGAGCTGGGGATGAGATGGGGATGAGCTGGGAATGAGCTGAGGATGAGCCGAGGATGTGCTGAGCTGAGGGTGGCATGAGGGGACTTCTCAGGCTCTGCCTGCTGCAGGTTTGTATAAAGAATGTCACACAGAGTGTCATTCTCAGAGGAGAAAAACAAAACAAAACAGAAAAAGTCATTTTTGTGGCAGAATCTATGACAAGATGCTCAATGTTCATTGCATAGTGAGAAAAGCGGGACCGGAAGCCGTGCAGGCAGGGCAACCCTAGTGCTGGGAGGGAACCCTGCGTGGGGACTGTGGCCATCTCAAGTCGCTTCTTCACTGCCTGAGTTTCTAATGGTGCACTGAAACCCCAGCTGCACAGCCGCAGATCTGCTGACCCGCATCCACCCTAGAGAAGCGGATGCTCTCAGGGCAAAACAAGATCCGCAGGCTCTGCGGAGCCGCCAAACAGAAATCCCCACTGTAGCTTTAAGGGCTGTGCGAAATAAACTGGGCTCTGCATGTGATGCCTCCCAACAGTGTATCGACTCTTAAAGCTTTTTATAATTAAACATGGTATTTTAGTCTGTTTTAATCGCAAAACTAATAACTATTCTTTCTAAAATATTCAAATCACCCAGAAGTATATGATGAAAAAAAGAACAGTCCCCTTGCCTGGCTCCAACTCCACCTTCTAGAAGTCACTGTGTGGCCAGCCTGCTGTGCAACTGGCCAAGCCTCCTTCCGTGCTTGTTCCAGTCTACAGAAGCACAGAGTTTGTGCAAGCATTTTGTACAAGTTGATCATTTTACCTTTTGGATCAAGGACATCCAACCAAGTCCTCATAGAAAGATACAACTTAAAGAATTTTAATGGCTATATAGTATTCTATCCCATGGATCCATCATTTTAAATTAACTCTCCTACTAAGTGATTATTTTCAACTTTTCCCCATTACAAATCATGTTATCACGAATATCTCTGGGCAGAACCATTTCATGGACATGTATGTTAGTGGTTTTGAAGAATATATGCCTCCTAGCAGGATTGCCGGCTTTGCAGGTATACCTGTTTCTAATTCTGACAGTTACTGCTTAATTGCCCTAAGCAAAGGGAGTACTGTACCCACCCACCAAGAGTGTCTGAGAGTTCACATCCCCCTACAGCCTTGTAGGGATTGATTCTCTGGATAGAATCAATTTTTGAAACTTTCCAACTGAGAGAAGAAAAAAGTCATATTACTTTTGTAATCAGAACACAATTCAATACATCTTTTCCTTTCTTAAGCACATGACAGACCATTTTTAATATTCTTTTGTGGTTTCTAATGCAGACATGAGCTCCATAAACCAACATGGGAAGAAAGGAGGTTGCTTCACCAATCAAAGATGAGCCACAGACAGAGCACGGCTCTTTCTAGTCATACGGACCTGTAAGAAATCTGACGGTGAACTAATAAAAAAAGTTAGTAGACACTGTCCTTACCACGGTGTCTTTGGATGCTCATCCTGCTAATCACTAGTTGCATGTCAGTGTAAACTGGTCATTATTTTGTGACCTGGTAACTATTTTAGTTTCTTTTTTTTTTTTTTTTTTTTTTTTTTTTTGAGATGGAGTCTCGCTCTGTCACCCAGGCTGGAGTGCGGTGGCACGATCTCGGCTCACTGCAAACTCCGCCTCCCGGGTTCACACCATTCTCCTGCCTCAGCCTCTCCGAGTAGCTGGGACTACAGGCGCCCGCCACCACGCCCGGCTAATTTTTTGTATTTTTAGTAGAGACAGGGTTTCACCGTGGTCTCGATCTCCTGACCTCGTGATCCGCCCGCCTCGGCCTCCCAAAGTGCTGGGATTACAAGCGTGAGCCACCGCGCCCGGCCTATTTTAGTTTCTTATATACCTTGAAGCGGTTTCGGGTTTGCAGTTCTTCTGTTGTTTTTTAGGTTCAATCCTAGCCTTAGAGCTATTTTTAGTTTACATGTGAAGCAGGCTAATAACAAAAAGTTCCTAATGCAGCTCGTTACACAAATGCTGTTAGATGGTGAATTAAATCAGTAAGAGAATGCCTTTATGAATACCACCTAGAAAAAGTAGGAAAACAATTTTTTTTTTTAAAAACAAGATAAAACACCTTCTGCTTCCTCTTCTAAAGTTCGGAAAAGGTCTCTAATGTTAAAGACGCTCCTAGGACTGCAGTTGCTATCAGGAGTTACAGACGACGCCGACCACAACACGGCGCTCTTTTCCATTATGACATCCAGAGCCCGTTGTTTCAACGACAACCAAGTAAGCATTTGTTTTCAAATACTTGGCAGGGGCAGAGGAAGACAATCATTTACTCATTCAGCAACCGTTTCCCGATCAACCTCCTGTGTGACGGCAGCTCCTACATGGATCCCCTTGGACTAATCTCCTCTGCAGTGTCCACACTGCAGGACCTGCTGACAGGGCCAGACCACAAGGCTGACACCCTCCAGCTCCTCCGTGCAGGTGGGAATTCTCAGATGTGCAAATGGAGGAAGATGAGGGCAGGTGGAGGAGGGGCTGCTAATCTGAAGAAATGGAGAGGAGATGCTGGGTTGGGGCTTGCATACACTGGAACAAATAGACACACACACACAGACACACACAGGGACAGACAGAAACACACAGACATACATACAAGATACACACACAGACACACATACAGAGACAGAGATACACACACACATCACACAGACACACACACAGAGACAGACAGACAGACACACACACACACACACACACGGCCTTCCACATGCCTCTGGGGAACTTCCTCCTGCAATCAGCTGCTGTGTACTTAAAAATGCTTAGGAAAGGAAAGCAAATCCTTTGGGGGAAAGTCAAATTCATTTTTAAGTTTAAGAGCAATGAGTTTTGGATTATCTGTGCCATTCCTCTTTCATCACAGGATAGATGACTGAGAACAGGCATTTTTCAAGGACTTCAAGAAAAGCCTCTCATTATCACACCAAGAAATTACCATCATGTACAGCCATTGCCATCCCAGCAAGAGTGACGACCAGACCACCTGGGTTTCTTAGTCGCCTGACCTTATCTGCCTTAAGCATGAGACCACATCAAGGACACCAAGCTTGTTAATAATAGACTAAATTCCATTGACTTTTCAACAGACCGGGCCGCAGTTCTAGAGGACAGCCTGGCACCCCCGGCACAGTGTCCAGCCACCTCCCAGCTCTGGCTCACTCAGAGTTCAGGTGGCTCCTGCTTCCTGCATCCAATTCCAGGATTTGTGTACGCTTTCCTTTCCTAACCAGAAGCCTCCTAGTGATGGGAAGTGGCACTTCCCTCTGTCTGCAGGGGACGCCACCCTCATGCCACCCGCAGGTAAGCAGGGGTGAGCCCAGAGGGGACGCCACCCTCATGCCACCCGCAGGTAAGCAGCGGTGAGCCCAGAGGGAATGCCACCCTCATGCCACCCACAGGTAAGCAGCGGTGAGCCCAGAGGGAATGCCACCCTCATGCCACCTGCAGGTAAGCAGCGGTGAGCCCAGAGGGAATGCCACCCTCATGCCACCCACAGGTAAGCAGCGGTGAGCCCAGAGGGAATGCCACCCTCATGCCACCTGCAGGTAAGCAGCGGTGAGCCTGGCAGGTGGGCCTGGTGAGGGGCTTCTGACCAGGACTGAATCCACCAGCCTCAACGATCTCCTGGGGTTTGTTAATTCTTTTCCTCCAACTCTAAAGGTGCTTCATGCTTAGTGTAGAAACTGTGGAAGAGACACAAAAGCAGCCCAATTCAGTGCTGTCGTGGGTGGCGCCATTTGCGAATCTCTAGTTAGGAGCGGGCTCTTCTGGTCTTCGTCGTATGCACATCTGTGTCTGCGCATGGGAAGCACAGCTATGATTGTTCTGTAAATCTGGGTTCTTGGTCTGCATTTTTTCTTTTTAAGGAATGTTGTCATGAGCGCTTCCTTAGGACACTATTTTTAATGTTTAACTTTTCAGTAGCTCCAATAATATCTCATCAAATATTTCATAACTTTTTAACTATTCACTCTCTGTGGACATTTAAGTGAATCTCAATTTTCATTCTTATAAACAACACAGAAGTCATCTATATCTCTGATTATTTTCTCAAGACAGTATTTTAGCAGAGTCATGACTGGGTCAAAGGGAAAGGCTGTTTACGGCGTTTGATGCTTCCTGGCAAGACGCTTTCTAGAACAGCCAGGCCACTGTCCACCCAGGTTCATTTGAGAAGTGGGAGGCGAACTCCTCTCTCTCTGCAGTAAAGGGGCTCAGTAGTTCAAGCTTCATGGCTTGCCTGCCTCAGGGGCTGCCTGACGGTTCTGTGTTTTTATGCACAGAAATCAGCATTCACTATGAGGACAGGACCACAGGGGCTGAGCTGTCATGGGGTCCAAATACCATTCACGGAGATGACTAAGACGCAGGCTCGATAGACAATCGAGAATACGCTGAGAGTTTCAGCTTTCAATTATATATGAGGGAAGAGGAAGGTTTGCCCAGAATGTGCTTTAGATTTATAGAAAATCTCCACGAGTCCCTGCTGGGCCCTAGCAGAGAGATGAGCACTGGGACCATGCTGACAAAGCAGCTCCCGCCCCGTTCCTCGAAGAGGCCGAGAGCCGCCGCCCTGCCTCAGCCCGCAGGGACAGAGTCACCGCGTCCACAGCACACGGTGCTTGTTAGGGCTGTGTCAGGATTGAGCCTCAGAGACGGTCTTGTGATGTAACCCCAAATGTGCTGGGATTGGCTGCAGCAGGCTTGGTCTAACAGTCCCTAGACCTCTGAGCCACCCAAGCGTGGCCTCGGGATGGGCCTCGCGTGATCGTCACCGGTAGGGCGTGGGAAGGCCTGTAGTGACCCTGTCCGTTGAGGCAAAGTGACACCTGTCACACTGGCAGGCTGCGGCGAGGCAGGTTCTCTCTTTTTGTTTGGCGACAGGAAGGTAAGTGAAGTCTGTTTCTTTTGCGGTTCTACCTTCACCATGAACACCACGACCACAACCACAACCACAACCACAATGGGAGGCTCCCACAGCCACAAGCCTTGAGCGTTTATGCTCAAAGAAGTGGGACAGACACATGTTCGCTAGGACTCTACTCTGAACCCCGTGCCCCGGGCGCACCTTCATGACGGGCTGGGCAAAATAGCGGGCGCTCCAGTCGCAGAACCCCGTCTGCACCGTGGCGGAGATGAAACTTTTGTGTCCAGCGGCATCGTCCGCGTCGTCCGCAGTCTTCAGGGTTTAAGCAAGAGGGTTGGAAGGAAAAAGAAACACCAGTCAGTCATGCCACTCCTCAGCTCAAAAGAGCTCCAGCTGGGGACAAAGGCGTTGCCGGGAGCTCTGGGCTGCCCTTAAGGACGGCACTTCTGTGCTCTGCTCACTTCCGTATCCTGGTGACCGAGAACCCCTGAACGTCTGGCCAGGGATTGAGGGGCCCAGGCTGTGAAGTGTGAGCCACGTCGGTCCCACCATTCCCAGGGCCGACCCAGCACAGCTCCCAAGTCAACTCTAGCTGACTGTTCAGACAGCGCCACGTGCGTCCATGTGTGCTGGTTTATCAACCCCCAAAAAGCCTCTGCCGCTTGGTTCCAGGACAGCTCCTGTGATGGCCCCATGACACCAGGCTGAGAGCGGGGACTCCCGTGTGAAGTGGCCTGGACGGAGCGCACAGCTGTGCAGGCCGGCTGGGGCTCCCAGCCACTGGAGAAAGAGGATGTGGAGCTGAGGAGGACTGAGCTTTGGGTGTTTCCTGTTGTGGAACCTGCAGCGGCCAGGGCTGTCAGAGTCTGTGTGTGCTTGTGCAGTGAGGCTGGGCACCAGGGGTCTCCTGTGCCATGCCATGTGGCCTGCTGGTGTCTCTCATGCTGTGTCTTGGCACAGGGAGCTCCCCGTGATCCCAGGGCAGGTGCAGTGAGAGGTGCATCCCCCCCACCCTGGGGCAGCTACTCTGGCTCCACAGACAGAGCCATGGCCCAGGGTGGGGTCGGGTGGGTGAGCTGCACGTGCCGGTAGCATTGCTCCCCAGGACCGCGGCCTCCTGTCCCCATCAGGGCCTGGCCAGGAGGCTGACCCTGCACTTGGGGCTCGGTGGTGGTTCTCGCTCCTCCTCTGCCGAGACACCGAAAGTCCAGGTGGGCGGGGGCTGAGCAGCACCTGTGGGGACCTGCCTGCTCTTGCCGTGACAGCTCTTCTACCCCAACGTGGCCGTTCCTGCTCCAAGGCACCCTGCAAGGTGGCCGCTAACTTCTTTTAAAATCACTGGATTACCAAGTGAGCCCTGGACCCCACTCCATTGCTGAGCTGATCATGCTGTCAGCACCCAGAGCAGCTGGGTGTGCTGGGTGTGCCCTCAACTGACAAAGTGGCAGCACCTGGACGAGACAGCCGAGGTCTCCGGACCAGCTGCCACCTCACACCACTCTCATAACCCCGGCAAAACAAAGCACACATTCCTCTCTCCAGAAATATCTTTTTCAACTTAGTTAAAGGCAAAGAGAGTACCTGTTTATGCAGCGTACTTGGATGTTCACAGAAAAGACAACACATTCAGAACAAATGCTCTGCAGTGCAGCTGCCCCCGAGGGGACGCAGAGTGCTGTGTGCCCAGGAAGGGGAGAGCCAGGTAACCCCGTGCTCCTGTTTCATTACATGGAAGCTGCCCAGAATGGTGAACCCAGAACCAGGGGTGGAGAACCGGGACACACCCAGCAGTACTCCTAAACAGTGCAGGCAGAGGGGTGCACGAGCGAGGGCCAGCACCTGGGTCTGCAAAGGCGGAGAGCGGCCCACAGACCCAGGACGGCAGGGCGGGTCCCGCCCCATCCCATGGTGATGTAAGCAGCCTGAGGCTGAGGCCATGAGCCCCCATCTGAGAAGCAACGCCCTCAGTGTCCAGATCACGAGGCAGCCGGGCCTCCGTACCTGCTCTGGGCCCTTGTCGAACATCTTCCGTGTCCGGGGGAACTGGTGGGAGTGAGGGGTGTACTGCGCCCCCGTGGGGCCTGTGGTGCCCGGCCGGCCAGAAGGCAAGTCTCGGCTGACCGGCTGCTTGGCCACATCGTTGGTCAGGCTGGAGCTGCTGGTGCTGGACGCCGGAGGGGAGCCCCTGCCATTGGGAGAAAAACAAACACTGCATTCTCTGCAGAGTCTGGGGCTTCAAGAGGAAACACGGAACAACTTCCTGGGCCACCTGCACCCTCCCAGGTGCCACCAGGGCCCAGGGTGTCCTCAGTCGCCTGGCATGCCATCGTGGCTCCCAAACCCCAGCTGCTGGTGCCGAGTCTATGCTGCTTGGTTGCCCGCCTGGCAGGGGGCAGGGTTGTCCCTCATTGAACTCCAGCGCCCTGGGAGGCGGCGCGGACAGGACGAACCCAGCTCAGAGCCGAGTGGGCTGGGATGTGAGAGCTCAGTGCACAGAAGTGCCACGTCCTGAGGTGCAAACACCTGTTGGTTACCCATTTGGAGATCTAGATCCCCTCTTAAAAACTCTGGAAGGCCACAGAGATCAGGCTTAGTTCAACTTTTGCTGAGACGATGTGCACATGAAGGGTTCCTCAAGATAGGGGAGAGCTCAAGGCAGGGCTCAGATCAGGCGGGCACCGGAGTGTCCGGGAGGGAGAGGGAGAGAAAACGCCCGTTAGAGAGTGGGGAGGAGACGAGATCAGGTGGGTACCGGGGTGTCCGGGAGGGAGAGGGAGAGACAGCGCCTGTTAGAGAGTGGGGAGGAGACGAGATCAGGTGGGTACCGGGGTGTTGGGGACGGAGAGGGAGAGAGCACCCGTTAGAGAGCGGGGAGGAGACGAAGCCAAGACAGGGTGGGGAAGGAGGAGGATGGGGAGGCCGGCTCAGGGAGAGCTCAGCCCGTGGGGCCCTGGTCACCACATGGACCTGCAGGCTGAGTGGGCGGCACTTACCCCGCCTGGTGGATGTGCACGCCCTTGTTGGTGGGGCTGGCGGGGGCCGACTGCGTGAGGGAGGAGGTGTCCAGGACGCGCTGCGGCCGGGCGTTCACGGTGGCCTAGGGGCAAAGGCATGGGGGTGTGAAGGTCAGACAGGACGCGCTCCGCAGAGGCCACCACATGAAGCAGAGGCTGGTGGCTGCCGTGGAGCCGCTTTA
Source organism: Symphalangus syndactylus (assembly GCF_028878055.3). Taxonomy (NCBI): domain Eukaryota; kingdom Metazoa; phylum Chordata; class Mammalia; order Primates; family Hylobatidae; genus Symphalangus; species Symphalangus syndactylus. Next base: position 14,929,369 of record NC_072436.2, on the reverse strand, counting down.
GAATCACAGAAAAGTCCTTTGGTCGAGGAAGCACCAACACCAATGGAAGGCCCCAGCTGGATTCCCCCCAAAGGCAATCCTGAAGCTCAAACGGCGTTCTTTACTCTTGGAGGACACGCATCCACTGGGCGAGCCCTGGCGTGGCCGTGTGAGCCTGGATGTCAGGGGAGGAAGCTCTGCCTGAGGCTCCTGAGGGGTCCGGGCCTGAAGCCTCTGAGATGGACAACGGCCCACCCTCCTCACATTCCCTGCTAGAGGGGCGGCTCCCGGCGGCCTCAGTGTCCTCCCCTTGCCTGAGGCTGGGCCTCCACACCGTCCCAGCCTTGAGTCCAATTCTCAGCTCTCAGGTCAGAGGCTGCGAGTTGAGGCCTGGGAAGAATCCACCAGCTAAGCTCTTTCCGGAGCCGGTGACAGTGGCATTCGCGGAGGGTCAGGAAGTGCTTCATCCACCCGGGACCTGGCCGGTGGGCACGGGGTGGAAAGCCACCAGCAGCCTGAGGCCTCCACACAGGCCACTGTTTACACCCCCGTGTTCCTCAGGAGGCCACAGAAACTGTCAGGGAATGACTGCAGGGGGCTTGGGCTCTCTCCAGTGGCAAAATGGGCTCTGCTGCCTGGGCTGTGACGGGGCCTGGAACTCAAGACTGCCCTTAACACCCTCCTGGCGGAGGGGTTGCGGTCATCCTTCCTCACGGGCACACACAGGTGGTGCTGGGTGCACTGCATGGACGGGGAACCTTCATCTCCAGGACAGACGTGGCTGAAACCTGCCCTGGGGAGGGGTGCACTGGCAGGCGGAGGGGGCGGCTGCTCCCGGGGGGTGGGGAGCAGGGTGGTGCACAGCTGGCACAGCCTAGTGGGCAGCATGAGGCTCCAAACCACCCCTTCAATGCAGCCGTCTGCGGATGAAGCCGAGACCCTGGGCTCTGTGAGCCTCCTGCCAGACACCTGCAGGGCTTGAAATTCTACCACAGAAAAAGATTTGTACCAGCTTGAGCCCTGGCATTCAGGAGGGAAGTGGTTTTGCTATGATTTTTTTAAGCAGGGTTTTCTGTGGATCTGGAGACCAGCTGTCGGCGTTAGTGAGCAGCCGTGAGAAACCACACAAGGCAGGGCTTGCGCTGCCCGGCCACTGACATGACCTCGCGAGGGCCCAGGTGCTTCGGGGCGGTTTTGTTCTGAGTGCACTGTGCAGTGGGGGGAACGCGGGTCCCGCTGGGTTCTGGACTCCAGAGGCTGTGCGAGTTCAGAAGGGCCTGATGGTGCCGGGGCAACCTCATCTGTGTCAGGAAGATGGGGCCAGCTGCTCTGTGAAGGTGCCCACTGATCCTGCAGGCCCAAGCTGTTCCTTGAGCGCCGGCCCATCCCAGGCTGCGCTCCAGCCAGAACCCCGTCCTTCGGGTCCGCATCTGTATAGAGCCTGTACTGTCTCACATCCAGCCAGCCAGAACCCCGTCCTTCGGGTCCACATCTGCGTGGAGCCTGCACTGTCTCACATCCAACCAGCCAGAACCCCGTCCTTCGGGTCCACATCTGCGTGGAGCCTGCACTGTCTCACATCCAGCCAGCCAGAACCCCGTCCTGCGGGTCCACATCTGCGTGGAGCCTGCACTGTCTCACGCTTTTAATTATTCACTTAGAAGTTAGGAACCTTGAACCTGCAATTTAGCCAACAGAACATCAAGGAAAACAAAACTTGATCCTGAAGTCTTCACTCATGTAACTTCGACGCTTCCCAGATTGTCCTTTCCTTCAAAATGCAAATAGCAAGAAAATGGAACCATGACTTGTCTTTAAGCAACGTTCCTATTTTTTAAATGACAAGAGTAAATACATGTTCTTTCCGAGCTTGTTTTGTTTTGGTATTAAACTATTTGGCCAGCCCTAGACACACAACCACTCCACAGAACCTGCCAGACATATGATCCCTTCAGAAGTCTAAAAACAGAAAAGCAAGTTTTTGACTCTGAACTTTATATGTGCCTTCTCAAAATGTCTGGAAAAACAGTGGGAGGTGACGGGGAAGACAGAAAACTTCTGGAGTTGAAATAAAGCCTTCAGCAAAACCCACACATGCTCAGACGCTCACAGAGCACAAAGGCTCAGGCGCTGCTGGGCTGGGGCCGGTGACTTAGGGGCCCTGGGGCGTCCCACTCAGCTGTCCGGGGTCCGTGCAGCTCCCACCCTGCCACCCTGCACGGAAGCGCCCGCGGGAGTACCGCGTGGGAGCTGTGGTGACGAACCCTCTGCTCCGCCCACTCTTCCAGGCAGGGAACTGATCCGGCCCTCGGCATGAATTCTTGCAGCCCCTGGGGTTATGAGATGAGACCATCCTGCTTTCACATGGCTTGTACCTGTGGCTGCTGTCACAAAACTAATTTTCCACCACTTTTGGAAATCTCATGAGACAGACACACACCTGGCTCAGGAGTGCCCCCGCACCCCTGCCATTAGTGTAGTGACCACAGGGTGTTGGCCTGGAGGGAGCTTTCTTTAGCTGTGCACTTCCTATTTGTTCAACAAACATTTACTCAGCGTTGACTGTGCTGGGTGTGGGGCCAAGACTGTGAACATGAGCAGCGCGCCCCTCGGAGGTGACCTGGCAGACCTGCCTGCCTGCGGTGTCGGCGTGAGGACAGGGCGCTCAGCAAGCAGGAGCTGCAGGGCGTGGCTGGGGCAGGGGCAGAGGCAGAGGACCAGGAAGAGTCCTTTCTGCTGGTCCCTGCCACCATCTTAGAGAGCACAGCACCAGGAAGGGTGAACAGAGAAGGCACGGCGCTGGCAGAGGCTGGGTTTGGAGATGCAAACTGGAGGGCTGAGTGCAGCCCGCACAGCCTCTGTGGGCCCAGGCCTGCCTCAAGGACACAGCACCCTTCTCAGCGTGTACACCCCCAGAGCCCCGGCTCACTCACAGCCTGCAGAGGTCAAGGGTGTGCAAACACACCCTCTAGGGAGGTCTGAGTCCAGAGAGGACGGCAGCTGTAAGAGGGTCAAGGTCATGGCTACAAGACAGGGCCTTTCTTCCACTCCCCAAGCCAACCTTCAGTGGTGGCAGATATGACTTTGCTAACAGTTGAGTTCTCAGCACACTCTCTCGGGCCAGTGTACACATAAACACTCTTTGAAGATGGAGTTCCAAGTGTCTTTTATCCACCCCTGCCTGTTGCAGCTGGTGAAGTGGGGAATGGAATGAGACCCATCCTGTCTCCTGTGCCCGGAGGGCCACCTCACAAGGACACGGGGGAGTCTGATCCAATGCAGATAAAAATACCGTACATTTCGGAGACTTGGACAGTGAATTTTCCCACTGGATCTTGACACAGGGCTGCGGATGCCAGCGTCAGCTTCTGGCTGCTCTATCTTGGGAGGAAGTGGAGTATTTCAGAAATGTTCCTGTTAATTTTGTATCGAGGATCTGGATTCATGTGTGAGAAACTCTTAAAAAGGGATTCCCAGAGGATTATCCAGAGGCACTTTTGGGCTAAGAATAGCGCAGAGGCCGCTGGTTGCTTGGTGGGGGAGAAGAAACCCCTGCAAAGGCGTGTGCTGCTATTTCTTCAAGTCATTTTTCTGCAATCTGCGTTTCCTACATAAATCCTACGAACTCTTCTTTTGGAAAAGTAAGTCCTAGGTATTATTCCATTAAAGCAACATGGTGACTCTTAACTAGCTGCCCATTAGTTACAAAGGAAGCCTTAAGGAGTTTCACTTGGGGCCACGGTGCCCTCGGTCCTAGGTGCTGCAGGAAGAGAACTCTGTGTCAGTGGAGGCCGAGGTGTCTCAGCCCACCAGCTCCTTCCCTCCTCAGACCCGGGTGTGTGGGAAGGCTCGGGAGGTTCTGGAGTTGCTGTAGCCCCTTTTCCACAGAGGATGGTGAGATGGCTAAGGAGCTGATGGCGACACAGACACGAGTGCTGACGATGCAGCTTGCTGTATGGAGCCCCCTCTGCACCCAGGCGGCACAGGGACAGAGCTCTGCATTTCTTACCACAGCCCTAGTGGGGTGGGGGTCATACAATGATCCCAGTTTTAAGTTTTATAGATAGAGAAATGCAAGCTGAGAGGCATAAAGTCACTGGCTGAAAGCTAGCAGAGCTAGAATGGGGTTCAGGGCAAAGCTGGTGCTGTCCCTGCCTGAAGGAGCCCCAGGCCCCAAGAGCCAACCTAGTGCCTTGTGGCTATGACCCCCGCGAGGGTGCTCGTGGGGCAGCCGCTGCCTGCAGCTGCATGGCACTGTCTCACTGAGAACAGATTCCCGGCCACCACCCCAGAGCCTGGAGTCTGCATCTCTGCAGGGGAACAGGGCATCTCCATCTGGATGGGTGATCCAGGGGCGCTTCTGCTCTAGCTGGGCAGGGCCCACGGGCATTGGGCAACATGGCTGTAAGGCAGGGCCACGTCTGATTCTGTAGCTATGCTAGTCCAGGCTGATGCTGCCCTTGTTCCCCAGGTCTGTAGTAATGGGAATGAGCATGCGCATGAAAAGCTTTCAAGCTGTAGATGTGACATGTGTCCAGGCTGTTCACGTTCATTAGTGCTGCCGGCATGCCACATTCCTGGGACAGCTCTTCCCACTGTTCTGAGCGTCCCTCCTTTGGGTGGAGGTGCAGGAACTAAGACAGGTGAGCCGAACGCTCACTGAGGACGCAGAGGGTGTGCACACCCGTGGCTTGGTGGGAGAGGCAGTCGGACACTTCCACGCAGCAGGCCACCGCTGAAACCAGGCAGGGGTGGAATGGGTAGCATGGCCTTCAGGGGCTGGACGTAGAGCTCACGATTCCCGGAGGGGTCCTGAGCTGGGAGAGAGCCTGATGGCTTCAGAGAGGTGTGGTTCTAGAGGGAGGGATGATGGCGGCAACAGAGAACTGTCTGTCTCAGTTAAGGAAATGCCGTTTGACGAGGTTAAAAAGAAATCGGAATATCTATATGCAGATCGGCTGAGATCACTGGAAGAGAAATTTCAGAGAATTTCAGAGGTAAAGACAATTTTAGCAAGTGCAGAACTACTTTGGTCTAGAGGCTAATTGCAAACATGCTGAATTAAGAAATCCTTACGATTCAGGCAGCTTGAGAGAACAGAGGGTAGGGACAAACAGACCGGGCTCTCTGGGTTCTAAGAGATGCTGTCAAGTAGGAGGAGAGAAAATTCTGGCATGACAATGTGATTTTAAAAGAAATGTATCCATGGCTGGGCGCAGTGGCTCACGCCTGTAATCCCAGCACTTTGGGAGGCCGAGGCAAGTGGAACACTTGAGGTCTGGAGTTCAAGACCAGCCTGGCCAACATGGTGAAACCCTGTCTCTACTAAAAATACAAAAATTAGCTGGGCATGGTAGCGCGCGCCTGTAATCCCAGCTACGTGGGAGGCTGAGGCAGCAGAATTGCTTGAACCTGGGAGACAGAGGTTGCAGCGAGCTGAGATCGCACCACTGCACTCCAGCCTGGGTGACATAGTGAGACTCAGTCTCCAAAAAAAAAAAAAAAAAAGAAACCTATCCATAAGTAACTCACGCTACGAAAGCAGGAAGCCAGGCATCAGGCTTGGGATGTTTGGTGCTTTGGAATGTGCTTTCCTGGGTATCTCAATCTTTATTTTCACTCTCTTTCTTTTATTTTTTTGAGATAGAGTTTCGCTCTGTTGCCCAGGCTGGAGTGCAGTGGTGCGATCTTGGCTCACCGCAACCTCCGTCTCCTGGGTTCAAGTGATTCTTGTGCCTCAGCTTCCTGAGTAGCTGGGAATACACGAGCGCGTCACCACACCCAGCTAATTTTTGTATTTTTAGTAAAGACTCTTAGCCAGGCTGGTCTGGAACTCCTGGCCTCAAGTGATCCGCCCGCCTTGACCTCCCAATGTGCTGGGATTACGGGTGTCAGCCAGTGCACCTAGCCAATGTTTCTTTTCTTTTTTTTTTTTTTTTTTTTTGAGATGGAGTCTCGCTCTGTCGCCCAGGCTGGAGTGCAGTGGCACAGTCTTGGCTCACTGCAAGCTCCGCCTCCCAGGTTCACGCCATTCTCCTGCCTCAGCCTCTCCGAGTAGCTGGGACTACAGGCGCCCGCCACCACGCCCAGCTAATTTTTTGTATTTTTAGTAGAGATGGGGTTTCACCGTGGTCTTGATCTCCTGACCTCGTGATCTGCCCGCCTCGGCCTCCCAAAGTGCTGGGATTACAAGCGTGAGCCACCGCATCTGGCCTTATTTTCTTTATCAGTGACTTAGGTCTTCATTTTATAAGTAGATCAAAATGTCATGGGATCCTTGGGGTGTTGCTTTGCCAGCCAGAAACCTCTGTGGCTGCTGATGCCTTTGCCTGAGTTTTTACTTGGGCCCACTGGGCTTGTTATGCCCATTCAGCCTGGCAGGCTGTGCGTGGCTCACACTGCTGGCCCGAATCTCAACCTGCCAAAGGCAAGCCAGATGCAGAGTGGTGAGGGGTGTGAGAGTGAATGTGGGGTCCAGCCACTGTGCGCAGCCACGCATGCTGGCTGCAGGGGGGTGGGCAGCTCTAGGCACTGGCATGGATGCCAGCTCCCTGCAAGGCTGCGGCTGGGCCAGGTGTACTACAAGCAGCTTCAACATCTGGCACTGGGGAATGCGGTGGCACCTGGAAGCCTGGAGACGCCAGGGACTGCAGAGCCCCAGAGATGGCGTCACAGCCCTATTTCGGGGTGCTCCTAGGTCTGGGTTCTCTGAAGGGCTGCAGCTCTTCTCTCCTTTTCCCGTCTCTCCTTCTTGTCATCTGCAAAGTGGCAAGCAAGGGGCATGTTTCAGCCCTGTTTGTGTTATAGCTCTTGTAGCCCTGCCATTTGGCGGGTCCCAAGTTCTTGTCCTGTGTCCAGGAAGAATGAGGTACATGGACAAGTGGAGGTTGAGCAAGCTGAAGGGGAGCTTTACTGAGCAACAGAACAGCTCAGAGGAGACCCACAGTTGGTAGCTCCTCTCCGGAGGCAGATTGTCCTCATGAGTGTTCTGCTGTCAGCAGAAAAGAGACCCTGGAGTGGGTAGCTCCTCTCCGCAGCTGTTTTCCCGACGTCTGCTCAGCATTCAGCACAGAGGAGACCCTGGAGTGGGTAGCTCCTCTCTGCAGCTGTTTTCCCGACGTCTGCTCAGCATTCAGCACAGAGGAGACCCTGGAGTGGGTAGCTCCTCTCCGCAGCTGTTTTCCCGACGTCTGCTCAGCATTCAGCACAGAGGAGACCCTGGAGTGGGTAGCTCCTTTCCACAGCTGGTTTTCCCGACATCTGCTCAGCTCTCAGCAGAGAGGAGACCCTGGAGTGGGTAGCTCCTCTCCGCAGCTGGTTTTCCCGGTGTCTGCTCAGCTCTCACCAGAGAGGAGACCCTGGAGTGGGTAGTTCCTCTCTGCAGCTGGTTTTCCCGACGTCTGCTCAGCTCTCAGCAGAGAAGAGACCCTGGAGTGGGTAGCTCCTCTCTGCAGCTGGATTTCCCGACATCTGCTCAGCTCTCAGCACAGAGGAGACCCTGGAGTGGGTAGTTCCTCTCCGCAGCTGGTTTTCCTGATGTCTGCTCAGCTCTCAGCACAGAGGAGACCCTGGAGTGGGTAGCTCCTCTCCGCAGCTGGTTTTCCCGACGTCTGCTCAGCTCTGAGCAGAAAAGAGACCCTGGAGTGGGTAGCTCCTCTCCGCAGCTGGTTTTCCCGACGTCTGCTCAGCTCTCAGCAGAGAGGAGACCCGGCATGGGTAGCTCCTTTCTGAAGGCAGGTTATCCCATCATTTCCTCGAGTCTGGCTGAGTCCGGGGCTTTTATGGGCTTCAAAGGGGAGGAAGTATGTGCTGACTGATTCACGGGCAGCCATGGGCAGGCTTGGAAAAAGCACCAAAAGTTCCCATTCTGGTCCATCAGCCCAGCCCCCAGTCTTCAGGCTGCCCCTGGCTTGAAGGTGGCACTTCACTGGGGACCCGCCTCTTTCTGCCCAGGACCCTGTCTGCCTCCTGCCATCATCTGTAACACCCAGGCTGATTGTGCCGAGGGGCACCTGCAGGCCAGTGCCGAACTGCCCTCAGTCCCCACCCTCAGCCTCCCTCCCATGCTCGTTGGTGCCCAAAGTTCAGAGGGGGCTGAGGCAGCAGGCAGTTGACATGTGAGCACTGCCCTGAGCATGTGCACGGCCAGCTGGTTGCAACAGCACCTGGATGCAGCCTCAACTTTGCTCTGAGATTGAAGTGGGCACCAGAAGCAGGGAGAGGCCAGGCAGCGGGAGCAGGCATTTCCAAGCCTGCAGGGGTAGGGGCGCTTCCTGGGCCCCTGAGAGCACAGAGGAGCCATGCTGGGTGGCTGCAGCTGTGCCTGGGAGGGTGGAGCTCCTGCCCGCTCCTGGCCCCCAAGAGCAGAGATGGCTGGGTCTGGAGCCACAGCCGGGTGGCTGCAGCTGTGCCTGGGAGGGTGGGGTTCCTGCCTGCTCCCGGCCTCCAAGAGCACAGAGATGCCTGGATCCAGAGCTGTGGCTAGGTGGCTGCAGCTGTGCTTGGGGAGCATGAGTTTACCACCCTGCCAATTTGGAAGGGGGTGGGGTTTCCACCTGTTCCTGCCTCCTGCCAGCTTTGTGGAGCCCATGGCCCTGGCCACACCTGCCCAGCTGTAGCTGGCGTCATGGCAGCGGTCACTCCCAGACTGGCTGCCACTGCCATCAATTTGACCTTTCGTTAAGTACACTCCTTTCTCATCTCCGTCTGCATGCATGAGTCCTGCGATAGAGGCAGCGGCCAGAGCACAGGCACACACACTCTTCACAGCATCAAGAGGCTGCAGCGGTGCTTCTAGGTGAGTTTGTGCATTTATGCTCATATATTTTCTCATAAATTATAATACAAGCAGTGATCATGAGCACGCGTGCCCTGACAGGTGACCACCTGTGGCTTGAAGGTTCTTTCTTGGCATTGTCCTAAAACCACTGAGGCAAGGACTGCCGGGGCCACAGGCAGGCTCCTGAGGGGCGTCAGTCTCTTCTTTCTACTTCTACGTAGTCTGAAATTTTCCTTAAAAAAACCTAAAAGCAGGCCAGGTGCAGTGGCTCATGCCTGTAATCCTGGCATTTTGGGAGGGAAATGTGGGTGAATCACTTGAGCCTAGGAGTTTGAGACCAGCCTGGGCAACATGGTGAAACCCCATCTCCACAAAAAACACGAAAATTAGCTAGGCATGGTGGTGCGCCCCTGTAGTCCCAGCTACTTGGGAGGCTGAGGTGGGAGGATCGCTTGAGCCCAGGAGGTCGAGGCTGCAGTGAGCCGTGACTGGATCACTGAACTCCAGCCTGGGTGACAGAGCAAGACCCTGTCTCAAAACAAAACAAAAACAACACCCCCAAAACTAAACCAAGAGAAAAGGAAGCTAAAAGCAAAATGAAAATCCCAAGCCCATGGAATGGGAATTGAAATATATTATAAATACATGAAATCAGACCACAGCTCTAGAGCTGTGTGGGTTCTCTCATACAGAGCTGGTGGCAATTTCTGTATTTGAATATAGAATTCTACAGGGCATTCCATAGTAATAAGGCTGTTTTAGACTCTGATGAACAAAAATTTGGCTTCAGAGTTAAATATCTAAAATAGGCTCATTTCTCTGTAAAATGAAATGTAATCCCTTCAGTTCCTAGAGCAGGAAAATAAGGCATTTCTTGAAATTAAAATGAAGACAAGAAAGATTTATGCTTCCAAATGCTTTAGTAGCAATGTTTACTCTTAAACCCACACACATATATACTCACACACACACACACACATGCACACACACGCACACAGACACACACACACAAGCTCATGCTACATTGTGCTATGCATAGCAAGGTCTCTAGCAGAGGCCTTCTCTTGACTCTGGTCTCCACCTCTCTGGCTGTGGCATGTCTGCTGGAGTGATGGTCATGTGCCTTAAGGTCTCTGTGTCATTCTAGAACAGCAAAGCAGGCACAGAAAGCAAATGCCACTTTTATGGCGGTTTCTGGGGCTCAATCGGATAGCACGACAAAGCCGTGTGTTCGAGTTGCTATAACCCGCTAACACGAAAGGTACACGCAGGTGCTTAACTGCCTTACCGCGGCAGAAGAGGGGGGTGGGCCGTCCAGCTAGACTACATGTCACACACAATCCAAAAGGGCGCTGGGCTGTGGAGGCTGTGCTGGGACGTTTGCTGAAGAGCAGAGAGCAGTGGCTTCTGTGCTACACATGCTTGAGAGCTTCCTAGGAGGAGCTATTTAACAACTGGAGGCCAGGTCCACAGGAACGCACTTAATAGTCCTTATATTTCAAGATTAGGCACTCGGATTACAGTTTAAAATAATTCAGGCTAATTTTTCAGTAAGGTTAAATACACAAAAGCCACTGAAAAATAAACTTAAATAGGCTGAATACTGATTTCATCATGATCAAAATACCCAAGAAGCTAAATTAATTGGGGGAAAACGATTGAACCTCCTAAATAGCGCTGGCCTCCAACTATGCAGTCAGGACAGAGCAAGGGTGGTCCACGGCCACAGCCATCCTGTGCCTCCAAGAGAAAGAAGAGGCCACCAGACACTCCTGTGTGTCAGAGAACTGCCAGCAGAGACAGTGAACTGGCCATCAATCCTAAAAACTTAAACCATTTATTAATGTTTGTAAAAAGCTTTTACAATTATTTTAGTGCAAATGGCTATTTAAAACTCAACCTTGAAATCTTAAACTAAAAGTGGTAGAGGCTATTTAGAGTCTAAAAGGGCAGTGGTAAGTGGTAAGAACTGATTTTCCCTAATCTGTAGCAGGCAGATGTGACGGTTTCAGTCCCAATCCTCCAGAGCGTCAGCTCATCTGAGAGGCCTTGGGACCTGCTGCTCTGGCTTGGGGGCTCTGTGTGTGGTTTCCTCAGGGATGTCTGTGCAGTCTTACGACTTTCTTTTCTTCCTTATTTCCTTCTTGTCTGCTTTACTGCCTCCCCCTCTTGGTCTCAGACCATAATGTGTAACAAACATTTATTTTTAAACATTGTTTTAAAAGACACGGTCTCACTCTGCCACCCAGGATGGAGTGCAGTGGCGCAATCATAGCTCACTGCAGCCTGGAGCTCCTGGGCTCAAGGGATCTTCCAGCCTCATCCTCCTGGGTAGCTGCGACCACAAGTGCTTGCCACCACGCCTGGCTAACTTGTTACTATTTTGTAGAGATGGGGTTTCACTGTTTCCCAGGCTGGTCTCAAAACACCTGGGCTCAAGCGATCCTCTCTCGCCTTGGCCTCCCGAAGTGCGGGAATTACAGGTGTGAGCCACTGCACCCAGCCTAAGTTTTATTTTGTATTTATCCTATTCTTAGTTTAACAGCAAATAATTATATTATTTCTTAGTTTTCCTACTGCATAACGAAAATATTAACTTAACTGACTGGCTATTTTCAATAGACCAGTGACACATAAAAGAAACCTGAGGAGATGGCCTGCTGCCTGGGGATGAATGTCGCCAGGTACCCGTGCAGCTGGCCACACCAGACAGTGACAGAGGCGGCAGAATCCGCTGCGGGGATGCGGGGACGAAGGAAGCGGCAGAGTCCGCTGCAGGAGGGGAGGCCGGTGCAGAATTAAACAATCTGGACCTTTCCAAGTTGGCCAATAGGCTACTTGTGACTATTACCTGTGATACTATAAAGAACAGGCCAGGCGCAGTGGCTCATGCCTGTAATCCCAGCACTTTGGGAGGCTGAGGCAGGCGGATCACGAGGTCAAGAGATCGAGACCATCCTGGCCAACACGGTGAAACCCCTCGTCTCTACTAAAAATACAAAAATTAGCCGGGTGTGGTGGCTCACGCCTGTAGTCCCAGCTACTCAGGAGGCTGAGGCAGGAGAACTGCTTGAACCTGGGAGGCGGAGCCTGCAGTGAGCTGAGATTGAGCCATTGCACTCCAGCCTGGCAATAGAGCGAGAATCTACCTCAAAAAAAAAAAAAGAGTTGAAGAAGAAGCGACTGCAGATGGTAAGGTGATTTCAATCTAAGATATAACTAGACCAACAGAAAATAACTTAGTTGAAGGAACCGAAAGCCACACAAGTATAATATCAGCAAAAGGAGCTGAGGAGCTACAGGAACCCTTGCTCGATGGCCGGCCAGGACCCAGAAGGCCACAGCAAATGAGAGGGGGAGACTCGATAGCTCATTTGGAAAAAGCGATGGAGTAGGATGCAGACCCTGGCACTGAGTGATACCCGAGCCAACGCCATAGCTGTGACGAGGTCGGGTGAAGACGGAGAACACCACAGAGGCTGCAAGAGTGTGGCCTTTCCCTGCATTCTTCCTGCAACATTTCTGTAAGCTTTTGAAGTTTTATCAAAAAGTTACCAAAAACTTTTTAAGTGCTATAATGAGTGACTTCTAATTCCACGTAAATCATCCAACTTCCATAAGCAACTAGAAAACCAGGAAAAATACCGTAAACAATTGTTTTTGGACACTGGGTGCTGGGTGTCGCAGGCCTGTGATCCTTGAGAGAAGGGAAATAAACAGCTGCCCCGTGTCCGGCTTGCACGCGGTTTCAGGCAGTCCCAGGCCACAGTGCAGAGACGGGGAGCCCAGCGCTTTCAGGGAACAGGAGACAGAGACTGGGGCTCCAGGGAGGCTGCGGTGGCGAGAATTTGCAGGACAGAGCACTGGAGAGGGGAAAGCTTCCAAGGTCTGCAGGGAGGCCCCTGGAGTCTTTGACTAAGTATTCATCTGCTCATGGATACGGTGACAACCCACGAGGCAGAGTAAAAACAGTGGGAAGGCGGTAGGCCAAATGCCCAGAGCTCACAAAAGGGACTGAGAAGAGTTTACAGTCCCCAAAGAGAAAGGACTAAAATCAATGACCTCTGCTTCTATCTTAAGAAACTAGGATGAGAAGAGCAAATTAAACTCAAAGTAAGAGAAGAAAGCAAGCTTCATTGATGAAAGCATCAATCAATCAAACGGAAAACAGACAACAGAGAAAAACCAATGAAACCAACAGCTGATTCTTTGGAAAGTTCCCTTTAGCTAGAATGGCCATGAATAAGAAACCATTAGCTGGAAGGGTTTTGAATGAGTCAAAAATTACTGCTATCAGATATGGAAGAAAAGTCTGGGTGTGGTGGCTCATGCCTGTAATCCCAGCACTTCAGGAGGCCAAGGCAGGAGGATCACTTGAACTGAGGAGTTAGAGACCAGCTTGGGCAACACACTGAGACCCCGTCTCTACAAAAAAATTTAAAAATTAGCCAGGTGTGGTGGTGTGCACCTGTAGTCCCAGCTACTTCCAAGGCTGAGGTGGGAGGATCGCTTGAGCCCAGGAGTTGGAGGCTACAGTGAGCTGTGATGAGGTCACTGCATTCTAGTCTGGACAGAGTGAGACTGTCTTAAAAAAACAAAAAACAGGCGCGGTGGCTCATGCTTGTAATCCCAGCACTTTTGGGAGGCTGAGGCAGGAGGATCCCTTGAGCCCAGGAGTTCAAGATCAGCCTGAGCAACACAGGGAGACCCCATCTCTTACAAATAATTAAGTAAAGAAAGAAAAAAAAAAATGGAAGAATGGCCAGCACTATAGCTCACCCAGACATCAGAGGATCCTGAAAAATAATGGCAGTCCTCCCCTAATTGCCTTGATAGGGGTCAGTAAATCCAGCACCCTCTGTACAGACACAGAATTCGGGGTGTACTGTACACCTCCAGATTCAAGATGTTTGCAGAAGCTCGTTGTGTTTATTTTCTAAACTGTGGGGTGGACTCGGGCACACCTGGGGTTCCTGGCATGCACACTCGTAACCGAGAATCAGCAGCTGCAGTGCGGTGGGGAGCGCCCGGCACGTACCTTGTAGGCGATGCTGTTGAGTACTTTCATGGCCACGTCTGAGACCTCTGGATAGGGGTCAGCAGCCAGGTGCAGCAGGACTCTCCAAATCTGAGTGTAAACACTGTTAAAGGAAACTCCTAAGAGAGAGAAATGGGAGATGTTTTAGTAGAAAGTAGCTGCCAATGAGGCTCCTAAGGCGGCTGCATTTTTTGAAACTTTAACCCTGGTATCAGAAGTGTTGCTTTAAGGAGTTGAGGTTACAGGAAGCCCCCATTTTGTTATTCTGGCAACAGGTACCGAGATTCAAGAATCCTAGCTGATCACTAAAGGCTTGATCACATGGATTCATCTTCTGAGGCCAAATCTTTCTAAAAGGAAAACTGCATTGGAAAGGGTGTAACTTTCCTTGAAATGCCTCAGCGGATCGGAGGGCATGACCACACTCCCGGAGGAGCGTCTGATGTCACGTCCTAGATTTCCAGGAGCCCCCGCGGCCCACGGGTAGTGGTGCATGTGGCATGGTCGTCTGCACCGCATCAAGTTCAGCACGTGCTGCTGTGCACTGTGACCCAGGGAGCACTTCTGTCCACCTCCACGTGCTTCCTGCCCACCTCCACGTGCTTCCTGCCCACCTCCACGTGCTTCCTGCCCACCTCCACGCGCTTCCTGCCCACCTCCGTGTACTTCCTGCCCACCTCCATGCGCTGGCCCTGCTCTGAGATGTTGGGACTTCACGAAAGGTTGATGTGCTGTGACTTTTGTCCCTAAGCCTCTCCCGACTCACCCAACACTCAATGCAAGGTCCTGTGCTGCATGCTTGGATACAAAGACAGACAAGGCAGGACCCAGCAGGGACTCCGACTGGTTTATAAATAACACTGGTGAGTCGTGGGCATGGAGGGAAGCGCTGAGGCTTCGTTGGTGCGGCTGCTCAGTCCTATTTAATTCCCCAGCAGTCCTACAGGCAGGTGTCACCCCCAGCATCACCGAGGAAGGTGAGGCCCAGAGGATGAAGGATGTGAATGCACACCCATCAAACCTTTGAGCCATGCTACATCCACGACAGCATGCAGCCTCAGGGAGCTGCAGGAAGGAGTGAGAGTGACTCCTCCTGTCGGCAGTGGGCTAGGAGGTGAAGGCCAGGAAGTCCTGGCGGAAAAGGCACGAAGGAGCCGGGCTTTGAGGGGAAGGAGGATCATTCTCTGGGCAAAGGAGGGGTGGAGCGAGGGTGGGTAGCACAAACAAGATCTGAGACATTGAACAATAAAACGCGGAGGTGATGGGGACACGGAGCCTTGGGGGATACCCGACAGAAGCCTGCAGGAGCAGATCAGAGATTGCGGGGTGGGGGCTGTGAGCACTTGGAAACCAGAAGGGAGCGGCAGGCATGGGCCATGTGGGCTCCTGGCGCAGTCAGCATTGGCTGAGGCCAGGGAGGAGGCTGATGGAGCAGGCATTGCGGAACTGTTGTCCACGCCACGCTGGACCCAGAGAGGCCGAGAAGGGAAGCAGCAATCCTGGTAGAGGCAGCAGGTCCAGCAAGGGCTGGGCCGAGGACCAGAGGTGCTGAGTGTGGAGGGCAGAGCGGGGCCAGGCAGTGCCTCCCCTGCCTGTGGGCACCAGGAGCGCCAGTTTCCTGACAGGCTTCGCCCCAGAGGTGGAGGCAGACAGGGTCCTGCCCTCAGTGCTGGGAGCTGAAAAGGGATCCAGCCACATAGAACTCCATCTTCTTTATTTTTGGGGAAGCTAGACAATTTGCTGAGGAGCAGGTGCTTGTTCATTAAACAGAGGTTCAAAGGATTTCAAGTGAGGTATGATTCCAGGCCACCCGATTGTTGGTGAAAGAGCTTAAGCATCAAAAGCCAGTGGAGGACCTCGTGTCACCACAGGAACACAGCTGCACACGTGGAGTGGGTTTTGCACGACAGTCAAGTCCACGGAGATGGAGGCGGGTGCGAAAGTCAATGTGTGTGTGGGTTCTGCAGATGCCTGCGGCCACTGGCTCACCTCCACCTATGGCCTCCACTCAGCGAGCCCAAGACAGGCTCTACTTCAGCTCCACATATGGCGGGCCGGTGTCTACCCCTGCTGTGCGCGCCCCCACCGTGAGTGCAGAGGTCAGGGAAGCCCCGTGCCCATGGCTCCTGAAGAGGCCCCCATGAAGAGTGCATGTTGCAGTGAGTGAGCGTCTCCAGGACTGAGCCGTGTGGAATCGAGATCAGCTGCCATCTAGGAGGTCACGCTGCCAACTAGGAGGTCACACTGCCATCTAGGAGGTCATGCTCTGCTGCTGTGCTGCCCGTGCTGGCGTGAATCATGAGAGGCTGGGACCTTTTCTGGGAGCTGACATGTCTCACCCCACAGGGTGAGTTTACAGCCTTCAACCAAAGGAAGCATTCTTCCCAGGGACACGTCCCCTGCAGGTCTTGCCCATGCACATGTGTGCCTGGCCGGTGGTCCCTGTGCTTGACCTTGTGCCCAGGAGGAGGCAGTGGGGGCGTCTTGGGAGCCTAGGACCCAAGCACACCTGGACTTCAGCGCCACAGCGCCACGCAGATGCACCTTCTGCTCAACCGTGGTCCTGCGCCGCGTGGACTGGGACAGAACTGAAGCCTTCCAGCTCTCAGACTGCACAGCTCTGCCATAGCCATGTGGATCCACAAGCAAGTCTCGGAAATGTAAAATCGGTCCAGACTGTGGGAACACTCCCTAGAGTCTCCTCTACCCCAGCGGATGCTGGCTCCTAGGAACTGCTCCATGCAACACAAGGACGTCGGCGATGGCTGCGTCCTCAGTTTTTTAGAGTGGGCGGGTGAATCGCTTCTCGGCCTTTTGGCTAAGATCAAGTGTAGAGTGGGCGGGTGAGCTAGGAGATGTGGCCTCACTGGCGAAGTTCGCTACCGCCTAGCTCCACGACACTCTCTACCACAGGTGACAGGATGGCCCCGCAAGATGCCCACTGATGACTGCCCGCCTGAGACCCACTCCCCTTGATTATTCTGGGGTTCTGGGCTCCCCACAGCTGAGTGAGGCATTGAAGCAGTTCCCCACGAGGCTCGACTGCCAGGTGAAGGGGCTGTGAGGGGCAGCTGGCCTTATATTAGAACCCTCCTCACAAGACCCAGGGGCGAGGACCAGGCCACTGTGAAGAATAGGGCATTGGGCAAGCCCAGAACCCAGGGCAGGCGTGGCAGGAGGCCCCTGCTCCCGGCGGCCCTGGCAGAGTGCGATGAGGGTGCAGGCTGGTGGCTGCTCAAGCCTCACGCACAATGTGGGGGGCCACAGACGCAGGCACCGGGGGTCTAGGTCAGGGCTCCACAGGACACTCCAGGTAAGGACCTTGGCAATGTGCGGGGCGGGGTAGGGGTGCGTGTGAGATGTATTAGCTGCTACTTTCATCGAATTTTTTTTTTTTTTTAAGACAGAGTCTCGCTCTGTCGCCCAGACTGGAGTGCAGTGGCGTGATCTCGGCTCACTGCAAGCTCTGCCTCCTGGGTTCATGCCATTCTCCTGCCTTAGCCTCCTGAGGAGCTGGGACTACAGGTGCCCACCACCACGGCCGGCTAATTTTTTTTTTTTTTTTGTATTTTTAGTAGAGACGGGTTTCACCGTGTTAGGCAGGATGGCCTCGATCTCCTGACCTCGTGATCCACCTGCTTCGGCCTCTCAAAGTGCTGGGATTACAGGCGTGAGCCACTGCACCTGGCCACTTTCATCTAATTTTTAAAAACAGATTTGTATTACAGTTGGCTCCACATCCACGGATTCAACCAACCACAGATCGAAAATATTTGAAAACAAAACAAAAAGTAATGCACATAAAAAAAACCAAGAGAGCATAACCACTGTTGACACACTGTGCTGGATTTAGTATTATAAGGAATCTAGAGATGATTCAAGCACAGCGGGGGACGTGTGGGGAACGCAGAACTGTCACGCCTTTCCTAGCAGGACTGAGCGTTGTGGGCCCTGGGTCCTGGAGTCCCCCACGCGTACCGAGGGACAATGCTATTGTTGTTGACCTTCGTGCAGACTTCCACTTATATCAAAGTCGAAATACTGTTTGTGACTCAACAGGGGAAAAAAGATCTAATTTTGCCAGTCTTTCTAGCGACAGTGGATTTTATAACTATGTACTAGTAAAAAGTGTGACGCTGTGATCGTGGAACTGCTGTCTTTATTTCACGTCTTTCCTTGGTTTGGCCACAATCTTCTCTCAGGCTCCGTTGTATCAACTGTCCTGTTGTAAAATCTGCCAGTCCCCAAAATGACTGCAGAGACCTTCCCATCGGATTCGAGTCCACCAGGAAGGAGGTGGGGCTGCCTGGGTCCTGCCCTGCAGGGAGTCAGGGACTGGGGGTGTTGAGCTTAGAAAGGGCCCCTGCTGGCACTCACACAACTCCCTGTAGGCACGGAGAACCTATTTTCATGTCTAGACTAAAAGCAATAAAAGATCATAACGAATGGTTTTAGAAGTTATTGTTCAGAGCCCAATGGTCACAGCTTTCCAAATAGCATACAAGGCAGGGAAATTTACTCAGAGCTCTGGCCGACTCTGAATCCCAGAAGCTCCCGGGCTGGCGGAGCAGTTTGGAGAAGACAGAGTGTTCCTGCAGGGGACAGCTGCCAGCCGCCACCCCAAGGTTGAGGGGTCGGCAGAGCGGGTTGCGCCCTCTGATGTGCTCACCCAGTCTGTGGTGGCCAAGACCCTCTGCCATCCTGGGGAACCAGTGCCCCAGGCCGAGGGCTTCTGCAGCGGCCCCTTTCTTGTGACCCTTCCTGCCCCCTCAGGGGCTGCACCCACGACTCAGTGTGCCTGTTACGAGAATCCCGCTGACCAGCTGCTCCGCCCTCCCCTCCTCCTGGGCCAGCCGGAGCCATGGACCCTGAAGCTGCCCACAGGGAAGACGCAGCACCTCCCGGGCCAGGTGGGTGGTGCATCTGCATCGTCTCCTCAGCATATTCAATACCCCTACGAGACAAACATCATAATGGCCTTTAGTTAAGGACTTTTGCCCTAAAAACATAATCCTGTAGCATCGGAAAACTGTCGTTCATTTTCTCACCACCGTCTTCTGACGAGAGTAAATCCAGTTTCTGGGTTGTGAAGCCTTCCTTCCAAACCCGCACAGTTCCTTTGGCAAAAACCCTGCTTAGCTTTCTTTTGGTTGAGCAAGCACCAGCCTTTTTTTCTGCAAAGGCACAAACCAATACCTTCTCTGCCCTGAAACCCAGACCTCGAGGCCTGGCCGGAACTCACTACTGGGGGTCTCTGGGGCTGCACGCAGGGCTCGTAAGGACTCTTTCAGCTTCTTGATACCTTGGAAAAAAGGAAGGAAACTGTAGTTCTAGGTACCCAAGAAGGTGAGGTGGGAGGATTGCTTGAGCCCAGGAGTTTGAGGCCAGCCTGGGCAACATAGTGAAACCCCGTCTTTAAGAAACATTAAAAAATAAACGAAGGGAGAAGCACTTGCTATGGCCCGTCCTGTGAACACCAATGATGCAGCAGTGCAGCCTGCCGCAGTGTGCGCGGCTGAGAGGCCTGGGCAGGCCTGGGGTGCAGGGGCCACCACTGTTCTGTGGCCTCCCAGGAGCCGGGCAGTGCCCCAGTTTCTGGGCTCAGGTCTCCGGGCTCCTCTCCCCTCCAAGGGCAGTAGTTCTGGCTCCCAGATTCCGAACGAAGTAGGGAGGTCAGGACTTGATACCAGCTCTCCCGCAGAATCCCGTGTTCAGGTGTGGAGAGCACAGGAGGCCTACGGGGCTTCTGGCTCTGCCGCTAGCCAGGGCCCCCAGCTCCTCCGCTGGGTGAGCAGGGCGCTTCCCACAGCTGCACCAGGGCCGGCTCCACACTCCGCGGGGTTGTGTTCCTTTCTTGCCCTCCCCTCCCTTGCAGTAGTCCATCCTGCATCCATTTCTATGGCAACACATTTTCAAAACTGTAAGAAATGTCACCGTATTTAGCAGAGTCATGAAAACTGGTCTCATCTAGGCCAGGCCTCTGATCTGCGTCCCTGCCGGCGCTCTTGGGATGCGGCTGTTTCTGCGGGAAGAGCACTCTCAGGCCACCAGAGTCCCGAGCAGAATTAACTCCGCCTCAACTCTCAGCACGGGTGTGCCTGGACTCTGGCTGCGATGCAGGGTTTCGGGAGGGAAGGCGGGTGGAGCACACAGCAGTGCGGTCCCCCACGGGACTGCACTCTAGCTGGGAGCTGGGGCTGGACAGACGAGTGTGGGAGTGACGTGGTGCAGGGCCACATGCATGGGTGTCTGGGGGTGAGGAGGGCACCTCAGGCTGGGTCCCGGGACATGTGGACACAGGCCACAGACCCTCTCCAGCCGTCCTTCCGTCCTGAGCCGCTCCACGGCCACTCGTCGGCGTCAGGAACACAGGTAAGTGCAGAGGGCAGACGCATGGGCTGGGGGCCGGGACAGGTGAGGCCTGCGTCCACACGTCCATGCGTTAGCAAGAAACAACTTTACAGGACTGTGGTGGTAAAAATGGTGACATCATGCTTTGATGTGCTGGGTCAGGCACCTACACGGGGATCCTGGCGGTGGGCCAGGCAACCTCTCAGCAAGACCACCTGGCTCTGAGCTGCATGGATGGCACAGGGGCTGGGCCAGGGGCCAGCCAGGGGTGCTGCGGGCAGGTGCAGTGGAGCGGCTGCTGCTGAGATGGGGGGCAGGAGGCTGAAGGAAGGCCTTGAATGTCAGACAATGGTTTGGCCTCTACAGAAAATATGGCTTTAACGAAGGCTTCACCTGGAGGGTGGTGAGGAGCTGGTGTGAAAGAGGGCCTGCCCAGTTGTGGTCTGCAGAGAGCAAGACCCAGGGCAACGAGGCCTGGTGGGATGGGGGCACTGGAAATAGGAGGGGTTGATGAAGGGGATTCTTGTGGATGTCAGGCCAGACGAAGGGCTGAGTGAGAAACAAGCAGGATGGAGACATCAAAGAAGATTCTAGAATCTGATGCAGTGCTGAGACCTGGGTTCTCACTTAGTTTCACAAACATTTATCCTGCCCCACCAGGGCCAGGCACTGCTGGGGGAACCTGGGCTCCATCAGTGATCAAAGGAAGCCAAGTACCAGCCAAGGGGCTTCATTGCCACAGGGGAGATGGGAAACGTGATTGAGGGTGCAACAATGCAAGTGCTCTGGGGAAGGCAGAGCAGGGAGGGCGCTGGCGATGGGGCTTCTGGGGGGCCACGAAAGATGGGAAGGTGCTGGGGCAGGGCTTCTGGGGCACCAGGAAAGATGGGGAGACATGGACGCTCCAGGTTGCCATGGTTCTGAAAGCCTCTGCAATCTTCACTGAAAGGGACTAAAGAGATTGCTGTTCTTTGGCTGAAATGAAAGAAGAAATTGGCTGGAAACAGGGAAGTGCTGCGCATAATGGGATTCTGTGTAAGTTATGAATTCTAAACACTTAGGTAAGCACAGTGGTTTCCAGGTGGTGTGAGCGACACCTCACTGAATACGAATGAGGCTGGCTTTGCGGGGGCGACTTTGTTTTTCTTCCTTTCTAAACTCCAGCTCATTGTGAAACTCTTTCCTGTCAAATTTCCTAAGATTTGAATGATATACAAATAAAACTCAGTTTTCTCCAGCAAAAAAAAAAAAAGTCAGGAATCAGATTGTGTAAGGATGGTGGAATGGGGAGCTCAGCTCCTTTCAGAAGACAGAAAAGAAAGAACGGGCAGAGGAGAAAACTCATGGAGGCCAAGCCCCTGTGTCCGGGCTCCAGGCTGCTGTGCGCTTCCCGTCTGGGTGGCCCTCAAAGGAAACTGCGATTCTTCGCCCTGTACTCTACCGAGACCAGTACCGAGGATAACAATGGCATTTACTCATCACAGACGAGAGCTAAGTTTCACACAGGAGGTGGACGGGGCCCCCGCAGTCCCTCTTGCCTGTGGACAGCACCCAGGGCCTCAGGCATGGCACGTGCACAGCAAACACCAGCCTCAGCAAGTTTAGCCACCTGGAAACTCCACAGCTGTGAACTTTCTGTAGCCTTCGCCAGCAGAAGGGGAGATGCCCACGTGGTATCCAAATGCCCAGGGGGAAAGGGAGGTGCAGCGGGCATGGGGACCTGCAGACGGAAGCTCTCAGCGGTGCCATGGTGACCCAGCGCCACACTGCCTGGCTTGAGCTCCCTGGACCAACAAAACGTGCGGTTCTGCACACTTGCAGACCAGGCGCAACTTTTTATTTTGATTCTTACTTGATGGCCAGATACGTGTGAGTGGAGGGACGAGAGTGAACCGAGCACCCCATGGAGCATGGGCCAGGTAGGGTGGCGGGGCCACCAGGCCCTTGGCAGACGGTCACCAGGTGAGCACCGAGGGGTGATGCTGCTGTAGCTTCCCATAAAAGAAGAAGGCCAGTCGAGCGTGGTGGCTCATGCCTGTAATCCCAGCACTTTGGGAGGCCGAGGCGGGCAGATCACCTGAGGTTGGAAGTTCGAGACCAGCCTGACCAACATGGAGAAATTTTGTCTCTACTAAAAATACAAAAGTAGCCAGGTGTGGTGGCATGCGCCTGTAATCCCAGCTACTCGGGAGGCTGAGGCAGGAGAATCGCTTGAACCTGGGAGGCAGAAGTTGCGGTGAGCAGAGATCACGCCATTAAACTCCAGCCAGGGCGACAAGAGCAAAATTCCATCTCAAACACACACACACACACACACACACACACACACGAAGGCCACAGTGAGCCCCAGGACTCACACACACACACACACACACACACACGAAGGCCACAGTGAGCCCCAGGACTCACACACACACACACACACACACACACACACACACACACACACGAAGGCCACAGCCCCAGGAGGGCCACAGTGGAAGCAGGGAGACCCAGGAGGGAGCTGCGACCACCAGGTCAAAGAGCTGCTGGCTCAGGTGGCTGCGAGGCGGGGAGGAGACCGGCACAGATGCCCTGCCGAGAGAAGGATGTGTGGGGGCACAAAGAGGAGTCCCTGACTTCCGGCCAGGAGTCAACCTGAGTAAACACTGGTCCCCTTGGCTGCAGAGGGAGGACGCCCATTTCTGCAGGGAGGGGAAGGAGATGCCTGGAGCTGATGGTACTGGCTTCAACACAGGTAGCATTGAGTTTGCCTGTTCTGCACTTTTGTGCCCCAACGTACATAGTGGGGGCACTGTCAAAATATCTGGCCAATCCGTGGGAGAATTCCAAGTCCTCTGTTTGACTCACAGGAGTGTCCCTGGAGGCTGGGGTGCGGGCAGGATGTGCTCTGCTGTCAGGCTCTCTGAGCTGAACTCAGCCTTGTTTTTCTATGGCCTGTGTATGGTTCTTATACTTTTTAAGTGGTTGAAAAAAAAATCAAAGGAACAATATTTTGTGATGTGAAGTTACACAAAATTCAAAGTTCAACCCACATGGTTACATAGCAACATGGCCAAGTTCATTCACTTACACGCGGTCTCTGGCTACTTTTGCACCACAATGGCAGTGCTGGGGAAGTGCCAAGGGGCAGTCCCACCTGCAAAGCTCTTTCACAGGAAGAGTTTGCAGACTCCTGCTCTAACCTACACATGACGGAAGGCAGCTATCACCTTGACCTTGGTGAGCATGAACTGGGGCAGAGGTGGCACTAATCTGCTGGAGGCGCTCGAGAGCTACTCACAGGAGCTGTGCCCGGGGCCAGGGGAAATGTGTAATCAAAACAGAACACTATGAATTTACATTTTCTAGTACTTAAAAAAATATTTAAAATACCTTTTTTCATTGTAGATTTATAAGTAGAATTTCTGCAGACAGGTTTTAAAAGACTCTTGCAGGCTAGCCTGGAAACCTAACCACTATATAGAACATTAATTCTATTTTAAAAGTGTATTCCAGTTCAAAACAAACATCTTACAAGTGACTTTAGGACATATTTCATTGGTGACTTGGCAATACCTCGATTTATACTCGAATATACAGAGTCAACTCTGCGCTTTCTGGGTACTTGGCATATTTTAGCGGACAACCAAACGCACAAAGCTGCAACGTTATTTCTCAATGAAAATTAACAAGTTGGCATGTCTGGGCTAAGCTGGCGTGTCTGGGTTGTTGTGTAGTGAACCTTTCAGTTCTCCGTACCCTGGAGTGCATGGTGCGAGCTCTAGACTCGTTCTATCTAGAGGTGCTCAAGGCAGCAGGTGGCCAAGGCTGGGAGCACACCCACAGGCTTGCCTGGTGGGAACTGTCTTGGAGAATGCCCTGTGTCTGTTTTGGGTCTTTGGGCTCCTGTCATGCGCTGCTGTCATTGTGGCTGGACCGCCATCCCTGGGAACCACAACGGAAGTAGAAAGAGAGCTTGAAGCTGAACACAAGTGAAAAGCCCATCATCAAAACTCATGAGACGGAGACAGCGGGGGCGGGGGGGGGGCGGGTGTCCCGCAGACCTGAACACACACATTAGGAAGGAAGCAAAACTCAAAGTTAATGAGCTGTTTTTATTTTCCGCTTGAGAACTGAAATAGGACAAGAGGGTGAACCTACAGAAAACAGAAGAAAGGAAACAAAATAAAGTACTGGAATAGAAAAATAAAGATAAAATCATGCAGTAAATCCACAAAGCCTAAAAGTTAGAACTTGAAGACACTAAAGAAATGAACAAACATCTTGGAGGATTAATCAAGAAAAAGGGGAAAAGGCAAATAAACAACAATAGGAATAATAGGGGACATATCTAAAGAGACAGCAGATTGGGAATGACAGAGCAGCTAAAACAATAAAGACAGCAGAGATGAGAGCCTCAAGGGAAAGAATGAGAATACTTAGCTGAACTGAATAAAATCCTAGAAAAATAAAACTTTTTGAAGCTAGCTTAAGAAGAAATAGAGAATGTAAATAATCCTATCAGCATTAAAGAAATGGAATACAGAATTCAAACCCACCCTCACAACATTACACTAGCCCAGACAGTTCAGGGGCAAATTCTACTCAGACACTGAAAGAACACATCATCTTTGTCTTATAAAAATTGCCCCCTAGGACAGGGAATGAGGGCACACTCCTGAGCCAGTTTTTGTTTGTTTTATTTTTGTTTTGAGATGGAGTCTCACTCTGTTGCCCGGGCTGGAGTGCAGTGGCGTGATCTTGGCTCACTGCAACCTTTGCTGCCCGAATTCAAGCAACTCTCCTGCCTCAGCCTCCCCAGTAGCTGGGATTACAGGCACCTGTCACCATGCCCGGAGGAGCCAGTTTTACTAGGCAGGTACAGACTCAATGCCTAAACCAGCCAGGTCAGGACAAGAAAAGTCACAGCCCAACCCACTTGTGAATGCCAATGGGGACCGCCCAAAGAAACAGCTGATGAGCGTTAAGGCAGCAATGTCAGGCGACATTACCATGCTGGGTGCCCCCAGAAATGCAAGGATATTTCACAAGAAATTCAATCCTGTAGTTGCCTACACTAACAAAGAGCCACGCACAGGGTCATTCTGAGATGCGGAAAATACATTCACAGAAATTACTTCCATTTATCAGGAAAATTCTTAACTAACTAGAATAGAATGAGAATTTGCACTCATAAAAAGAGTCTGAACCAACCAGAAGGGAATTTCTATAAACTGATACAGAGCACCCACCCAAAAAATCTACAGCAAATGTCGTATTAAAGGTAAAAGGTTAGAAATGTTTCCTTTACTCTCAAGAGAGAAACACAGATGTCCACTGGCATTCTTTTTTTTTTTTTGAGATGGAGTCTTGCTCTGTTGCCAGGCTGGGGTGCAGTGGTGTGATCTCCGCTCACTGCAACCTCCGCCTCCCGGGTTCAAGTGATTCTCCTCCAGTAGCTGGGACTACAGATTCTCCTACAGTAGCTGGGACTACACACCTGGCTCATTTTTATATTTTTAGTAGAGACAGGGTTTCACCATGTTGGCCAGATGGTCTTGATCTCCCGACCTCATGATCCGCCCGTCTCGGCCTCCACCTCCCAAAGTGCTGAGATTACAGGCGTGAGGCACTGCGCCCAGCCCACTGGCATTCTTTCTTTTTTGCCAGCAACAGGTTTTAAAAAAGATATTACTTAAAATTACAAAAACTGAAACGTCATGCCTGTGACCTTTGTGCAGAAAGTTAGACTGTCTTGAAGACACAAAGAAGACTTAAGGAAATGGAAACGCCCTGTTCAGGAGCAGGGAGACTCATGGTGCAAGGACGCCAGTCATGCCAGGGAATCCACTAATTCAACGCCATTCAAACAACACCCCAATGAGGCTGCTGTGGACACAGAAAACCTGACTGTAAAATGTACACAGCAGAGCAAAGGGTTAAGAGCGGCCAAGACAATTCTGAGAAACGAACTGAGGAGCGGGCTCGATGGCGCTGCCCCCACAGCCGTGTGGTGTCGGTGCGGCCGTGGGGTATTGGTGCGGCCGTGTGGGGTGTCGGGGCGGCCGTGTGGGGTGTCGGGGTAGCCGTGGGATGTGTCAGCGTGGCGTGTGGGGTGTCGGGGCAGCCGTGTGGTGTTGGTGCGGCCGTGGGGTGTGTCAGCGTGGCCGTGTGGGGTGTTGTGGCGGCCGTGGGGTGTCGGGGCGGCTGTGTGGGGTGTCGGCGCGGCTGTGGATAGGATGGGTGCTGCCGAGAATGGAGCCCCCACTCAGACCCTAAGGACCGACGGCCAGAGAGACGCTGAGAAGCACTGGAGGGAGGACTGGCTGTCTGATGAAGGGTCTGGGGTGGCATAAAGAAAAAATAAAACCTGAATCCTGACCTCACCACAGAGACAAAATGTGGTTCAGGATATACTTAAGACATGAACGTAAAAAGGAAAATTTTAAATTTCAGAAGAAAATGTAGGAGAATATGTTTAGGACATTGAGAAAAGGAAAAACCCAAAAGGCCCAAGTTATAAAGAAAAAGAGAAACTAGAAGATTAAGCTTGTGTGGCACCAAAGGCATCATAAAAAGTCATAGATTAGAGGCATTTTCGATGGATATGTTCAGCCAGGAATCAGCACCCAGGATTGTAATGAACTCTTATTACAAACTACTAAGAGAAAGACAAACGACACAAGGCGAGTCTGTAAGGCTGCAAGGCTGCAACCTCACTGCAAACAAGGCAAATGCAAATTCATGCCACAAGGAGACACCAGGTGTGTCTATCAGACAGGCAAAAGCCGGCCAAGACCGGTGTGGGTAGAGAGTGGCGAGATGGGGGCGCCTGCGCTTTAGAACAGAGGATCCTGTGGAAGGCCTGGGGCGACATCTACAAAAGCTGAAGGTGCAGGCACCGTTCACGCAGCAGCTTCACTCCAAGGCAAGGCAGCGAGAGGCACTCACGTGTATCCACACTGAAGTACACACACCACACATGTGCCCGTTTATGTGTATTGAGCACCTACTGTGTACCAGGCATTGGGTGTGGACAGGGTGGGAGGAGACAGTGGTTAACAAAGCCAGGTTCTTGCACGTGTGGCTCTCGAGTTCCAGGGGAGAGAGACGGGCTGGGCCAATGAACAAGTTACACATACAGCACGTCTGCAGTCCACAGTCCTCAGGAGAAAAATAAAGCAGGAAAAGGGAGCAGAGAGTCAGAGGGCAGCTGGGGAAGCCTGGTTCCAGGTGGGGGCGTGGGGCTGGGGAAGCTTCTCGGAAGGTGCTGCCGGATGGGGGCTCTGAATGAGAGGGGAGTGGCCACCATATGCCGGAGAAGAGCTTCCCCACCGATGCCCAGGCTGGGGGCCGGGTGGGCCGGGGCCCAGCAGAGCTGGGTGCAGCAAGTGAGGGTGTGTTGGACGTGGGGCTCCATGGTGGCAGGGGCTGAATTCTGAGTTTGCTTATTAAAAAAAGGAACAAAAAGGAAGAAGAAATTAGAACCGGCCTCATTGTCCCCAGACAGGAGAATGGATAATGGAGTCACGGCAGATTGCAGAGGTGAAGGATAAAACCTAGATGACCACCAAAGATACATATTGAAGTCACAGCCAAAGAAACAGGCTTTGCAGGCCACGCATCGTGTGACGGTGCCAACAAGAGGTAAAGGCCTCTAAGTGGGCACCACGTGTGTGCCAGGGCTCGTGGCCAGAGAAGGAAAGTGTAACGTCACCAGAGGGAATGGAACCGGGGTGGGGTCTGGGGCTCGACCTCTGTAATTCCTTAAGCTGGGAACACAACACACAGACACACACACACACACACACACACACACACACACACACACACGCAGCGCTCTTATGTAAGTCTCCGTAAATTTTTACATGGCTAAAATGTTCCTTAATATGAAAAAAATTCAAGTGAAGCCAGTAAGCCACTCTGGATAGTCAGAACAAGAGGAGAGGAGGCTCGTTTGGTTAAGCCCTAAATCTGTTACCAGCAGTGTGAAGATGAACACAGCTACACAATAAGAAAACACGGTGAAATCCTGTTTCTCCTGTTTTACATTATCAATCCTGGTGGTAGGACCCAGGCACACACCATTCATGGCAGAACAAGAGAGGAATCTGACCTTTCCATCAGATTTCCATTCCCAGGCAGTGCTGCGTCAAGCTGCTGGGATGGGGGGAAAGTTCTGTGGAGATTCCACAGGTGAGCAGGGCGGGGACAACAGCCCCCAGCCCTGACCGCAGGGCCCTCCGCCTCTCACTGCGGAGACTGTGGGGGCCGTCCTGGGCACCAGGGGATGTGAGCAGCTTCCTGGCCTCACCCACTGGGACAAGGAGCACCCCTACTGTACCCCAGTTGCTCGTGGGGGGCAAAACCACCCCCGGCTGAGAACCACTGTTCTGCATCACCAGGGTGTCCAGCACCATGACGAACTCTCATCCCTCTATGGAAGAAAGATGGAAGGTTCTGGCAGCCTTCCCACCTGGCCAAGCTGGCCAGCTCCGATGGCTCCGGAGTGGCCTGTAAAATACCATCCCATCACAACAGTGATGTCAACTTCCCCGCTCTCCCCAGCAAAATGTTCTCACTGCCTCACAGTCCAGCTGACTTCTATTCTTTCTTTTGAACAGATAGTTTCAACACCCACTGACCTGATGCAGACACAGGTTCGTGCTGCTCTGTGTGGGGAGGAGACCCTCGGGGCCCCTTGGAAGCAGAAAGGGGCAGGCGGACTCACCGATGAGGGAGTTGAGGGAGGAGTAGGAGCTGGCGCGGCGCATCTTGTCGATGGTCTCGAAGGACAGGATGTGCTCCTCATTCTCGGGGCTGCCCAGGGTGCTGCTGGCGCTGCTGCTGGTGCTGAGGTTTCCAGGGGAGAACGCCACTGCGCCGCCAGCTGCTCGAGACGCAGCGGCGTCAGTGCGGTGCTCCCGGGACCCTCCTTTTGGTCTTACAGTTAATGGCATGACTGAAATATGTATTTTCTTCTAAATAAAGCTCAGCACACCCAGGCACAAACACACCCTGGTACACACACACACCCTGGCACACACACCCTGGTGCACACATAGCGTGGTGCACACACACCCTGGCATGTACAGACACAACCTGGTGCACACACCCTAGCACACACCCTGGCGCACACACATCCTGGCATGTACACACCCTTGTACACACACACCCTGGCACACAAACACCCTGGCATACACACCCTGGCACACACACACCCTGGCACACACACCCTGGTACACACACACTCTGGTGCACACACACCCTGGCGTGCACACAGGCACAGGAACTCACTGATCTCCCTGGGAGCCAAGCTCTCCACCCGCAGACCACAGGTTACTGGGAGACGGGGGCAGGGCACGGCCCTCCAAGGAGCCACCACCTCGACTGCGGCTGCGCTTGAGCTCCCTGCCGCATTGGTAACAGGCCCGCTGGCTATTCTGGGGGCTGGCCTACGCCTCCTTGCCACGCTCAGGTCTGGAAGGGTGACTCATCACCATGTTGGCAGATGGGACTTCAGGGCACGCACTTAGACGGAGAAGGGGCAGGGGCAGAGTGGTGCTTGCTCAGATACAAAGTTTCAGAAAATACAAGCCCAATCTCTCCCAAGCCAATAACCCGATTTCCAGGATCTTACATTCCTCTGTCAAACTCAGGTTCTGCAAAGATTTGTTGAGGCTCCTGGCTGTGGCGACAGCACGGATGTTTCCGTAGGAGCTCACGGAACGAAGTCTGGGGGTGCATGGGCTGTCTCGCACTGGGGTCAAACTTCCTCCCTCTGAGAAAGAAGGAGAAGGACAAGTTACACTGGGCTTCCGGGTGGAGGCCGGCGTGTCTTCTGACACTCAGCAGCTGGGACACTTGGTGACGGCAGCTGCTACCTGTGCTGGAACGAACGTCAGAGCAGGGGCTGCACAGCTCAGGGAGACTCAGACACGAGCAGAGGCTCTGTGGGATAGACTGGACAAACAACAACCGCTTGTCACTCTGTAGATATTAAATTACAAAAGACAACAGGGCAGAGGCTGGTGGCTGCGGCCCGTCCCAGTGCACACGAGGTGCGTGGTGACGTGGGCCGTGAGCCGCTCCCTGGGAACCGCAGCAGAGCAGTGGCCGGCCACACTCAGTCTGGCTCACCCTTCTCCCTTCCTGGGCTTCTTAGAAGCAGTGAGGCTTCACTGCTGATGACAAGCCCCTGCATGTGTGAGAAAGGACTCCTGACATGACTCACCAAGCCACGGAGCCAGCACAGTGTGATGAAATTATGAAATTACTCATCGCAGGAAGACGGCCCCTGCGCTTTTCTGCAAGCTCCTACTGCAGAAGTTTTGTCATACTTCAAGGTCTCTGTGAGTTTAATTTCCAAAAAGGGTAAAAAGAAAGGAAAAATGTAAGAGGGTCAGCGTGGCCCTCTTTCCTGCCCTTTTAAATCTGGCAGGTGCCTAAAAAGATGAGAAAAACAGGGACCCCTTGAGGCAGGTATCTGAGAAACCTGCGCTTAGATTCCGCGAGAGTGAGCAAGCGGCTAGCAGTTCTGAGACTGGGCCGCGGCCTGCACTAGAACGCCAGGCGAGGTGCTCAGCGGGTTCACAGGAGAAGACGCCGTACCTGTGGTCGCTGGAGAAGGCAAGGGGTAGTTCTTTTCCTCTTCTATGAACTGCAGGGCCACGGTGCAAAAATTGCTTTCATACTGAACCACGAGATGACTCAGAGCCACCACCAGCTCCTGCCGAGAGGGAGAAGGGACAATAATGCTGGGGCTGGAAAATGATTTCACCAACAGAAAAAAGAAAGGTTAAGACAAAACCGTGCAATTGGCATCAGAAACAGGGACCATCCCTTTTCGAACCGTCAGAGCAGAAGCCTTGGAATAGCAGAGTGCTGAGAGACGGTAGGCCACCGGCTCACGGGGGAAGCCCAGAATGCCTGCCAAATCCTCACCACTGCTAGATGCGCACGACGCATCGGGGGTCTCATAAGGACACGGTGAGTCACAGGACTCCAGAGAGGGAAAGGTAGGAGGCCTCACAGCCTCTCGCTTACAGTCACCACTGGGTGAAAACGCCGCTCTAGATCACACCCGATGGCTGGCAGCCTTTCTGAATCTGAGCACCCCAGGGCCGAGTGCAGAGGACAAGCCGAAGCCTGCTCTTTTCAACACACGTGAAACTTTCATTGGTACATGTTTCTAGTCCCTGAGAGGGAACGGGAAAAGTTGTAGAACTAAAATATGAACTAAAATATCATCTTTAGGCCCAAATGCCTTGGTCCAAGGAAACAGACACAATTTGCTTCTCTTTTAGGACAGTTCAGTGCTGTGACAGGAACAGCTGGAGAGCCTAGAAGTCACTGGGAAACAGAAGGGGGATGTAGGTTTAAAAAGCGGAAAGAATGTTTTTTTCCCTACGGACAACTTTCCCTGCCTTTTCTTTTTTTCTGAAAAGAAAAAAGATGGATTCTTAGCAGAAAGCCAAGCGCTGTGAGAGGACCCTTTGCTAGTTGCATGATGCCCCCATCTCCACAGCGGCTGGATGAGCAGGCTCTGGATGGGCACCCACCAGGGACCAGGGTCTTCTCGTGGCCGCCCCACTCTCCATCTACGCACTCTCTGTCCACGCACTCTCCCACCCCAGCCTATACACGCCCTGGGCTTCTTCCTATCATGCTTTGTGGTTTCCCTGATGCTGGCCCCTCACTCTCCTAGGTCCAGGCTGGCTGTCCAGCTGCCGGCTCTTCACCTGCACCCCAAACTCTCCCTGCCCTGTGAACTGCGGGCACTGTCTACTTTCCATTCAGCCTGCAGCGCCCTCTTGATTTGCGCCGATGGAACTGCAAGACTCTCACTGCTCAGAATGGAGCCCTGGCATCACCCTCCACCCGCCCCTCCCACCCTGCTGGGCACCAAGGGCCATGGCCCAGTGTGCGTCTTCACAGCCACGACCCATGCCCCGGTTCTGGCACTCATCTCCAACGCCTAAGTCACTGTCCCAGGCTCCCCGGGCAAACCACAGAACCCCCGCTGCCTTCCCTGTGCAAGAGGAGTGAGGCACTGCCGAGACGGGGCCTCCGACAAAGCAAACACCCGCTGGGCCCCTTCCGGGGAAGATCAAGGCTGCACTTGTCTTCAGAAAGCACCGATTTTTTTTCCCTTTCCTTCTGACATCAGGTGAGAAAAGCCACAGCTGGGCCTGGCATGGATTAACATGCACCAAGCTGGTGGGCCCTTCGATTTAGGGGAGGCCAACAGGGGCCACGTCTGTTATTCAAGGGGAATGTCCAGAGAGCACTCACTCCCGAACACACATCCTGCTGCATACGGGGGGCCTCCCTCGGAGGCCGCACATCCTGCTGGAGATGGTGGGCCTCGCTGTGGAGGCTGCTGCTGGGCACACAGCAAAGAGCTCTCCCTTGCGTTGGACCCTTCCTGCCCCTCCTGAATGGGCTGGGCTCTGACGGCAAGACACACACGCACCGGCCTTCTTTGGGATATTCATGCAGAACCCATCAGAGGGTCTGGCAGAGGTGCTCAGCCAGGTGTGGGAGCTCCCCTCTCTCTCAGCTTTTGCAAGATGATCTCGGCTGGTGTTGTCATGTGACCCCTTCCCCCTGGGGGCTCCCCAGCAGCACACACACGGGGAGGCCACATTAGTGGCCACGGGCTCCACACTGGCCAGGTTTCCCAGGTCCTCTGACCGGTCGCTTGTCAAAGCCATTGTCTGTCCTCCTGCTCCCTGGCTGGGGCTGAGCAGCCTCCCTCAAAAGGGAGGCAGCTTCGCCTGGACTCATACTTTCACCTGTCAGCTCAGCCCTTCCTGTCGGCTCCCCACCTTCAGAGTCCATGCGCGCTCCTAGAACCTGCTCCTTCATGGCTGGCCCCTTCAGCGAGGGGCAAGTCTGCTCTTCTGTTGCTCAGACCCAAACCCCCGGGATTCCCTGTCCTCTTCTTTTCTCGTACCCTCTCCACCTGTGAGCAAGTGCGGTGAGCTCCGCGTTCAAAGCACAGGTGCCTCTTCCCTCCTGCACCGTCCCTGCAGCTGGGCGAGTGGCCCCTTTCACCTGGGCAGCCGAAGGTGAGGTCCTGCCCCAAAACCCCTCCAGGCCTCTGATCACGAACGACAAGGCTTGTGCCTGGCTGGGCCACCTGCCCCACTGCCCTCCTGGCCTCTTGTGCCCACGCCCTCTGATGGGCACGGCCCCTGCTCTGGGCCCCTCCCCGTGGCAAGGCCTCCCTGTGCCCCCAGCCCCACCCATACTGACTCTGATCAGCTGCACCTCCGGCCCACCACTCTCACACCCAGCCCCTCCCCCAGCTGCAGGGGCACCTTCTTGAGAGAAGAGCCAGGGTTAGTGCCCTGCGGGGTCACTGAGGCCCCAGCTGGCCCGGCATGAGGCACGTGCCTGACA